>NC_139680.1:117062729-117471621 GCF_964106915.1 Podarcis gaigeae
AGAGGTGATAGGATGGCCAAGCTTGTTTTCCCCAGTCCTAGGGGAATCCTGGCAGCCATTTCTGCAGCTTGCAACCCTAATAATAATAATAATAATAATAATAATAATAATAATAATAATAATAATAATATAATATAATAATAATATAATATAATAATAATAAGCCACTCTGGGCGGCTTCCAATCAAGTGTTAAAAACAATATACCGTTACATATTAAAAACCTCCCTGAACAGGGCTGCCTTAAGATGTCTTCTGAATGTCAGGTAGTTGTTTATCTCTTTGACATCTGATGGGAGGGCGTTCCACAGGGCGGGCGCCACTATCGAGAAGGCCCTCTGTCTGGTTCCCTGTAACCTCACATCTCGCAATGAGGGAACCGCCAGAAGGCCCTCGGCGCTGGATCTCAGTGTCCGGGCTGAACGATGGGGGTGGAGACCATTCAAGGAGCTCAATGTGATACCCATGGTTCTCTCCCCCCCCATTCCTCTCCCATTTATCCTCACAACAACCCTGTGAGGTAGGCTATGCTGAGTGATGGTGACCATCTCAAGGTCCCCCCCTGAGCTTCATGGTCCTATGGGGCTTTGACGTGCGGCATCTGCAGACTTAGCTTCCAGAAGTCATTTTAATTACCCACAGTGCCTTGGAGCAGCCACTGTAGTATCACTCCAGGTTCATCAACAGAAGTATATTGTCCAGATCAAGGGAAGTAAGAGGTTTTGCTCTATTCCATCTTAGACCACACCTGGAATGCTGTGTCCATTTCGGGACACCACAATTTAAGATGTCGACAAGCTGGAACGTGTGCAGAGGAGGGCAACCAAGGTGATCAATGGTCTGGAAACTACGCCTTATGAGGAGTGATTGAAGGAGCTGGGTATGTTTAGCCTGGAGAAGAGTACCTCAGGTTAAGAACTTTGCTTCAGGATGAGAACAGAAATTGTGTCTGGAGGGACTCTGGCGATCGTTCTGTGGGGCTTCAGGGAAGAGACCTTCACAGTCCTGTCATGCGAACCCTCTGCCTGCAGAGCCAAGACACTAAGGCAAAGCCCTTCTTCCCTTCTCACCTTCCCGAATGAAGAACACACCAAAGGAAAGGAAGGCAATTGTCACAGCTGGGGTCCATCTGAGATCTCCTGGTGGCTGGGAAGCTAAGGGAGAACGTTTGCAGTCAGACCATGAAAGCATAACAATTTTCCTTTTGCAGCTCTGTACAGTGGTACCTCGGGTTACATACGCTTCAGGTTACAGACTCCAGAAACCCAGAAATATTACCTCAGGTTAAGAACAAAAAAAATTCCTTCCTGTAGCACCTTAAAGACCAACTGAGTTAGTTCTTGGTATGAGCTTTCGTGTGCATGCACGGCTAAGGTAAAGGTAAAGGTACCCCTGCCCGTACGGGCCAGTCTTGACAGACTCTAGGGTTGTGCGCCCATCTCACTTAAGAGGCCAGGGGCCAGCGCTGTCCGGAGACACTTCCGGGTCACGTGGCCAGCGTGGCAAAGCTGCATCTGGCGAGCCAGAGCTGCACACGGAAACGCCGTTTACCTTCCCGCTGGTAAGCGGTCCCTATTTATCTACTTGCACCCGGAGGTGCTTTCGAACTGCTAGGTTGGCAGGCGCTGGGACCGAGCAGCGGGAGCGCACCCCGCCGCAGGGATTCGAACCGCCGACCTTTCAATCGGCAAGTCCTAGGCGCTGAGGCTTTAACCCACAGCGCCACCTGCGTCCCACCATGCACGGCTACCTATCTGTAATTGGAACTCAGGTTAAGAACTTTGCTTCAAGATGAGAACAGAAATTGTACAGCGGCAGCGCAGCGGCAGCAGGAGGCCCCATTAGCTAAAGCAGTGCTTCAGGTTAAGAACAGTTTCAGGTTAAGAACGGACCTCCAGAATGAATTAAGTTCTTAACCTGAGGTACCACTGTAGTCATTTTCCATCTGTAGGGAGTAGGAAGGGGTCTTGTACCCCCCCCGCCCTTGTAGTTGTCCTGAGCCCTGGGTGGAGTGGGGGGCTGATAGGGTTGCCATATTCCAAAAAGTGAAAACCTGGACACAAAAGTTGTTGAGCTTTCTTTGCAAAATCTCAGAGGGCCTTTTTGGTGGTGGCGCCCACCCTGTGGAATGTCCCCCCACCAGATGTCAAGGAAATAAACAGCTATCTGACTTTTAGAAGACACCTCAAGGCAGCCCTGTTTAGGGAAGTTTTTAATGTTTGATGTTTTAGCGTGTTTTTAATATTCTGTTGGGAGTCGCCCAGAGTGGCTGGGGAAACCCAGCCAGATGGGTGGGGTATAAATTATTATTATTATTATTATTATTATTATTATTATTAAAAAACATAAAATCTACACTTCCGACAGTGGTTGCCAGACGTCCGGATTTTCTAGGACTTTTAAATGATCTCAGCCCAGATATTGCTTCCAACTGCATTATTCTGGCTATGTCTGGGTTGTATGGCAACCTTAGGGACTGATAGGGCCAGGCAGAGAAGTAGAGTAGCCAACACATGACCTATCATTATTTCCATAGCAGGGTCTTTGTCTCCAGTATCCTAGAGTCAGGGTTCATCCACATCTCTGTTTTCCCTGTCGCTCCCCCACCCCAGCCGAGAAACCTACAGTTTAGCCCTGAATTGGAACAATGGGCAAGCAGGTTTCTCATGGGTTGTTATTTGCTCTGATTGAGTGTGAAACCACTCAGACCCATGCCTAAAAAGCATAAAGCGTAATGGTAAAGGGACCCCTGACCATTAGGTCTAGTCGTGACCGACTCTGGGGTTGCAGCGCTCATCTCGCTTTATTGGCCAAGGGAGACGACGTACAGCTTCCGGGTCATGTGGCCAGCATGACTGTCAGGGAACTGACATCGGAGCCAGAAGTGGTGGCAGGGCTCCCAAGCGATGCCGGAGAATGGCCAAGCAGGGAGAGAGGGAACTCATCAGCTGGGGAAGGAAATCAGCGTAACACCAGGGATAAAGGGGGGCGGATGGGGGAATCGGAGAGGGGGCTCCAGGACTCTTCGCCGGAGACCAGCGGGGAGAGCACAGGTCCTCCGCTACCCACACCCACCCTGCACAGAAGACTTCCGCGCAGGGAAAGTAGGCATAGACTTGGCGTCAAAGAACTTCTTTGCCCACTGTCGGATTCTGCTAGCGACTGAACAGCCACGAAGTGAAGGGCTATCCAGCCAGGAAAGGTTTAACCAGGCTACCTAGCCAGGAGTGGCGGCAACTTACGCACGAGCAACCCCATATAACCATTACAATGACTAAGCCACTTCTGGCGAACCAGAGCAGCGCACGGAAACGCCGTTTACCTTCCCGCCAGAGCGGTACCTATTTATCTACTTGCACTTTGATGTGCTTTCGAACTGCTAGGTTGGCAGGAGCTCACCCTGTCACGGGGATTCAAACCACCGACCGAACGGCAAGTCCTAGGTTCTGTGGTTTAACCCACAGCGTCACCCAGCCATGTGCTTTCTTAGCACTGCACAAGCAAAGGTGTGGATGAGCGCCCAGTCAGCATAAAAGGAGAGTCTTTTAGCCACTGTATGCTCCAGGGCGAAGGGTTTAGGAACCCCGAAAAACCCAATATGCTTTAGTTTCGAGGAAATGGGGTGAAGGTAAAATTCGCACAAAACACCAATTAAGTTAAGATGTTGGAGCACTCCAAACCGTTTGCCCAGGTACGTGCACATAAAATATTAGCTAAAGCTGATGGGCAACACAAGGAGATCGGCACTGATTGTTGCAATGCTTTCCTATTATTGTATAATTGTGTATTGTATAATTGTATAAATTCTATTGTATAAATAATGATATTGTTTAAATAATCTCAAAGGACCTGTCGATGGCATTTTACCATTGTACTGTTGAGAGTGTATTAACTTATGGTCTGTGTGTGTGGTTTGGGAGCTGCACGGTCAGGGAAAAAACAATGCTGTCCAGGGTTGTAAAGACTGCGGAGAGAATAATTGGGTGCACTCTTCCCACCTTGGATCAAATCTACGCTTCCAGGTTCCATAAGAAAGCTGCAGAGATAGCGCAGGATAGTGCGCACCCCAGAAATGATCTCTTTCAGCTTCTGCCTTCTGGAAGAAGGTACAGGGTTATAAAGACTAGGACTAGCCGCCTGAGAAACAGTTTCTACCCAAATGTGATTTTGGTTTTAAACTCAGTGTAAGGTAGTCACTATGGGAGTATATTGTATTTAATTATGGGTTATCAGAGTTTTTAGGGGGTTAACCAGATTGGGGTAGCTGGGATAGCAGGCTTGTTGGGTTTTGAATGTCTGATGTAGATTTTTTCAATTCCGTTGTTCTGTATGGGACAATGACTATCGTATTGTATGGTATAGTCTTAGAAGGCAGTATAATCTTAGGGGGGTTGTGGATGTGAGTGGGGCATGGCTGTGACTATCATGAAGAGAGACGTTTGCCTGGCCCTCTCCAGGTGGCCAGTGGAGGTCTTGAACCTCAAAGTAGGCAGAAGAAGAAGAAGAAGAAGTGCATGTAGCTTGCAAGCTTTAGCTGGATGCAAATTATAGCATAGACTCTCAGAGAGGGGAGTCTGCCCTCTTCTGCTCACTTTTCCCAATGAACTTCCGTCTCCAGGGCCTGCCCAGTGGCATCAGCTGCGGTCTCCCCCATGGCACCATACCCTCCAACATTTCTCTGATGAAAATAGGGACATCCTATTCAATTATTAAAAAATAGGAATATCCTATTCAATTATCGGGGGACGCAGGTGGCGCTGTGGGTAAAACCTTAGCAACTAGGGCTTGCCGATCGTCAGGTCGGCGGTTCGAATCCCTGCGGCGGGGTGCGCTCCCATTGCTCGGTCCCAGCGCCTGCCAACCTAGCAGTTCAAAAGCACCCCCGGGTGCAAGTAGATAAATAGGGACCGCTTACTAGCAGGAAGGTAAACGGCGTTTCTGTGTGCTGCGCTGGCTTGCCAGATGCAGCTTGTCACGCTTGCCACGTGACCCGGAAGTGTCTTCGGACAGCGCTGGCCCCTGGCCTCAAAAGCGAGATGGGTGCGCAACCCCAGAGTCGGACACGACTGGCCCGTACGGGCAGGGGTACCTTAACCTTTACCTATTCAATTATTATTATTTATGTTTGATGTTTTATCGTATTTTCAGTGTTCTGTTGGAAGCCTCCCAGAGTGCCTGGGGCAACCTAGCCAGATGAGCGGAGTAGAAATCATAAAATTATTATTATTATTATTATTATTATTATTATTATTATTATTATTATATGATTTATACCCCACCCATCTGGCTGGGCTTCCCCAGCCACTCTGGGCGGCTTCCAACAAAATATTGAAATACAGTAATGCATTAAACATTAAAAGCTTCCCTAAACAGGGCTGCCTTCAGATGTCTTCTAAAAATCTAGTAGTTGTTTTTCTCTTTGACATCTGGTGGGAGGGCGTCCCACAGGGCAGGGGCCCCTACCGAGAAGGCCCTCTGCCTGGTTCCCTGTAACTTGGCCTCTCGCAGGGAGGGAACCGCCAGAAGGCCCTCGGAGCTGGACCTCAGTGTCCGGGCAGAACAATGCGGGTGGAGACGCTCCTTCAGATATACTTGACCAAGGCTGTTGTTGTTGTTGTTGTTGTTGTTGTTGTTGTTATACCCTGCCCATCTGACTGGGTTGCCCCAGGCACTCTGGGAGGCTTCCAACATGTGTAAAACATAATAAAACATTAAATAGTAAAACAAAACCGAAAAATTTCCCTACACAGGGCTGCCTTCAGATGTCTTCTAAAGGTTCTATAGTTACTTATCTCCTTGGCTCAGGAGTCGCATTACTTCGTACCCTCCAACATTTATCGAAAATAGGGACGTCTTAAGGAAAAGTGGGACATTCCTGGATCAAATCAGAAACTGGGATGTACTCTGTAAGTCTGGATCTGTCCCTGGAAAATAGGGACACTTGGAGGGGCTGTGACACTATCAGGGGGCCACCCCTAAGTCAACAGCTTTGGGCCTTGAATCTCAGGATCTGGGATGCTCCTCACCTGGCAACCCTACGAAGAGACCCTGCAGTTCTGAACTTGCCACAACACTGCTGGTGTCACTGCTACAGGCTCCCTTACCAGCTCCTCAGGTCGGCAACACCTCTGCTTCCCGTTGGCGCAGGTCCCAAGGTCTAGTTCTGGGATGGCCCAGGTGGTCTCGTTGCATTTGCTCCTGCAGTAGCCGTCCCGTAGGATGCAGGTCTGTGTATCTGTTTGCCTTCTACGTCCTGGACCAGGAAAAATGGTTCTGGGCGTCAGCTTCGGGTCATAGCTGTCAACTTACAGATTTGAAAATAAGGGACCAGCAGCCTCGAAAATAAGGGATCAGCAGCCAAAATAAGGGATTTTGCTTAGCTTATACAGAAATCCGGCACTCATGGAGCCATGCTGCTTTTGCTGTGACTGACTGTGTTATGCAGGGGGTTGGACTACATGATCCTAAGGGTCTACAACTCATAAAGCTTCTCAAACTGATTTCACAATAAAAACATTTGTATATACAGAATGGCTTATCCACACCTCCCCTTGTTCTGTTGATTCCGTCACCCTCCTGGAAAACCCCTGCTCTTTAGTGCTCAATCGGAGCTAACAAGAATTTGGGTTCTCCCCCAGATTGCTATTTGTTCTGATGTATCACTAAAGAGCAGGTTTTACCTTGAAAGGGTTTTACAATTTTTTATGTGCTGTAAGCCACCCAGCCAGATGGGCAGGGTTTACATAATAAAATTGTCATCGTCGACATCATCACCACTCTCTGCGTGAAGAAGTCCTTCCTTTTGTCTGACCTGAAAATTTGCACATTCAGTTTCTCTGGATGTCTAATAGTTTGAGAAAGGGAGGAAAACATCTCCCTTCCACCTAGGGTACATCCACACTTCTGCTTGTCCAGTGGCTAGAAAACACGGGTCTGAGAACTTTCCTGCATGTCCTGCACTTTTCTAGGCATGCGTCCAAGTGGTTTTGCCACTGCTGCACTGTTTTCCCCTGGAAAAACTGTTCTTTAGCTCTAAATTGGAGCAATCCATGGACAACCCTATTGTCATTCACTGCAGGTTTTCCCAGGGGAAAGAAGTGGGGGAAATGGAGTTGTGCATAAGCCATTAGAAGACAAACCAAGGCTATAAGAGGAACCCCCCAACACATACACACACATTGTGATGGCCTGGGATTCCGACTCGGAGGTTGAACCTGAGGAATCCCAGCTTGCACAGGATTCCCCGCCTCCAGAACCAGCTGAGCCGGGGCTGGGGCATGAGCCTGAAGGGTCCTCACCTGTGCTGGATCCTCAGGTGCAGGCACCAGCTGAGTCTGCTCTGGCTCCTGAGGTGATGGAGGACCCATTGACTGCAGGTGCTCCACTGTCAGCCCTGTCAGGGGAAGCTGAGGTTGCCTCTGGGTCCGGTAACCCTCCAGCCTCTCCTGAGCTGCAGAGGCTCAGGGCAGAGAGGCGGAGGGAACTAAGTTCCTGCAGGAGGAGTGCTCGCCTCCAGGCCAGGAGAGGCGAGTCACCAGAGGATCAGGGCCACCCTATGCCTCGGGGCAGATAAAAGCCGGCCAGCCCCAGTCCCAGGTTGCGGGAGCAACATTGTTGGTAGCCTGTTCCTGCCTGCACCCTGTTCTGCTCTTCTGCCAGAGTTCCTGAGCTCATCAGACTCCCTGCCTTGGACCCTGCTTCAGCTTTGATGGACAGCCTCCATACTGCACCCTTGACCCCGGACTGGACTCAGACCTCACTGCACGGTTAACTCTCAGGACCAGCACACACATACACAAAATGCTTTTCTTACCTGCCTGAGCAATGGAGAGAAAAAGGAAGAGAGGGAAAAGAACCACAGAATGCCCCATGGGTGCAAGTTGATAGGATATGAGAGACGTGAAAGCACCCAAGAAGGGAGGTGCACGGACGAAAGAGATGTGCCTAAGAAACTGCAGGGCGTGTGTGTGAAGGAACACAGAGTCTCTGGCCTCCCAGCTCTTCCTCCTCCATGCTCAAGTGTCGCTCCACCCCAGTGCACCAGCTCAGAGAACGATGGCCGCTCTGATTGATGTTTAAGGCTCTTGTAGCATTGCTCAAATTCAGGGCAGCCAACTTCTGACTTTAAACATACAGTAAATATAGTAATGTTTGATGCATTACTATATTTGAATATTTTGTTGGAAGCCGCCCAGAGAGGCTGGGGAAGCCCAGCCAGATGGGTGGGGTGTAAATTATAATTTTTTGTTGTTGTTCTATGTTTGAATATTTCTCACTGTCTGATTTCTGTGACATTCACAGAATGGTCCAGTCACACCTTGTTATATTTTTTGCTGAGCTTCTAGATAGATGGATGTAGAGATAGATAGATAGATAGATAGATAGATAGATAGATAGATAGATAGATATGCCCACAGACAGACATGCTCTAGGTAAACGGTTAAAAAGAAGAAGATTCCATGGGAACAGTTTTGGTCTCCACAGTGACTTCTCCATCTCATCGGAGATCTGCCCTTCTGTAAGGCATGATCACTGAAAAACTCAGTGGCCCAGGATTCCTCTCCTCTGAGGACGCTCTCTCTCAGCCACTGATGGCTCTTTCAGCTTCACTGGAGCAAGGCAGGAAAGTGCCTTTGCTCCAACCATTCCCTCCAGAGCAGAAGGCAGCTGCCAAACCAGCCTCCTTCTCCCTCCCAACTCCTCCTGCCTCACTTCACTTTCTCAGAGAGGTTAATCGGGGCACAAGCAGCGTTGCATACGACGGGGGTCCCAAAGGAACCAGGAGCTCCTTTAGAGTCTCACTCGGCATCAGGCGAGTCTGTAGGAAGCACAGCTGCACCTTAAGGAGGAGTCTGAGCAGGCAAAGACCAACACCTGCTGATGCAACTTGGGCTCTCTAGGTATACACTGGGAATTGATCATCCCTGGTGATATGGAATGTGTCTGCAGCTGCTTCTAGACAGGTGGGATTTAAGCGCATAACAGCAAATTCAGGCTCACTGTTAAGTTATGGGCGAACATAGCAGACGACACAGCGATTTCTCCAGAGCAGCTCTTTACTTGTAAGCTGGACAGAACTGAACAGCAAACAGCTCAGCCGGCCTGCTTTTATAGGCAGCCGGCTGTTAACATTGTAGCAACAACAACCCAGAGTTTCCTGCCTAAAATAACTGACGTGGACCTGAGTGAAAACTATCTACAGACCTGAGTGAAAACTATCTACAGTATCCCCCTGCTGGCTTAGGGTGAAACTTCACTACATAACACTCACCAATTAAGGAGAGCTGGTGTTCTCACCCAATGAACCCGCTGTCAGGAGTTCAGCCTACACTCGAGTAGGACCCTGGCAGAGACACATGCCCGACTGGCATGTTCTCTCCCTCCTGGTCGATCATTCGGGAGCTTCATAAGCTTTCTTCAGCCCCAACATCACAGCGACCGATGCCAACCGACACCGGCACACTTAGAGATCCACAGAATTTGCACCCCTTGCGTGACAGCAACTCAGCAACACAGTAACACAAACATCCTGTCTCCGTCACTTCCCACTCTGTGGAGTCAAAACATACACCGTCATGTGATAGACATAAATCCCATGACTGCAGTCATGGAACAGGAATTCTAACACCCACTTCAACCAAAATCGGACTGTTTGTTGTAAGGAGAGGGGTGGGGAATGCACCACAAAGTGCATTTTTCTCTCTGCACCCCCCATTTCCTCGGGCAAGTTAGCCCTGTGTATGGACACTTGATTATAACACTGTGAAAATCTCTTCAATAACCTAAGAAGTGTCCTATGGTCTGATAAGTCCAGAATATCCAATCCAGAATCCTGTTCTCACAGTTCCCTCAAAGGGCAGCCAGTAAGCTAGGCCTGAGCACTACAGTGCTCTCCCTGCCTGTGAGTCCCAACAACTGATATTCAGGGACATGCTGACAATACAGATAATAATAATAATAATAATAATAATAATAATAATAATAATGCAATAGTTTTATTATTTATTAATAGTTTAATAGTTTTATTATTTATACCACGTCCATCGGGCTGGATTTCCCCAGCCACTCCGGGCAGCTCCCAATAGAACACTAAAAACAGAATCAAACTACAAACATTAAAAACTTCCCTAAACAGGGCTGCCTTCAGATGTGTTCTAAAAGTCAGATAGTTGTTTATTTCCTTGATATCTGACAGGAGGGCATTCTACAGGGCGGGCGCCACTACCGGGAAGGCCCTTTGCCTGTTTTCCTGTAACCTCACTTCTCACAGTGAGGGAACTGCCAGAAGGCCCTCAGAGCTGGACCTTGGTGTCCGGGCTGAACAAGGGAGACGCTCCTTCAGCTATACTGGACTGAGGCCATTTAGGGCTTTAAAGGTCAGTACCAACATTTTGAATTGTGCTTGGAAATGTACTGGGAGCCAATGTAGATCTCTCAGGACCAATGGTCTCGGCGGCCACTCCCAGTCACCAGTCTGGCTGCCACATTATGGATAAGCTGTCGTTTCCAGGTCACCTTCAAAGGTAGCCCCACATAGAGTGCATTGCAGTAATCCAGCAGGAGATAGCCATTGCATCTAGTAGCCAATGATAGCCTTTTCTTCCATGAATTTTCCCAATACTCTTTTAAAGCCATTTGCTTCCATCTGGAGCGAGTCCCATAGTTTCCATATGCACTGCCTGAAGAAATACTTTCTTTTATTTGTACCGACCGAATCCTCTAACACCCAGGTTCATTGGCTACCCCTCAGTTCTAGCAGGGAGGGAGAGGGAGAAAAGAAGTTTCTTTATTGAGGGAATGGGGGTCTTCTTAGTAGTGCTGATGGGAGTAATAGGGAGAATGCATTTCTATTGGATGGAACTTGGAGCAGATTCATTACGTGTTGAGTTGGCAAAGTTATCAGAAGCCGAGACATTCAGGAAGACCGATGATCGTGGGTCAGCAGGTTTTCCCTGCCTGCTCTTCCAAACTGTCATGCTGGCCCACTGAACTTGCTCACAGGCATTTTCCTCCCAGTTGCCACATTTCCAATGCTTTTTGTTCATTGCCTCCTCCCACTGTTTATGGGACATTCTCCCTGCTAGTTCAACCATGACTCAGCTGATTGCACAAAATCGCTTCTCTTCCTTAATATCCAGCTTGGAGGGAGAACAAGGAGGAAAGTTTTGGTTCTGGGGTGCCACAAGGATCCGTCCTAGGCCTGGGGTCCATGTTTGTTTTATTCTCCAGGACTTAGTCAACTTAATTTTCATAGAACTGTAGAGTTCTACAATGTGTTCAATTTTCGACTGTGAACTCTCCAGGAGTGTCAACTTCTCCCCCTGTACTTTGCAAACCACCATGCACATTGATTGTGTTAAACCAGGGATGGAGAGATTGTGATGGTCCAGATGTGGCTTGACTTCAACTCCCATCAGCCCCAGATAAAATGGCGAAATAGTCAGGTTGTCAGGACTGAGATGCCGCTTGTGAGCTACCCATATAAGGACCTGGTTGGCCATTGCGTGAATAGGATGCTGGCCCCAATGTGCCTTCGGACTGATCCATCAGGACTCTTCTTAATGGAATTTGTAGACAGGAAACACATGGAGGGCAACTGTTGAGCTAAACATAGATAAATATGGATTCAGGTAAGTAGCTGTGTTGCTCTGATGCAGTCGAAATAAAAATTAAAAAAAAATGTCCAGTAGCACCTTACACCTTATAGACCAACTAGGTTTGTTCTGGTATAAGCTTTCGTGTGTAAGCACACTTCTTCAGATCTCTTCAGACACTTCTTCTGAAGAAGTGTGCATGCACACTAAAGCGTATAACAGAACAAACTTACTTGGTCTATAAGGTAAAGGTAAAGGGACCCCTGATCATTAGGTCCAGTCGTGACCAACTCTGGGATTGCGGTGCTCATCTCGCTTTATTGGCCAAGGGAGCCGGTGTATAGCTTCCGGGTCATGTGGCCAGCATGACTAAGCCACTTCTAGTGAACCAGAGCAGCGCACGGAAATGCTGTTTACCTTCCCGCCAGAGCGGTACCTATTTATCTACTTGCACTTTGACGTGCTTTCGAACTGCTAGGTTGGCAGGAGCAGGGACCGAGCAACGGGAGCTCACCCCGTCACGGGGATTCGAACCACCGACCTTCTGATCGGTAAGTCCTAGGCTCTGTGGTTTAACCCACAGCGCCACCTGCGTCCCAGTTCTATAAGGTGCTATTGGATAATATATATATATTTATATAGATAAATATGGAGTGTGAGTGGTGCATCATTCCATACATGTTTTTCAGACAAACAGGTCGCTTTATTCCTTTGTTTTTATCTGTCTAACACATCCTTCTGTGGCACTGATTCCCACCCAACTTCTATCACCGGCTATTTCTAACCATGATGGACCATCAAAGTCAAATAGATTTTGGTTTGGGCCTTCATTGGCTGCAGATTCATAGCAAGTCATGTATTCTATGTTCTATATTCCCTGTTCTGAGGACTAGAAAAACAACATCTACAAAATGTCAGAATCTATGCAAGCAGCTTGCTGATACATGCATGACATCTATTCCAGGCCTCCCTTATATTACACAGCTGAACCCCTGACTGTAAGCACTATTGATTCTTCAGCCAATCTTCTGTCCTTCCTTCTGTGTTCATCCACAGAATCCAGCCAGAACACCATGAGAGAACTCTCATGAGTTCTCTCCAAAGGCGGCAATCAGTCCACCAATATTAACCTTAAAAACTTTTGTTTTCTAGGAGCAACAAAAAATGTCACAAAATAACGAGCAAGCTTTGGAGGTCTAATATTGGCTATTTGCTGGTTTTTGACTTTGCTATGGACCATTTTGGCTACAATATCCTGGGCCAGGAGGGAATTTTTGCAATTGGCAAATTGGCTCTGGTCCTGTGGTTTTGGCCTTCCTCTTAACAATTGTCACAACTTTGTGCAGCTAGGCATTGGGTAAACCTTAGTCTTGAATGGAAGGGAGGTTGTAGCCTCTGCCTGCCCCACCCTAGGAAATGGTATCCCGTTAAAGGGTATCTGTGAAGACATATTTCTGTAGGGTTGCCCAGGCGGGGGTTTGGGTTATAGCACTCCTCCAACGGGGATCCCCTAGGGCAGTTTTTCTCCACCTGTGCCGCTCCAGTTGTTGTTGAACTACAACTCCCATCACCCCTACCTAGCAAGGCCAGAGCTCAGGGATGATGGGAGTTGTAGTCCAACAACATCTGGGGACTCACAGGTTGAGAACCACTGCTAGGGGATGCCCCTATTTGATGTAAGTCATAAGGGCCCTCACCTTAGTTTGGGTTTACCCTGGAATATACTCCCAGCAGACAGGCCGGATTTAAAATGGTATACCCAATGGCAATGCCAAACTTTCTCATATATAAACAATAAAATTGTGGCCTATTTGACTATTTCTTCACTTACACTCATTGTCCTGTCTGGTTATTTTACTATATCAGAGGCGAGGAGGTCACAGAGTCTTGGTGTGCCATCATTTACAGTTCCAGCTACCCCTGCTGCTCCTTTGCCCTTTAGTACCACCTAAGTAGTCCCCCCACCCAGGGGCAGCACAACCAAACCTTGCAGACCAGTACTCAAAAGAATCAGTTGCCTTATTGCTCCCTTTTCATTTCCACCAGGTCCTTCAGACCCATTGCTGCTCCAATACCCAAATTCCTTGCTCCATTGGGCTCTCTAATCTTGAGACACTGTCAGCACGCAAATGGATGTTGAATTTGGCTGCTTTCTCCATGACTTAACAGCGAGTCATACATTTCACAGCAGATCATAAAGACATAGAGTTCCTCCTTTGGAGTCTGGCATTTTGGTGGTCAGCTGAGCACGGCTATCACAAAAAGAAGAAAGTGCATGAACCCAATGAACAATGGCCATTGAAAAGACTGCATCAATGTGCATTGTACTGGGCAAGAGAAGATAAGACAAGAATGCACCAAAAGGGCAGAAGATGCGTAAGCCACATGGATGTCCACATGTCATCTCTACCAGATATTCCCTCTATAAAAGAGCAGAGCCCCTGACTGCAAGAACCACCGAGTAGTCAGCTCATCCACTTTCCTTCTGTGTTCATCCAGAGAACCCAACCAGAACTCCACGATGAGAGCTCTCTACCTTGCCTTGGCCATCGTGATGTTGGTTGTCACCGACATGGCTGTTGCAGGTATGAACCGGATTTCTACAGGGTGGGAAGAAGGGGCTGTGTTTATAAGAGAGAATGAAGGGTCTGTTGCCTTGGCCTTAATTCAAAGGAGAGGTATGGGATTCATAGGAAAGGCAGTAATAGCCACCAGCCTACATAGATGACCTTCTAAGAAGATTATAGAAATTCATGGAGAAGAGGGCTATTGATGGCTACTGGACCTGATAGCTGTGCTCCATCTCCACAGTTGGAGACAGTAAAGGCTTCTGAATATTCCAGGGGGGAAGATTGCCCTTGTGCTTGGATCCCGCTTGTGGGTTTCCCGCAGGCACCTGGTCAGCCACTGACAGAAGAGGGTGCTGGATGAGATGGACCATTGGTGTTTTTAATTGTTTTTATTTTTATTTTTACGTTTTGGTTTTTTGTATTTTTTTGTTTATTTTTGTCTTTGTTGTTATATGTGTTGTTCTTTTTTGAAAATGCTAATAAATATTCATCTAAAAAAGAGAGAGAGAGAGAGAGATGGACCATTGAAATGCTCTAGCAGCCTCTTTTTATGTTCTTATGGTGAAGACAGAAGGTTCTCCTGACCTGGTATGAACTCAAGGGGTGGTGTGGGCCCCATGGGAAAGCGATGGCATAGAGCAGTCAGTCTTGGGTCTAAACTGAACCTCATTTGGGCTTCAAAGAGTGTTTTGGTCTGGGAGGTATTTCTAAGGCTTAGTGGTAGAACAGTAAGGAGAACAGGAGGTGACCTCCCCTGAAAAAGGATGTTGTGTTCCAGGCAAAAGTTCAGAAAAGGAGAAACAAAATGACCACGGGGTGGAAGCAGCTCATTCAGGAGGGAAGAGTACAACATTCGGGACTTCTTCAGCTAGAGAAAAGGCTGCTAAGAGGAGGCATGAAAGGGGTGCCTAAAATCAGGTGTGGCCTGGAGAAAGTGAACAGGCTGCTTTCTGTCCACAAGCCGATGCAGACATTTCTCCGTCTTCTGGCCAGAGGCAAGAACGAGGCAACATTGCATCTCAAGAGCACATTCCAGCCAGGGAAAACCACAAGAGGAGTGTGTGGAGCTGGGCAGCGGGAGGTGTGGCCTAGGAAGGGGTGTGGCCTAGGAAGGGGTGTGGCCTAGGAAGGGGTGTGGCTTGAGCCAGGCAGAGAGATCTGAAGGGCTGCACTGAGCACCCAAGGCTGAGGTTCCCCACCTCTGACCGCTAACGTAAATGTTTGGTGTGAAGCTGCTTCCAGAGAGAGACCATGGCTCAGGGGTGGAGCATGGGATTTGTCTTGCATGCAGCTGGGCATTCCCTCCCTGCAGATCCTTGGGGGGAGCTCCACCCATGGGGAGGTGCTCTTGCTTTGCCTCAATATTTATTATTCGTTCACTTATTGTATTTATATGCCACCTTTTCCCCATGTGGTGTACATAGTTCTCCCCCTCCTCATTGAAGCACCACAACACCCAGTGAGTTTCACGGCTGACCAGGGGTTTGCACCCTGGTCTTCCAGGGCCTAGTCCAGCATTCTAACCACTAAACCACACTGCCTTTCTCTTCCTCCTGCAGGAGCCTGTAAGGGGCATCCCACCTGCAAGAGCTACCATGGCATCTGTGGCACTCACTGCCTGAAGACAGGGAACTACAAGCAAACCTGCGACTGCAGCGGTAGTACCGTCTGCTGTTTGCCTCCCATGAAAGGCTGAGCAGGAGGCTGGCCGCCTCACGAGGAGGAGCTGGAGACCCTGTCCTTCACCTCTCAGCTGTGTAGAGGGGCCCATCATGGATGCTTCTCCTCAATAAAATGACATGAACGTCCCTGGCGAGTTCTGTGTTCTTCTTGCAGAGGGCAGGCAGGGAGGGAGAACTGTAGGGCGGTGGCGGTAATATAGTCATTTCAGAAGCCTGGGGTTTCCAGAGCCTTTTCCCAGTGCACAAAGTCCTTTAACGTAGCGTCAGTCAAGCTTGCTCCTTTAGCTCTTCCCTAGCTCATGGGACACTCCCACCATATTATCATGGAGTGTGCTGGGCCCAGGGGTAACCCGGCTAATGTGGTCTAGGTCCAGTCCCGAATCCAAGGTTTCCGCAAGGAGTCAGTCCGACAGGGCAGAGGCAGGAAACCAGGCAAGGTCAGGCACGGGATCACAGGCATGTTCTGGCAAACAGCAACATTGCTCCTGCAACCTGGGGTGGGGTCCAGCAGCCTTTTATCTCTGTTGGGGTAACGGCTGGTCCTGATCCCCCGGTGACTCGCCTCCCTGTCTCGCCCGAAAGTGAGCACTTCTTCTGCGAGTACTCATCATGGATGCTTCTCCTCAATAAATTGACATGAACGTCCTTGGCGAGTTCTGTGTGCTTCTTGCCGAGGGCAGGCAGGGAGGGAGAACAATAGGGTGGGGGGGGGGCAACATATTCAGTTCTGATGTTTGGTGTTTCCAGAGCCGTTTCCCAGTGTACAAAGTCATTTACAATTCCTACTTCCCTTAGCCTAATGTGGCTAGACTGTCCCCACAGGAACTAAGCCAAAACCTGTTATGATTTCTGCAAATATTTTCACCTGCAAAAAGAAAAAAGGGTTTCCAACTTGTCACATTGAGGCTGAAAGCAACATCTGTGTCCCTCTGTATAGCACCTATCCAACTAGCTTATCCCAGGCTTCCTCCTCTAGCTCCTCCCTAGCTCATGGATCACTCCTACCATATTGTCATGGGCCATCTGAATGCAGAAGTCTGGTGAGAGGCACCAGCTGGAGAACCCCAACTATTCAAGATGACTGTAGATTACCTCCAGGTTCAGAGGCCACCCCTGAATGCCAGTAGCCAGGTAAAAATACCAGGAGAAGGCTTTTGCATCAAACTTTTAGGGCCCAGGGACACATCTGGAAATTTAAGGAGCTGCCATGGCCACTGCAAAATGCCCATTTCACAGGAGAAGAAGACGAATAGGTGTTTGATTTTGATATCCCGCTTTATCACTACCCGAAGGAGTCTCAAAGCGGCTCACATTCTCCTTTCCCTTCCTCCCCCACAACAAACACTCTGTGAGGCGCGTGGGGCTGAGAGACTTCGAAGAAGTCTGACTAGCCCAAGGTCACCCAGCAGCTGCATGTGGAGGAGCGGGGAAGCAAACCCGGTTCACCAGATTACGAGACTACCGCTCTTAACCACTACACCACATTGGTTCTCTGTTCTCTCATGAAAAAGTCAGGTGAAGCTGAGACCCCTAAACTTTCTTCCACAAAAAAAACCCAGACAAAGAATCTTTATCACCTCCATGAACAAATAGGACACAGACAAAAAAAGCAGGAAATGTCTCCCCAAAACAGTCCCCCAACACTGTCCTCTGCAAAAAAAAAAGGGGGGTAAGGAGGTGGAGTTTTTGAAGGCACTGAGGTGCCCCAGATACTATGTTGCCTATGTTATACCCCACCCTCACCAGCTAGAGTTGGGCTCAGGGCGGCTAACAACATTAAAATTACAAAAAAAATGTAATAGGCAGGGGGAACCAATTTAAAATACGGGTTAAAATACAATTTAAAATGCAGCCTCATTTTAATAGTAGCTCATAGATCAAAACCATACGGGGAGGGAAATATAAGGGTCCGACTGTGTCCAAACCAAAGGCCAGGTGGAACAGCTCTGTCTTGCAGGCCCTGCGGAAAGATGTCAAGTCCCGCAGGGCCCTAGTCTCTTGTGACAGAGCATTCCACCAAGTCGGGGCCAGTACTGAAAAGGCCTTGGCCCTAGTTGAGACCAATCTAACCACCTTGCGACTTGGGACCTCCAAAATGTTGTCATTTGTGGACCTTAAGGTCCTCCGCGGGGCATACCAGGAGAGGCGGTCCCGTAGGTACTTGGGCCCTACAACCAAATGTCATGGACTGGCTGGATTCAGAGGAGTAGTGGGAAGAACCAGATGGGGAATCTCCAAGAGAAGAAGGTTCAGAGCCAGGGGATCGGTGGTGGGATGACAATGAGTGGTCAGAGGGAGAAAAAGCAGCAGAATGGGAGGATGAGCTGTTGGAAACTGAAGATGTACAGTGGACCCTCAGGTTACGTTACCTTCAGGTAACATAACTTTCGGGTTGCAAACGTGGAAACCCGGAAGTGTATTCTTCCGGGTTTCACCGCACGCACATGCGCAGAAGTGGTCTATCGCGCCGTGCGCAGAAGCAGAAGCAGTGCCTCTACTTGCGGATTTTTCGGGGTACGTACGGACCCCTGGAACGAATTACATTCGTATCCAGAGGGTCCACTGTAATGTGGTTTAGTGAGCAGGGAGAGGCTGTGGCAGGGAGCAGTCCAGAACCAGTGACAGAAGAGGAGGCTGGAGAGGGTTGTGTGTGTCAAGATCTGAAAGTTATCGGGAATTTGATTGAACTAATTAATAAAATATTATACATCCAAGGGACTGGTGCTGCACTTAAGAAGTCACAACTTTTTGCAAAGCCACATTCCCTGTTATGATTCCTTTTGGTATGTTGTTTTCATGAATATCGGCATAGCTGTGCAGATGTTCTTCACCATACACATTTTTCAAAGAACACACTGCTTGATTGGAGAACTGCATCACAAAATTCATAGAAATGTGAATTTGGCAGGATGGCCATGTTTCAATTTGTGCATTTTTCCAAATAGTGCACATCAGGCTGGTTGTCATTTAAATGCAAACTGAATAGAACTCCCTCTCCCTCTCATTCCATCCCCCATATTTTGGCATTCTTCCTTCTCCCCATTGTGGCCCAGTCCTCCTCACTGGATTGTTTTTGGAGATTTTCTCCCCCTTTTAGGCTTCTTTCCTAGTGACATTTTGAGTTTCTGCACAGCCATGCCTGCTGACACCGCCTTCTCATTGTGCCTTTTTGGGTTTACAAGCAACTGAAAATCAGAAACAAAGGGAACAGGGTATTTTAATCTGCTTTTATTGCAAGGCACAAGCTCATATAAGCATTGAAAATGTTGCAAGGGATTTATTAAATTTTTTAAAAAATGTGGGTGCTTTGGGGCAGAAGCAAAAGAAGTCTCCAACTGGGGAGGAATCTGCATCCAGCGACTCTCAAAGACAGGGAGCATCTTCCATTTTTTAAAGGCAGCAATCAGTCCACCAATATTAACCTTAAAAACAAGCAACAAACATACAGGAGATTAATAGCAAAGTCACAATGTCTGATACATGAAAATACAACGGAAGTCATGTTGGTCCATAAGAAGAAGAAGAAGAAGAAGAGTTTGGATTTGATATCCCGCCTTTCACTCCCCTTCAGGAGTCTCAAAGCGGCTCACATTCTCCTTTCCCTTCCACCCTCACAACAAACACTCTGTGAGGGAAGTGAGGCTGAGAGACTTCAAAGAAGTGTGACTGGCCCAAGGTCACCCAGCAGCTGCATGTGGAGGAGCGGAGACGTGAACCCGGTTCCCCAGATTACGAGACTACCGCTCTTAACCACTACACCACACTGGCTCCAACATTCCCCCCAAACATTCCCCCCAAAAAACATTCCCCCCCAAAAACTGACCATTGAGTAGGGATCGATGAATCTCCCTGATTCAGTTCCTCATTTTAAGAAACTGAACTGGGTAGAGTCATCAATGAGAACTGAATCAAATGTTTGGCCCCATCCCTACCACTGGGTGCTTTGTTTGCTAGGTAAAGGGTAAAGGGACCCCTGACCATTAAGTCCAGTCGTGACCGACTCTGGGGTTGCAGCGCTCATCTCGCTTTATTGGCCGAGGGAGTCGGCGTACAGCTTCCGGGTCATGTGGTCAGCATGTCTAAGCTGCTTCTGGCGAACCAGAGCAGCATACGGAAACACCGTTTGCCTTCCCGCTGGAGCAGTACCTATTTATCTACTTGCACTTTTTCCCGCTGGAGCAGTACCTATTTATTTACTTGCACTTTGATGTGCTTTCGAGCTGCTAGGTTGACAGGAGCATGGACCAAGCACCAGGAGCTCACCCCGTCACGGGGATTCGAACTGCTGACCTTCTGATTGGCAAGTCCTAGGCACTGTGGTTTAACCCACAGCGCCACCTGTGTCCCTGCTTTGTTTGCTAGGAGCAACAAAAAAATGTCACAAAATAATGAGCAAGCTTTTGAGGTCTAATCAGAGCCGTCTTTCCCATAGGGCTTAGTGGTGCGTTGCACCAGGGCGCCGGCCTCTCAGGGGCGCCCCAGCGAGTGGGGGAGTGCTGCTTTGCCAGCGGCCTCCCCTTTCCCTGCACGGCTGCCAGTTGCGCCCCATCAACCATATGGCTGGCAGGCGCACAGCTTCCCTCCCAAGCCTCAGCGGGGATTGCTCTCCCGCAGTAGCATGGGGGAGAGTTGTGCCCCCCACCCATGGCTGACAGTGCGCAGCTTCCCCTCCCCACACACTATCCGTGGTAATTTGGGGATGCTCAGTGGATATTTGCACCCCGGTGCCACATCTGCTAAAGGCAGACCTGGGTCTAATATTGGCTATTTGCTGGTAATTGACTTTGCTATGGACATTTTTGGCTGCAGTATTTGGGGTTGGGCAGTGATTTTTCCGCTGAGCAAATTGGCTCTTAATACTTGTCACAACTTTGTGTGGCTAGGCATTGGGTAAGCCTTAGTCTTGAATGGAAGGGAGGTTGTAGCCTCTGCCTGGGGTATCTGTGAGGAGATGCCTCTGTTCAGATGCCCAGGTGGGGATTTGGGTCATAGCACCCCTCCAACGGCGACCCCTAGGGGATGCCCCTATTTGATGTAGATCATACGGGCCCCCACCTTCGGTTGGTTTACCCTAGAATACAATCCCAGACGAATTGTATAAATCTAGCAGACGGGCTAGATTTAAAATGGTATACCCAATGGCAATGCCAAACCTTCTCACATATAAACAATAAAGTTGTGGCCTATTTGACCCTTTCTTCACTTACACTCATTGTCCTGTCTGGTTATTTTACTATATCAGAGGTGAGGAGCTCACAGAGCCTTGGCATGCCATCATTTACAGTTCCTGCTACCCCTGCTGCTCGTTTGCCTCTTAGTACCCCCTAAATAGTCCCCTCATCCCCCCCCCCAAGGGACTGTATGTCAGGCGGCAGAGGACGCACCCTGACAAGGAATGTGTCTTACCATCCGCTTTTATTCAATATTCACAGAGAAAGTTTTGGAACACAGCCTCTTGGATAATGGCGTTGGCCCGAGTGACTCTTAACCCCCCCTTTCTCACACTTCCTCATTCATCACTGTCATCACCTCCCCATTGGGTGACACTTAGGGTCCTCTGTCTCTGAGCTCTTTGCTCTCCTACTTTCAAGACTTGCCAGGTTCGGGGGGGGGGGAGTCTGGAATGCTTATTTCCCAGGTTTCCCCCTCATCTGCCTCTGAGCTGTGACCTCCCTCAAACCTCGGTTTTAATTCTGAACTGTCTTCCTCTTCTCTGGAAGGGTCAGATTGGGGAGGTGGTCTCCACCATTCCTCCTCTGCCCTGTCCCTGATATCTCTGCACATCTGAATCCAGCCAGTCCATGACATCTGGTTCTATTAATCGGGGGAGGGGGCAACATGGTATCTGGAGCACCTCAGTACCTTCAGAAACTCCACCTCCTATTTTTGGGCAGGGGAAGAAATGGGGTCCAGTTTTGAGGATACATTGGTTGCTTATTTTGTCTGTGTTCATGGAAGCGATAAACATTCCTGGCCTTCTTTTTTGTGGGGGTTGGGGAGGTTCAGGGTCTCAGCATCACCTGTTTTGATTGACAGAAAAGCCCTTTCCTGGTGTTGTTACCTAGCGACTGGCATTCAGGGGTGCCCAATGATCCTGAAGATAATGTATGGGTATCTTGACTAGCTGGGATTCCCCAGCTGGTGCCTCTCCCCAATCCTCTGCATTCTGCTGCTCCATGTGATGGCCTGGGACTCGGGCTCAGACTCAGAGCCAGAGGAGTCTCAGTCCACACCGGATCCTTTTCCTCAGGCAGCAGCTGAACCAAGTCTGGGTCCTGATCCTGAAGAGCCCCAGTCTGCACAGGTTCCCCTGCAACAAACACCAGCTGGGCTGAGTCAGGGGCCTGAGCCTGCCCTGGCTCCAGATGCGGGGATGACCTCGTTGCCTTCAGCTGGGCCATCACTTACAGCTGCACCACTACCAATTAGGTAAAGAGAGGCTGAGACGGCCTCTGGGTCTAGTAACCCACAGAAATCTCCTGAGCTGCAGAGACTGAGGTCTGAGAGAAGGAGAGACCTGAGTACTCGCAGGAGAAGTGCTCGCTTTCGGGCGAGACAGGGAGGCGAGTCACTGGGGGATCAGGACTGGCCGTTACCCCGACAGAGATAAAAGGCTGCTGGACCCCACCCCAGGTTGCGGGAGCAATGTTGCTGTTTGCCAGAACATGCCTGTGATCCTGTGCCTGACCTTGCCTGGTTTCCTGCCTCTGCCCTGTCGGACTGACTCCTCGCAGAAACCTTGGATTCGGGACTGGACCTAGACCACATTAGCCGGGTTACCCCTGGGCCCAGCACACTCCATGATAATATGGTGGGAGTGTCCCATGAGCTAGGGAAGAGCTAAAGGAGCAAGCCTGACTGACGCTACGTTAAAGGACTTTGTGCACTGGGAAAAGGCTCTGGAAACCCCAGGCTTCTGAAATGACTATATTACCGCCACCGCCCTACAGTTCTCCCTCCCTGCCTGCCCTCTGCAAGAAGAACACAGAACTCGCCAGGGACGTTCATGTCATTTTATTGAGGAGAAGCATCCATGATGGGCCCCTCTACACAGCTGAGAGGTGAAGGACAGGGTCTCCAGCTCCTCCTCGTGAGGCGGCCAGCCTCCTGCTCAGCCTTTCATGGGAGGCAAACAGCAGACGGTACTACCGCTGCAGTCGCAGGTTTGCTTGTAGTTCCCTGTCTTCAGGCAGTGAGTGCCACAGATGCCATGGTAGCTCTTGCAGGTGGGATGCCCCTTACAGGCTCCTGCAGGAGGAAGAGAAAGGCAGTGTGGTTTAGTGGTTAGAATGCTGGACTAGGCCCTGGAAGACCAGGGTGCAAACCCCTGGTCAGCCGTGAAACTCACTGGGTGTTGTGGTGCTTCAATGAGGAGGGGGAGAACTATGTACACCACATGGGGAAAAGGTGGCATATAAATACAATAAGTGAACGAATAATAAATATTGAGGCAAAGCAAGAGCACCTCCCCATGGGTGGAGCTCCCCCCAAGGATCTGCAGGGAGGGAATGCCCAGCTGCATGCAAGACAAATCCCATGCTCCACCCCTGAGCCATGGTCTCTCTCTGGAAGCAGCTTCACACCAAACATTTACGTTAGCGGTCAGAGGTGGGGAACCTCAGCCTTGGGTGCTCAGTGCAGCCCTTCAGATCTCTCTGCCTGGCTCAAGCCACACCCCTTCCTAGGCCACACCCCTTCCTAGGCCACACCCCTTCCTAGGCCACACCCCTTCCTAGGCCACACCTCCCGCTGCCCAGCTCCACACACTCCTCTTGTGGTTTTCCCTGGCTGGAATGTGCTCTTGAGATGCAATGTTGCCTCGTTCTTGCCTCTGGCCAGAAGACGGAGAAATGTCTGCATCGGCTTGTGGACAGAAAGCAGCCTGTTCACTTTCTCCAGGCCACACCTGATTTTAGGCACCCCTTTCATGCCTCCTCTTAGCAGCCTTTTCTCTAGCTGAAGAAGTCCCGAATGTTGTACTCTTCCCTCCTGAATGAGCTGCTTCCACCCCGTGGTCATTTTGTTTGTCCTTTTCTGAACTTTTGCCTGGAACACAACATCCTTTTTCAGGGGAGGTCACCTCCTGTTCTCCTTACTGTTCTACCACTAAGCCTTAGAAATACCTCCCAGACCAAAACACTCTTTGAAGCCCAAATGAGGTTCCAGTTTAGACCCAAGACTGACTGCCCTATGCCATTGCTTTCCCATGGGGCCCACACCACCCCTTGAGTTCAGATCAGGTCAGGAGAACCTTCTGTCTTCACCGTAAGAACATAAGAAGAGGCTGCTGGATCAGGCCAATGGTCCATCTCATCCAGCACCCTCTTCTGTCAGTGGCTGACCAGATGCCTGCGGGAAACCCACAAGAGGGATCCAAGCACAAGGGCAATCTTCCCCCCTGGAATATTCAGAAGCCTTTACTGTCTCCAACTGTGGAGATGGAGCACAGCTATCAGGGCCAGTAGCCATCAATAGCCCTCTTCTCCATGAATTTCTATAATCCTCTTAGAAGGTCATCTATGTAGGCTGGTGGCTATTACTGCCTTTCCTATGAATCCCATACCTCTCCTTTGAATTAAGGCCAAGGCAACAGACCCTTCACTCTCTCTTATAAACACAGCCCCTTCTTCCCACCCTGTAGAAATCTGGTTCATACCTGCAACAGCCATGTCAGTGACAACCAACATCACGATGGCCAAGGCAAGGTAGAGAGCTCTCATCGTGGAGTTCTGGTTGGGTTCTCTGGATGAACACAGAAGGAAAGTGGATGAGCTGACTACTCGGTGGTGCTTGCAGTCAGGGGCTCTGCTCTTTTATAGAGAGAATATCTGGTAGAGATGTCATGTGGACATTCATGTGGCTTACGTACATTCTGCCCTTTTGATGCATGCTTTTCTTATCTTCTCTTGCCCAGTACAATGCACATTGATGCAGTCTTTTCAATGGCCATTGTTCATTGGGTTCATGCACTTTCTTCTTTTTGTGATAGCCGTGCTCAGCTGACCCCCCCACCTCATGGACTCCAAAGGAGGAACTCTATGTCTTTATGATCTGCTGTGAAATGTATGACTCGCTGTTAAGTCATAGTCAAGGCAGCCAAATTCAACAACCATTTGGGTGTTGACAGTGTCTCAAGATTAGTGAGCCAAATGGAGCAAGGACTTTGGGTATTGCAGCAGCAATGGGTCTGAAGGACCTGCTGCAAATGAAAAGGGAGCAATAAGGCAACCAATTATTTTGAGTACTGGTCTGCAAGGCTTGGTTGTAATGCCCATTGGAGAGATGGAGAATCTACTCAGGGGGTACTAAGAGGCTAAGGAGCAGTCTTCTTCTCCTTCTTCATTGGCGATCACTCATAGCTGAGTAAGATTGTTTTCCATGAACACGGTTTTAACAATGAGTCTGTAAGTGACTGTGGAGGCCAATTCTGGATCCACACATCCTTCCACAATGGGGACATTGGTTTCCGGGTGGGAGTTGATCACGTTGAGGGTTTGCCAGATGCGCCTTCCTGTTAGCATGTTTCTCCCTTTCGTCCTGAGTTTGAGCATCTTCAAAGCCGATGACACCTTTCTCTCTCTCACACACATACACACACATTGTGTACGTCACTACATCCAACTTATAAATAACAAGACCCAAAACCGACTCCTCTATGTTATTGCTTTCCGATGGGGCCAGCACCACACCCTTGAGTTCAGACAAGGGCAGGAGCATGTTCTGTCTTTACCATAAGAACATAAGAAGAGGCTGCTGGATTAGGTCAGTGGTCCATATTGTCCAGCACCCTCTTCGGTGGGAAACCCGCATTTACTGTCTCCAACTGTGGAGATGGAGCACAGCTAACATGGCCAGTAGCCATTGATATCCCTCTCCATAAATTTCTATAATCATCTTTGAAGGTCATCTAGGCTGGTGGCTATTACTGCCTTTCTATGAAACTGATACTTGTCTCCTGAATTACGGCCAAAATAGAAGCCTCTTCAGTTTGCCTTATCAAACACAGCCATTGGGCTCCATTGGGTCTCTAATCTTGAGACACCGTCAACACCCAAATGGTTGTTGAATTTGGCTGCCTTGACTATGATTTAACAGCGAGTCATACATTTCACAGCAGATCATAAAGACAGAGAGTTCCTCCTTTGGAGTCTGGCAGGTTGGTGGTCAGGTGAGCATGGCTATCACAAAAAGAATAAAGTGCATGAACCCAATGAACAATGGCCATTGAAAAGACTGCATCAGTGTGCATTGTACTGGGTAAGAGAAGATAAGAAAAGCATGCACCAAAAGGGCAGAGGCTACGTAAGCCACATGAATGTCCACATGTCATCTCTACCAGATATTCCCACTATAAAAGAGCAGAGTCCCTGACTGCAAGCACCACCGAGTCCTCAGCTCATCCACTGTCCTTCTGTGTTCATCCAGAGAACCCAACCAGAACTCCACCATGAGAGCTCTCTACCTTGCCTTGGCCATCGTGATGTTGGTTGTCACCGACATGGCTGTTGCAGGTATGAACCAAACTTCTACATGGTGGGAAGAAGGGGCTTTGTTTGATAAGACAGACTGAAGGGGCTTCTGCCTTGGCCTGAATTCAAGAGAAAAGTATTGGTTTCATAGGAAAGGCAGTAATAGCCACCAGACTACATACAGGTATGGGTTTAATGGGAAAGGCAGTGATGGCCACCAACCTAGATGGTCTTCAAAGAGGATTACAGAAATTCATGGAAGAGAGGGCTATCAGTGGCTACTGGCCATGTTAGCTGTGCTCCATCTCCACAGCTGGAGGCAGTAGATGCTTCTGAATACCCCAGGAGGGAAGAGTGCCCTTGTGCTTGGATCCCACTTGTGGTTTCCACATGTATCTGGTCAGCCACTGACAGAAGAGAGTGCTGGACAAGTTGGGCCATTGGCCTGATTCAGAAGCCTCTTCTTATGTCCTTATGGTGAAGACAGACTTCAAAGGGGTGGTGTGGGCACCATGGAAAAGCGATGGCACAGAGAAGGTGGTCTTTGGTCTAAACTAGATCCTCATTTGGACTTCAAAGAGCATTTTGATCTGGGAGGCATTTCTAAGGAGAAGCCACAGCTTAGCAGTAGAACAGCAAGGAGAACAGGAGGTCACCTCCCCTCAGAAAGGATGTTGTGTTCCTGGCAAAGGTTCAGAAAAGGACAAACAAAATGACGAAGGGTGGGAAGCAACTCATTCAGCTAGAGAAAAGGCTGCTAAGAGGAGGCATGAAAGGGGTGCCTAAAATCATGTGTAGCATGGAGAAAGTGAACAGGCTGCTTTCTGTCCACAACCCCATGCAGACATTTCTCCATCTTCTGGCCAGAGGCAAGAACGAGGCAACATTGCATCTCAAGAGCACATTCCAGCCAGGGAAAACCACAAGAGGCGTGTGTGGAGCTGGGCAGCGGGAGGTGTGGCCTAGGAAGAGGTGTGGCCTAGGAAGGGGTGTGGCTTGAGCCAGGCAGAGAGATCTGAAGGGCTGCACTGAGCACCCAAGGCTGAGGTTCCCCATCTCCAACCTCTAACATAAATATTTGATGTGAAGCTGCTTCCAGAGAGAGACCATGGCTCAGAGGTGGAGCATGGGATTTGTCTTGCATGCAGCTGGGCATTCCCTCGCTGCAGATCCTTGGGGGGAGCTCCACCCATGGGGAGGTGCTCTTGCTTTGCCTGAATATTTATTATTCGTTCACTTATTGTATTTATATGCCACCTTTTCCCCATGTGGTGTATATGGTTCTCCCCCTCCTCATTGAAGCACCACAACACCCAGTGAGTTTCACGGCTGACCAGGGGTTTGCACCCTGGTCTTCCAGGGCCTAGTCCAGCATTCTAACCACTAAACCACACTGCCTTTCTCTTCCTCCTGCAGGAACCTGTAAGGGGAAGCTCACCTGCAAGAACTACGGAGGCATCTGTGGCACTCACTGCCTGAAGACAGAGAACTACAAGCAAACCTGCGACTGCAGCGGTAGTACCGTCTGCTGTTTGCCTCCCATGAAAGGCTGAGCAGGAGGCTGGCCGCCTCATGAGGAGGAGCCGGAGACCCTGTCTTCACCACTCAGCTGTGTAGAGGGGCCCACCATGGATGCTTCTCCTCAATAAAATGACATGAACATCCCTGGCGAGTTCTGTGTTCTTCTTCCAGAGAGCAGGCAGGGAGGGAAAAGTGTAGGGTGGCGGCGGTAATATAGTCATTTCAGAAGCCTGGGGTTTCCAGAACCTTTACCTATTAATCATAACAATAGTAGTAGTAATAGTAATAGTAGTAGTAGTAGTAGTAATAATAATAATTTATTTATACACCACCCATCTGGCTGTGTTTCCCCAGCCACTCTGGGTGCCTCCCAACATAATATTTACAATAAAAAGCGATAAAATTTCAAACATTAAAAACTTCCTTAAACAGGGCTGCCTTCAGATGTCTTCTAAAAGTCAGATAGTTGTTTTTCCCCTTCACATCTGCTAGGAGGGTGTTCCACAGGGTGGGCAACACTACCAAGAAGGCCCTCTGCCTGATTCCCTGTAACTTCATTTCTCGCAGGGAGGGAACTGCCAGAAGGCATTTGGCATTCGGAACTGGAGATCAGTGTCTGGGCTGAATGATGGGGGTGGAGACGCTCCTTCTGGTATCCTGGGCCAAGGCCATTTAGGGCTTTAAAGGTCAACACCAGCACTTTGAATTGTGCTCGGAAACATACTGGGAGCCAATGTAGGTCTCTCAGGATTGGTGTTATCTGGTCTCGTCAGCCACTCCCAGTCACCAGTCTAGTTGCCGCATTCTGGATGAGTTGTAGTTTTCGGGTCACCTTCAAAGGTAGTCGCCCATAGAGCACATTGCAGTAGTCCAAGTGGGAGATAACCAGAGCATGCACCACTCTGGCGAGGTAGTCCATGGGCAGACAGGGTCTCAGCTTGCGTACCAGATGGAGCTGGTAGACAGCTGCCCTGGACATAGAATTGACCTGTGCCTCCATGGACAGTTGTGAGTCCAAAAAGACTCCCAGGCTGCGTGTAGCATAGTGGTTAAGAGTGGTGGACTCATAATCTGGTGAACCGGGTTCGCTTCCCCGCTCCTCCACATGCAGCTACTGGGTTACCTTGGGCTAGTCACACTTCTCTGAAGTTTCTCAGCCTCACTCATCTCACAGAGTGTTTGTTATGGGGGAGGAAGGGAAAGGAGATTGTTTGCCGCTTTGAGACTCCTTAGGCGAGTGAAAGGTGGGATATCAAGTCCAAACTCCTCTTCTTCTTCTGCACCTGGTCCTTCAGGGGCACAGTTACTCCACTGAGAACCAGGGAGTCCTCTACACCTGCCTGCCCCCTGTCACCCCAAAACAGTACTTCTGTCTTGTCAGGATTCAACCTCAATCTGTTAGCCGCCAGCCATCCTCCAACCACTCTCAGACACTCACACAAGACATTCACTACGTTTGCTGGTTATAATTTAAAGGAGAGGTAGAGCAGGGTATCATCTGCATACTGATGAACACCCAGCCCGAACTCCATGATGATCTCTCCCAGCGGCTTCATGTAGATGTTAAAAAGCATGGGAGAGAAGATGGAACCTTGAAGCACCCCACAAGTGAGAACCCAGGGGTCTGAACACTCATCCCCCATCACCACTTTCTAGACACAGCCCAGGAAGAAGGAGCAGAACCACTGTATAACAATGACCCCATCTCCCAGCCCCTCTAGACGGTCCCGAAGGATGTCATGATCGATGGTATCAAAGGCTGCGGAGAGATCCAGCAGAACTAGGAAACAGCTTTCTCCTTTGGCCCTAGCCCGCCAGAGATCATCGACCAGTGCAACCAAGGCAGTTTCAGTCCCATGATGAGGCCTGAATCCCTATTGGAAGGGATCCAAATGGCCCACATCCTCCAGGCATGTCTGGAGTTCTTCAGCAACCACCCACTCAATCACCTTGAGCAAGAATGGAAGATTTGAGACTGGGCGATAGTTGGCCATATTGGCTGGATACAAAGATATTTTTTTAAGAAGCAGTTTAATAAATACCTTTCAGTGGATCTGGGAAGGCTCCCTCACAGACAGAAGCATTCACCACCCCGCAGAGCCCATCATCCAGCCCTTCCCAGCTCGCTTTTATGAGCCAGGATGGGCAAGGATCAAGGAGACAGGTGGTCAGTTTCCCCCATCCAAGCAGCCTGTCCAGGTCCTCAGAGGTAACAGATTGGAATTGATTCCATGCAACTTGACCGGGCAGGACTCTAGCATTCTCCCGCCCTGGCCGTGCTCCCATGGTGGAGTCTACCTCTTTCTGAATCTGTTTTGACTTTATCTGCAAAAAACCTTTGCAAAATCATTGAAGGAGATCTTGGGGTCCTTACTAGGCCCCGATGGTGAAGGTGGTTCTGTTAAATTGTGAACCACCAGAAAGAGTCTCCTGCTGCTGTTTTCTGCAGATGAAATAGAGGCGGTGAAGAAGGTCCTCTTCGCCGTCACTATCACCACTTGGTAGGCTCAACATTCAGCTCTAACCAGTGTCCAGTCTGATTCAGAATGTGTTTTCCTCCACAGGCACTCTAGCTGTCTCAGTGATTGTTTTATCACCCTCAGTTCTGGGGGAAACCACAGGGCTGTCTGGGCTCCATGCAATTGACGAGTGTGCTTTGGAGCCGGACAGTCAATAGCCCTAGTTAACTCTGCATTCCAGTGGGCCACCAGGGAATCAGCTGAAAGGCCATCAACATGGGATAAAGCATCCCCTACCACTTTCTGGAAACCATTTGTTGTTTTTTTTAAGATTTTTATTAAAGTTTCAAAAATTATATAAAAACAAAACAATAATACAAACAGACAAAAATGAAAAACAAGTATAATTTCAATCCCTTATTTTCTTATAACTTACTTCCCCGAAACAAAAAAAAAAATTCCTTCCAGTAGCACCTTAAAGACCAACTAAGTTAGTTCTTGGTATGAGCTTTTGTGTGCATGCACACTTCTTCAGATACACACTTCCCCGACTTCCTCATACCTCCCCTCTCTGTATTCCAATTTCTAATTTATTAATTCAGCAAATCCTTTCCCTTAATTTTCATTTAATTTTTGGCCTTTCTTTTCTTTTTACTTATCCATTACAGCTGGAAACCACGTAATTTCTAAACCAACGTCATTCTAACATTCATTAATTTTGCAATATTTCTTAAGATAGTCCTTAAATTTCTTCCAATCTTCTTCCGCTGTCTCTCTCCCCTGGTCTCGCACTTTCTGGAAAACATTTGAATCCATTAAGTGGTGGGGATGGACCATCTGCTTCAGTCCCACCTCCCTGCAGAGGGGAAAGGTCATGGAGAAGTTCAGTTGCACTAGGAAGTGATCCAACCGTTGCATTTTTGTTTTGTTTTGTTTTGCTTTTACTTAGTGTCAGATCAGCAACATCCATAGAAGTGAACACCAGGTCTAAGGCATGTCTGCGACTGTGAGTTGGGTCAAACTTATTCGGGGACAGCCCCATGGAGGCCATGCTTTCCATGAAGTCCCGAGCAGCCCCTTGTAAGGTTGTGTGGGCATGGATGTTAAAATCCCCTAGGACAACCAAACTAGGTGTCTCCAGAACATCTACCATGACCTGAAGCAGCTCGGGCAGGGAATCTTTGGCGCAGCGGGGAGGTCGGTACACCAAAAGGAATCCTGTACTGCTCCTATTGCCCAGAACATGCACTCAGAAAACTGGGTCTTCCCAATAGGACGCCTGGTGCAAGCTAATGACTTTCTAAAAATCACTGCAACCCCCCCTCCCATCCCACATGACCCGGGTTGCTGTGCTTAAGAGAAACCTGGTGGACAAGCAACGGCAAGGACAGGCCCATCTGCTTCATCCAACCAAGTCTCTGTTACACATGCCAGGTCAAGTCCTCCATCCTTGATCAAGTCATGGATGGCAGTGGTCTTATGAATCATTGACCTGGCATTGCACAGCAGCACCTTCAGGTCATGTGGGTCTCCCTTGCTGATTCCAGTATCCATCCGGTCAAGACCAGAACCGGAGGCAGGGATAGTCCTCAAGCAGCGACTAAATTTGTTTCCTCTGTAATGACCTGGTCTGGTCTTAGCGTAACTCCTTCTCCTGCCTGTGATCACTGAGATTGGGTTGTTACCAAAAAGGAGCAATGCAGCAGCGAGCAGCAGCTTCTGCAGCTGGCTGGAAAGCCAAACAGGATGTTGATGTTTGTGACTGTTACCGTGGGAAGAAAGGGGCAGTCCATTCACTGTTCTGAGCACCGGATGTTAGCTCAGTGTGTCATCTGACCTGTACTGGAAGTCCATGGGAGGAGTTACATTTCTCTCTGCTGTTGATGTAAAGAGAGTGCAGACATGTTTCTCTGTACTGCTGCTAAGGACAGAAATAAAGGCATGTAAATACATTTCTGTCTGTCTCTTTCCCCTCCCTGGGGATAGCAGGGAGGAGAGTGAAGGAGTGGTGTGTTCTTCTCACGTTTGAGACGGATCGCCGATAAGAGACCTCGCCTGTTTCCTGCCGGGAGTCGCAGACGGGGAGGTCAACAAGGAAATCAGCTGGTGCCTGGAGAGTGGCACATTCCTCTGAGAAGGCTTGATTCCAACATGGGTGTCCCAGCGGATCCCCCTCTGTGGAACCTGCCCCAGCCATTCTATTGGCTGGGGTCCACTCCCAGGTAGCCCTGACCCTCTCCCCTTAAGAACAGAACGCAAACCATACAACAAACCAATAAAACAGTAGAAACCGAAAACCCCCCCAATAATAACAATTTACAATCATACTAAAATTAAACCAATCCCCAGCCCCAACCAAACCTCCATCCCACCCCCACCCCCACAAAACAAAATTCAAAATACCACAGATAAAAAACTAAATAGCACCTTAAAACATTTAAATAATTAGCCAAATAATTACTTAATAACACCCCAATTAACATTTGCAAAAAAGCCTGAAGGATTTTTGTTAGGGATTGTAGGAAAAGACCTGCCAAGGAAATTGAAGAACATTTTCATGTATGCAACAATGGCAGCAAGAGTCTTAATAGCACCAGGATGGAAGAACAAAGAAATCCCTACAAAAGAACTGTGGTAAGAGAAACTGAGGGACTATGTGGAACTGGTGAAACTGACACACAAACAGCGTGATAAGGACAACTGTGACTTTAAAGAAGAATGGGAACCTTTTACAAAGTACTTAAAGAAAGAACCAACTGAACTGGACTCCTTGGCAGGTTTTGAATAAACTTACCCAAATTTATTATTGGTAACATATAGAGAGATCAAAACAATTTTTTTCCCCCTTCCAGTAGCACCTTAAAGACCAACTAAGTTAGTTCTAAGAACTAAGAACTAAGACCAACTAAGAACTAACTTAGTTGGTCTTTAAGGTGCTGCTGGAAGGAAAAATTTTTTTGTTTTGACTATGGCAGACCAACACGGCTACCTATCTGTAACTGGAAATATAGAGAGATCTTTACAATGTTATAATATGCAGAGAATAGCATGTGCTGAAAAACCAGAGAGAGGAGCGGAGGGAAGTCTGGGGGTGGGGGGGGAGGGTGGGTTTCTTTTTTGGGAAGTGGGGAGGGAAAAATTGGGGGGAGGGGAAAAAATGAAGATGATATGTTTTTGATAAATTGTTATGTTGAAATTCTTAATAAAAATATTTTTAATAACCATTAACACAGGAGGGCTGGCCCTCACCCTTGTCTCACCCCCAAAGCACCACCCCCAAGGGATGACCTCTTTTGGTGCACCCCCCACTGGGGGCGGCCCCACCCCCTAGGCAGGCAGGGAGGCAGGCTGGCTTTATAACACTGCCCCAGTACCTGGTCCACGCCCAGCTGGTGCAGCAGCTGTTTCCACTTTGCCTGCCTGCCAGGGACTTGGTCCCTACAGTACTCTTTGCAGTCCTCTTCACTTCTGTAGCAGCAGCAGCAGCAGTCCTCCAAGTGGGGCAGACAGCAGTCCCCCCAACAGCCACAGCAGCAGGAGTTTCTGGGTGGGGAAAAATGGCAGTCCCCATTCATGACAGATGGCCATCCAACCTCTGTTTCAAAACCTCCAAGGAAGGAAAGTCCACCACCTCTCGTGGGACTCTGTTCCACTGCTGAACAGCTCTTACTGTCAGAAGGCTTTTCTGAATGTTTACTCGCAATCGCCTTTCCTGCAACTTGGAGCCATGGGTTCGAGTCCTACCCTCCAGAGTAGGAGAAAACAAACATGATCCCCCCCCCCAAATGTGACAGCCCTTTTTTAAAAAAAGAATTTTATTGAGTTTTCCAATAATTATATAAAAGCAAAATAAAACAATAATATAACACAGACAAAAAACAAAACAAAAAAGAACAAGTATAATTTCATTCCCTTTTTTCCCCTTATACCTTACTTTCCCGACTTCCCCATACCTCCCCTCTCTGTATTCCAATTTCTATTATGTTAGTTCAGCAAATCCTTCCCCTTAATTTCACATAAACTTTTAACCCTTCTTTTCTTGTTACTTATCCAATTCAGCTGGAAACCACGCAGTTTCTAAGCCAACGCCATTCTAACATTCATTAATTTTGCAATATTTCTTAAGATAGTCCTTAAATTCTTCCAATACTTTGCGATGAGTATTCTTGCTGCTGTTGTAGCATACATAAAGAATGTTCTATCCTTCTTTGGCACCGTTTGGCCGACAATACCCAAGAGAAAGGCCTCTGGTTTCTTCAGAAAGGTATATTTAAATACCTTTTTCAATTCATTATATATCATTTCCCAGAACGCCTTAATCTTAGGGCACGTCCACCCAAGGTGAAAAAAGGTACCTTCATTTTCTTTACATTTCCAACATTTATTATCAGGCAAGTGGTAAATTTTTGCAAGCTTGACTGGGGTCATGTGCCACCTGTAAATCATTTTCGTAATGTTTTCTCTTAAGGCATTACATGCCGTAAATTTCATACCGGTGGTCCACAACTTTTCCCAGTCAGCAAACATAATGTTATGACCAATGTCTTGTGCCCACTTAATCATAGCTGATTTCACTATTTCGTCCTGCGTATTCCATTTCAACAGCAAATTATACATTTTTGACAAATTTTTAGTATTGATTTCTAACAATTCTGTTTCCAATTTGGATTTTTCCACCTGGAAGCCAATTTTCCTGTCCATCTTGTAAACCTCCATTATTTGATAATAATGAAGCCAGTCTCGCACTTTATCTTTTAATTTCTCAAAACTCTGCAATTTCAGTTTGTCCCCTTCTTGTTCCAAAATTTCCCAATATCTCGGCCATTTGGACTCCATATTAAGCTTTTTCACAGCTTTCGCCTCCATTGGCGACAACCACCTTGGGGTTTTACTTTCCAGCAGATCTTTATATCTAATCCAGACATTGTACAATGCTTTCCTGACAATATGATTTTTAAAAACTTTGTGTGCTTTAACCTTGTCATACCACAAATATGCATGCCACCCAAAAGTATTATTAAAACCTTCTAAATCCAGAATGTCTGTGTTTTCAAGAAGTAGCCAATCCTTCAACCAGCAGAAAGCTGCCGATTCATAATATAGTTTAAAGTCTGGCAGGGCAAATCCCCCCCTTTCCTTTACATCAGTTAAAATCTTAAATTTAATTCTGGGCTTCTTGCCCTGCCAGACGAATTTTGAAATGTCTTTCTGCCACTTCTTGAAACAGTCCATCTTGTCCACAATTTGCAATGTTTGAAACAAAAACAGCATTCTAGGCAATACATTCATCTTTATAACCGCAATTCAACCAGACAAGGAAAGCTTCAAATTTGACCAAATTTCTAAATCTTTCTTCACTTCTGTCCAAGTTTTCTCATAATTATCTTTAAATAAATTCGCATTTTTAGCTGTCATATTAATCCCCAAATATTTCACATTCTTAACCACAGTTAGTCCTGTCTCGTTCTGAAACCTCTCTTTTTCAAAAGCTGTTAATTTTTTCTCCAATACCTTAGTTTTTAACTAATTCAATTTATAACCTGCAACTTGATCAAACACTTGAATTATTTCTAAGACCCTTTTTGTACTAGATTCAGGCTCTTGTAGTGTAAGTACCAAGTCATCAGCAAATGCTCTCAATTTGTACTATTTGGCTCCGACCTGTACCCCTTTAACCAGCTGGTCCCTTCTAATCATGTTCAACAAAACCTCCAGGACTGATATAAAAAGTAATGGAGAGATTGGGCACCCCTGACGTGTCCCTTTCTCTATCTTAAATTCTTCTGTAACAACATTGTTTACAATTAACTTTGCTTTTTGTTCAGAGTATATTGCACCTATACCATTTTCAAACTCTTGGCCTACCCCCATCCCCCGGAGATTCATAAAGCTCCAAGAAATGTTGTCAAAGGCTTTCTCCGCGTCCACGAATATCAAAACTGCCTTAGTGTTTATATTCACTTCCAACTTTTCCAAAATGTCTATTATATTCCTTACGTTATCTGACAAATGTCTTCTTGGGAGAAAGCCCGCTTGGTCTCTATGAATCTCCTCCATCAAAACTTTTTTCAATCTCTTAGCCAAAATGTCAGCAAAGATTTTGTAATCCACATTTAGTAAAGAAATAGGGCGGTAGTTCTTAAGTTGGGTCTTTTCAGTCTCTGTCTTCGGTATAAGTGTAATAAATGCTTCTTTCCACGATTCTGGTGCCCTTTTCCCTCCCAAAATTTCGTTACAGACTTCCTTCAAGGGTTGTAATAACCACTCCTTCAAAGCTTTATAGTATCTGGAAGTCAGCCCATCTGGTCCCGGAGATTTACCCAATTGCATATTTTGAATGGCACCTTCTATTTCCTGTTCAGTTATTTTCTGGTTCAGTATTAATTTACTTTCATCAGAGATTTTTTGCAATCCATTTATTTCAAGAAATCGGTCTATGTCCGTTTCTTTCTGCGGCCCTTGTCAATACAGTTGTTTGAAATATCTCTGGAAGCATCTTCTGATTTCAGTTGGATTGTAGATATTCCTTCCTTCCACTTCTAAGTTTGCAACTGTATTTAATTTTTGTCTTTTCCTCATTTGCCAAGCCAAAAGTTTCCCTCATTTATCTGCAGATTCAAAAGTCTTTTGTCTCATTTGTTTAATTTTCCATTCTATTTCTTGATTCATCAATTCCATATATTGTATTTGGTACAGCTTAATTTCTTTCAGTATCTCCTGAGACTTTGGTTTTGATCTTAATTTCTTTTCCCCTTCTTTTATCTTTTCCAAAATCTTATTTTTCTTCTCATTTTGGCTTCTCTTCTTTATTGCATTTTGTTGTATCAGGAAACCTCTCATGACAGCTTTACTTGCGTCCCAGATCACTCTTTTTTCAACATTGGTCTTCATATTTATTTCAAAATAATCTCTCAAAGTCTTTTGGGCCTTTTTATATACTTCCTCATCTCTGAATAAGGTGTCATTCATCCTCCATCTGAAGGAGCCAGCTGTTGTTTGCTTCATCTCCATCCTTACGGCATTATGGTCGGAGCAAGTTTTTGGACAAATTTCAACTTTCCAAATGTGACAGCCCTTAAGATATTTGAAAATGGCAATCATATCTCCTCTCAGTCTCTTCTTTTCCAGACTAAACATACCCAGCTCCTTCAACCATTCCTCATAAGGCTGGGTTTCCAGATCCTTGATCATCTTGGTTGCCCCCCTCTGCACACGTTCCAGCTTGTCAACATCCTTCTTAAATTGCGGTGCCCGGAATGGGACACAGTATTCCAAGTGTGGTCTGACTAAGGCAGAATAGAGTGGTACTATTACTTCCCTTTTTGAATTCTGGTGCTGGAGGAGACTCTTGAGAGTCCCATGGAGTGCAAGGAGATCAATCCGATCCATTCTGAAGGAAATCAGCCCTGAGTGCTCACTGGAAGGACAGATCCTGAAGCTGAGGCTCCAAGACTTTGGCCACCTCGTGAGAAGAGAAGACTCCCTGGAAAAGACCCTGATGCTGGGGAAGATGGAGGGCACAAAGGGAAGGGGACGACAGAGGACGAGATGGTTGGACAGTGTTCTCGAAGCTACCAGCATGAGCTTGACCAAACTGCAGGAGGCAGTGGAAGACAGGAATGCCTGGTGTGCTCTGGTCCAGGGGGCCACGAAGAGTCGGACAAGACTAAACGACTAAACAACAACAACATTATTTCCCTTGATCTGGACACTAGACTTCTGTTGATGCAGCCTAAAATACCATTAGCTTTTTTTTCTTTTTTTTTTTTGCTGCTGCATCACACTGCTGTCTCATGTTAAGTTTTTGGTCCACCAAGACCCCTAGATCAGGCTTCCTCAACCTCGGCCCTCCTGATGTTTTGAGACTACAATTCCCATCATCCCTGACCACTGGTCCTGCTAGCTAAGGATCATGGGAGTCGTAGGCCAAAAACATCTGGCGGGCCAAGGTTGAGGAAGCCTCCCCTAGATCCTTTTCACATGTACTACTAGTAAGCCAGGTGTTCCCCATCCTATATTTGTGCATCTGGTTCTTCCTGCCTAGGTGCAGAACCTTACATTTCTCCCTGCTGAAATTCATTTTGTTAGCTTGTGCCCAGTTCTCAAATCTGTTAAGGGCATTTTGAATTCTGATTCTGCCTTCTGCGACATTAGCTACCCCTCCCACTTTGGTGCCATCTGCAGATTTGACGAGCATCACCTCAATTCCTTCATTCAAGTCAACAACAGGTCCAGGACAAGAACCCTGTGTCACCCCACTTGTCACTTTTTTCCAGGATGATGAGGAAACAGTAATGAGTACTCTTTGGGTTCTGTCTACAAATCCACCTAACATTGTTCAACCACATTTTACCAGTTACAGATAGGTAGCCGTGTTGGTCTGCCATAGTCAAAACAAAAAAAATTCCTTCCAGTTGCACCTTAAAGACCAACTAAGTTAGTTCTTGGTATGAGCTTTCGTGTGCATGCACACTTCTTCAGATACAGGTATGCTCTGCGTCCAGTCATGTTGCATGAAGAAGAGGAAGAAGAAGAGGAAGAAGAAGAAGAGGGGGGAGGAGGAAGAAGAAGAAGAGGAAGAAGGGGAAGAAGAAGAAGGGGAGGAAGAAGAGGAAGAAGAAGAAGTGTGCATGCACACGAAAGCTCATACCAAGAACTAACTTAGTTGGTCTTTAAGATGCAACTGGAAGGAATGTTTTTTGTTTTCACATTTTACCAGCTTCCTTGTGAGGATATCATGGGGGACTACGTCAAAAGCCTTAGTGAAATCAAGATACACTATGTCCACAGCATTTCCCTGATCTACCAAGTTTGTAATTCCATCAAAAAGAATCAGATTGGTCTGGCATGACTTATTACTGGGAAACCCATGCTGGGTCTCTTAGTAATGACAGCATCCTTTTCTAAATGCTCACGGGCAGACTGTAGAATTATCTGTTCTAGGACATTCTGTGGTATAAATGTCAAGCTCACCTGTCGGTAGTTACCTTGGTATTCCTTTTCCCGCTTTTTGAAGATGGGCACATTTGCCTGCCTCCAGCCTGTAGTGACCTCACCTGTTCTCCAAGAATTCTCAAAGATAATGGACAAAGGCTCTGAAATTACATGGGCAAGTTCCATTAGTACCCTTGGATGCAGCTCATCACGTCCTGGAAATCTGAATTAATTTAAAGTAGCTAGGTGTTCCCTTATTACCTCTTTTCCTCTCTTGGGCTGCAGCTCCCTCCTTACATCATTTATTCTGTTATCAAAGACATAGAGTTCCTCCTATGGAGTCCAACAGGTTGGGGGTCAGCTGATCATGGCCATCACAAAAAGGAGAAAGTGAGTGAACACAATGAACAATGGCCATTGAAAATACTGCATCAATGTGCATTGTACTGGGCAAGAGAAGATAAGAAAAGCATGCACCAAAAGGGCAGAAGCTACGTAAGCCACATGAATGTCCACATGTCATCTCTACCAGATATTCCCTCTATAAAAGAGCAGAGCCCCTGACTGGAAGCACCACCGAGTCCTCAGCTCATCCACTTTCCTTCTGTGTTCATCCAGAGAACACAACCAGAACTCCACCATGAGAGCTCTCTACCTTGCCTTGGCCATCGTGATGTTGGTTGTTGCTGACATGGCTGTTGCAGGTATGAACCAAACTTCTACATGGTGGGAAGAAGGGGCTGTGTTTGATAAAGCAGACTGAAGGAGCTTCTGCCTTGGCCTGAATTCAAAAGACAAAAATGGGTTTCATGGAAAAAGCAGTGATGGTCACCAGCCTAGATGGTCTTCAAAGAGGATTATAGAAATTCATGGAAAAGAGGGCTATCAATGGCTACTGGCCATGTTAGCTGTGCTCTGTCTCTACAGTTGGAGACAGTAAATGTGGGTTTCCCACAGACATCTGGTCAGCCACTGACAGAAGAGGGTGTTGGACAAGATGGACCATTGACCTGATTCAGCAGCCTCTTCTTATGTCCTTCTGGTGAAGAAGGAAGGTGCTCCTGCTCTGGTCTGAACTTAAGGGAATGTTGTGGGCCCCATGGGAAAGCGATGGCATAGAGCAGTCGGTCTTGGGTCTGAACTCAATCCTCATTTGGACTTCAAAGAGCATTTTGATCTGGGAGGCATTTCTAAGGAGAAGCCACAGCTTAGCAGTAGAACAGCAAGGAGAACAGGAGGTCACCTCCCCTCAGAAAGGATGTTGTGTTCCTGGCAAAGGTTCAGAAAAGGACAAACAAAATGACGAAGGGTGGGAAGCAACTCATTCAGTTAGAGAAAAGGCTGCTAAGAGGAGGCATGAAAGGGGTGCCTAAAATCATGTGTAGCATGGAGAAAGTGAACAGGCTGCTTTCTGTCCACAACCCCATGCAGACATTTCTCCATCTTCTGGCCAGAGGCAAGAACGAGGCAACATTGCATCTCAAGAGCACATTCCAGCCAGGGAAAACCACAAGAGGCGTGTGTGGAGCTGGGCAGCGGGAGGTGTGGCCTAGGAAGAGGTGTGGCCTAGGAAGGGGTGTGGCTTGAGCCAGGCAGAGAGATCTGAAGGGCTGCACTGAGCACCCAAGGCTGAGGTTCCCCATCTCCAACCTCTAACATAAATATTTGATGTGAAGCTGCTTCCAGAGTGAGACCATGGCTCAGGGGTGGAGCATGGGATTTGTCTTGCATGCAGCTGGGCATTCCCTCGCTGCAGATCCTTGGGGGGAGCTCCACCCATGGGGAGGTGCTCTTGCTTTGCCTCAATATTTATTATTCGTTCACTTATTGTATTTATATGCCACCTTTTCCCCATGTGGTGTATATGGTTCTCCCCCTCCTCATTGAAGCACCACAACACCCAGTGAGTTTCACGGCTGACCAGGGGTTTGCACCCTGGTCTTCCAGGGCCTAGTCCAGCATTCTAACCACTAAACCACACTGCCTTTCTCTTCCTCCTGCAGGAGCCTGTAAGGGGAAGCTCACCTGCAAGAACTACGGAGGCATCTGTGGCACTCACTGCCTGAAGACTCGGCACTACCACACCTGCGACTGCAGCGGTAGTACCGTCTGCTGTTTGCCTCTCGTGAAAGGCTGAGCAGGAGGCTGGCCGCCTCATGAGGAGGAGCCGGAGACCCTGTCTTCACCACTCAGCTGTGTAGAGGGGCCCACCATGGATGCTTCTCCTCAATAAAATGACATGAACGTCCCTGGCGAGTTCTGTGTTCTTCTTCCAGAGAGCAGGCAGGGAGGGAAAAGTGTAGGGCGGTGGCGGTAATATAGTCATTTCAGAAGCCTGGGGTTTCCAGAGCCTTTTCCCAGTGCACAAAGTCCTTTAAGGTAGCGTCAGTCAAGCTTGCTCCTCTAGCTCTTCCCTAGCTCGTAGCTCAGTGGTGGAGCAGTGGGGGCAACATTCAGATGATTGGTGTTTTCAGAGCTCCCCCCCCCCCCGTTTACAAAGTACTTTACAGTTCCTACTGCAATTAGCCTCATGCGACAGGACTGTCTGCACAGAGGCTAAGCCAGAATCCGTGATGATTTCTGCAAATGCTTTCACCTGCAAAAGGAAAGGAAAAGGGAAACGGGTTTCTTTCTTGTGACATTGAGCCTGAAAGCAGCATCTGTGCCCCTCTGCATAGCACCTGTCCAGGTAACCTACGCCAGGCTTCCTCCTCTAGCTCTTCCCTAGCTCATGGGACACTCCTACCATATTGTCATGGACCAGCTGAATGCAGAAGTCTGGTGAGAGGCACCAGCTGGGGAACCCCAACTATTCAAGATGACTGTAGATCACCTCCTGGTTCAGATACCTCCCTTGGATGCCATTTGCCAGGTAACAACACCAGGAAAGGTCTTTTGCCTCAAACCTTTTAGTGCTTAGGGACACATTTGGAAACTTAAGGAGCTGTCATGGCTGCTGAAAAATGCCCATTTCATAGGTGAAAGACAGTGAGGCTGAGACCCTGAACCCCCCAACCCTCCTCAGAACTCCCACATAGGGGCAAGATCTACCAGGAAGAGATGCTGTCCTCACTAGGCCTGGCCTCCTGAGCTGACGCAAAAGAACCTTAGTTTGGATCTAAGCCTATATATACACCTAGATTGGTAATGGATTAAGCAACAGAAAGCAATGAGTAGCAGTAAATAGATAGTTTTTACAAAGAAGAGATGTAAGTTGTGTTCTCCACATGCTATGTAGAGGAACCAGTACTAAGGATCAAGCAGTCTTCCTCCTCAGCAGACAGTTAAGAGATAATGTTAGAAATATAATAAACATAATAGAATATCTAGAAGTGCACAATGCGAAACAAGCAGCATTGATATTTCTGGGTGCAGAAAAAGCGTTTGATAATGTGTCTTGGCTTTTTAGGAAAAGAGTTCTGAGGAAAATGGATTTGGGGTAAACATTCTTAAAGTCTATAGAAGCTATATATACTAAGCAACGAGCAAATATTATTGTAAATAACATTATGTTTTAGGGATGTAAAGTTACGAAAGGAACCAAGCAAGGATGCCCGTTGTCCTCATTGCTGTTTATTTTGATTTTGGAGGTACTTACACAAAAGATAGGGAATCATAGCAAAATAAGGGGTATAAAAGTGAGCCAACAAAATTATTACTTAAAAGCTTATGTGGATGATGTTATTATGACGTTCAAAAAACCCACTAGAAATTGTACCAGCAGTTTTGGAAGAAATAAAGGAGTTTGGAAACTTAGCAGGTTTTGAACTAAACAAACCAAAAACAACAATGCTAGTTAAAATTATGGATGCTCAGCTCATGAAAGACTTGGAAAGAATTAGTGGTATAAAGAGTGAAAAGAACGTAGAATACCTGGGGGTAGGGTTAACTGTGAATAAATCACAATATAATCAGGAAAAACCTCCACAGGGTTTGGGAAAAATATAAAAATTTATTGGAAAGAAAAACACCAATGTGGTTATCACCAACAGAAGCCCTGGGAAGGAAAAAAGTTAACACAGAGACAAACTGCAGTACATATAAAGGTAAAGGAACCCCTGCCCGCACGGGCCAGTCTTGCCAGACTCTGGGGTTGTGCGCCCATCTCACTCAAGAGGCCAGGGGCCAGCGCTGTCCGCAGACACTTCCGGGTCACGTGGCCAGCGTGACATCGCTGCTCTGGCGAGCCAGAGCTGCACACGGAAACGCCATTTACCTTCCCGCTGGTAAGCGGTCCCTATTTATCTACTTGCACCCGGAGGTGCTTTCGAACTGCTAGGTTGGCAGGCGCTGGGACCAAGCAGCGGGAGCGCACCCCGCCGCAGGGATTCGAACCGCCGACCTTTCGATCGGCAAGTCCTAGGCGCTGAGGCTTTAACCCACAGCGCCACCTGCGTCCTGCAGTACATATAGAGTCTTCTAAACCTCATTGGGGATGAATACAAACTGAAAAAGTATGAAGAGATAAAAGACCAAATGCAAATTGGTTAAGTTACAACCATTTAAGGGCAATATTTAAATAATAATAATAATAATAATAATAATAATAATAATAATAATAATAATTTATTTGTACCCCGCCCATCTTGTTGGGTTTCCCCAGCCACTCTGGGCGGCTTCCAACAAAGATGAAAGATACACTAAAATGTCACATATTAAAAACTGCCCTGAACAGGGCAGTAAGACAAAAAATACAGTTTTGCTGAAAAGAGCTCACAGTTTGAAGAGCACATATCAAGATCCAAGGTAAAAATATTATCAAAAATGTATAATTTATTATTTGGCTGGGAAACACTGACGGAAACAGTAAAATCTACAATGATAAGTTGGGCTAGGGACATTGGACACAATAGTGATTTTATACTATGGGAACAACTGTGGAAAGTAAATATAAGATTTACGGCATGCTATACATTAAGAAAAAACTATATGAAGATGCAGCATAATTGGTATCTGACACCCAAAAGATTAGCAAAATGTCAAAATCAATAAAGGGTAAGTGCTGGGAGTATAAAACAACAGAAGGAACCTTCTACCACATGTGGTGGTTGTGTAGCATAATTAAAAATGATTGGGAAATGATTTATACTGATTTTTAAAAAATATCTTGCTAAAAGCCCAGAAGCCCTACTGCTGGGGCTAATAACAACAGAAGTCTCCAATAAATAGAGAAATTGTTTCTATATGCTACAATGGCCACCCTTGTACTATTAGCACAAAAATGGAAAACAGATAAAGAAGACTGGCATATTAAACTGTTAGAATATGCAGAGTTAGCAGGGATGTCCACTAGAATAAGAAACCAAAATGATGAAAGACATAAAGAGGACTGGATACTATTTATAGAATATATGGAAAAGTATGATAAGCAAACAATTTACCCAGCAGGATGGTCAAATTTTCAGCAGAGTAAGAAATAAATAAAATATATAAAAGTGGTTGCGATAGACGGGGCGAACTAAGAAAACACAAGGAAAAGAGGGGTTAAAAGGAATCATGTAAAGACAGGATAGGGAGTCAGGGAATGTTTTCAGATTATTTTTGTCTATTCTTTGAAATCTTTGAAGAGAAAGATTTTTCTTTGTTGTATCATTTTTGTTCATGCTTTGTTGATGTGGAATGTTATAAGAAAAGAAAAAAGAAAAAAAGCAACAGAAAGCAATGAATAGCAGTAAACAGACAGTTTTCACAGAGAAGAGAAGTAAATTGAGTTTCTTTGAATGCTATGTAGAGGGTACCAGTGCTATTTAACATTCATTGGTGGAGTTAGGGGTGAGTAGGCAAGAGATCAAATTTGTGGGTGACACCCAAACACTCAGGATGCTGAAAACCTGGATGGACCGTGAATAGCTTGAAAAGGATCTTTCCAGAGTGGGTTGAATGGGCAATGAGATGGCAGGTGTTTTTCAAGGTAAGAGGTGAGGTACACCGAGGAAAGATCATCAGCTTCAGCATTCTAACTTTACAGGAAAGCAATGGAAGTGAGAGCTGGACCATAAAGAAAGCTGATCGCCGAAGAATTGATGCTTTTGAATTATGGTGCTTGAGGAGACTCTTGAGATTCCCGTGTGTTACGAAAAAGGAGCAATGCAGCAGCGAGCTGCAGCTGGCTGGAAAGCCAAACAGGATGTTGATGTTTGGGACTGTACTGTGGGAACAAAGGGACAGTCTATTTACTGTACTGAGCACCGGATGTTAGCTCAGAGTGTCATCTGACCTGTACTGGAAGTACAGGGGTGGAGTCTCTCTCTCTGCTGTTGGTGTTTAGAGAGTGCAGACGTGTTTCTCTGTACTGCTGCAAAGACAGAAATAAAGGCATGTAAATACATTTCTGTCTGTCTCTTTCCCCTCCCTGGGGGAAGGCAGGGAGGAGGGAAGAGTGATGTGTTCTTCTCACTTTGAGGGGGATCGCCGATAGAGACCTCGCCTGTATCCTGCCGGGAGTCGCAGACGGGGAGGTCAACAAGGAAATCAAGCCGGGTGCCTGGAGAATGGCACATTCCTTTGACAAGGCTAAGAAGATTTCCGACACCGTGGACTGCAAGAAGATCAAACCTCTCCATTCTGAAGGAAATCAGCCCTGAGTGCTTCCTGGAAAAGACCCTGATGTTGGGAAAGACGGAGGGCACAAGGAGAAGGTGACGACAGAGGATGAGATGGTTGGACAGTGTTCTCGAAGCTACCAGCATGAGTTTGACCAAACTGCAGGAGGTAGTGGAAGACAGGAGTGCCTGGTGTGCTCTGGTCCATGGGGTCACGAAGAGTCGGACATGACTAAACGACTAAACAGCAACAATGCGGAGTCCCTTGACTCCATAAATAATAATACTCTTCTTATTGCTTAAACATTCATGGGCTGCACACCACTCCATCTGATGGACGAAGTGGGCTGTAGTCAGCTAACGCTAACGCCATGGGTAGGCAAACTAAGGCCCGGGGGCCGGATCCGGCCCAATCACCTTCTAAATTTGGCTCTTGGACAGTCCTGGAATCAGTGTGTTTTTACATGAGTAGAATGTGTCCTTTTATTTAAAATGCATCTCTGGGTCATTTGTGGGGCCTGCCCGGTATTTTTACATGAGTGGAATGTGTCCTTTTATTTAAAATACATCTCTGGGTTTTTTGTGGGGCATAGGAATTCATTCATATTTTTTTTCCAAAATATAGTCCGGCCCCCCACAAAGTCTGAGGGACAGCGGACCGGTCCCCTGCTGAAAAAGTTTGCTGACCCCTGGCTTACGCCACCATAATATTTGTTGGTCCTTATTTTGGGAAGAAAGCAACCCACCCGTCTGCTTTGCTTGGAGCTGTCCAGGGTCCTGAAGGTATACCCTGTTGCTAAGAGATTAACTAAAAGGTAAAGGTACCCCTGCCCGTACGGGCCAGTCGTGTCCGACTCTAGGGTTGTGCGCCCATCTCACTTAAGAGGCCGGGGGCCAGCGCTGTCTGGAGACACTTCCAGGTCATGTGGCCAGCGTGACGAAGCTGCTCTGGCGAGCCAGCACCAGCTCAGCACATGGAAACGCCGTTTACCTTCCCGCTAGAAAGCGGTACCTATTTATCTACTTGCACTTAGGGGTGCTTTCGAACTGCTAGGTGGGCATGAGCTGGGACCGAAGGACGGGAGCTCACCCCGCCGTGGGGGTTCGAACCGCTGACCATACGATCGGCAAACCCTAGGCGCTGAGGTTTTACCCACAGCGCCACCCACGTCCCTAAAGAGATTAACTGCAGTACTTTAAATTAATGTTGGGTTCTTAACCAGGCAGCTGCCTCCCCCACCCAAATAGTAGGTATGTTCCCTCCCTCCACAAAACCCCAACAATTTGGACAGTAGTATGTGTAAATGTGAGGCTTAACCCTTCTTCTGATCCCAATTCCTCCCCCAGTATTGATATTACAGTGGTACCTCAGATTACAGACGCTTCAGGTTACAGACTCTGCTATCCCAGAAATAGTACCTCAGGTTAAGAGCTTTGCTTCAGGATGAGAACAGAAATCACTAAGAACAGTTTCAGGTTAAGAACAGACATCCAGAACGAATTAAGTTCTTAACCCGAGGTACCACTGTACTTATATGCGGGGTGGAGTCCAATTAGTGTCGTTATTATTTATTATGTTATAATAAATATTATTTGATAATAAAGAAAATAGATAACATTAATTTATTTTGTAATAAATTATATTTATTATTATTTATTTGTTATTTATTATTATTTTTACTGCATCTATATCTCACCTTTTTCTCCAAGGAGCTCAAGGTAGCATACATTATTCACACCCCACCCCAATTTAATCATCACAACAAGCGAGAGGCAGTGACTGGCCCAAGGTCACCTTTTGATGTCTGAGTGGGGATTTGAACCCTGGTCTCCTGGGTCCTGTTGCAGTACCCTAACCATTATTACACCACACTGGTTCTCAGCGGGATTGGGGTAAGTTCATGCGGATTGTGGAGGAGGTGAAAGATTAATTTCCAGTGAATGCTGCAGTCTCCTTCTTATTAATGCATCTCATTAATTTGTTTAATATGCTGCATGGTGGTGTGTTTCGCATCCCTTGTAGCTTATCCCCAGGTCAATTCAACATTTAGATGGGCTTCTAGATTGGGACAGGTTAGCTAGTGATGGTGGCCACATGAAGCCCACCTCGGAGGTGTATCTCAGCTGCTGAGGATGAGGATGTTCTGCTTGTGGGCCTGATGGAAGAATTGGATCCACCACTCTGGCAATTCTAGGTGAACGCTGAGGTGCCAACTTGCAGCAAAGACTGAAGAGGCCTGGGGCTGAGTGCATGTGATGTCATATGGGCAAACCATTGTCTGATCTAGCAGGGCTCATCTTGGATACCTGTATCTCCCCAGGAGCTCTTACTGTAAGTCTCTGTCCTAATCTACCCCATAGACTCAAGCCCCCCCCCCCGGTCTCCCTAGAGAAGCATGAGACCTTCAACTCTCTTAAGGGACATCAGGCTTTCTCAGAAACCTCAGAAACCTAAACTAACAAAAATTAGATGCAAGCTTTAAGTGCTCTGTAGGTTAGCATCGAAAGTTCAAGAATTAATATATAATAAAGGAAAGTACAGTGGTACCTCGGGTTACATACGCTTCAGGCTACAGAAGAAGAAGAAGAAGAAGAGTTTGGATTTGATATCCCGCCTTTCACTCCCTTTAAGGAGTCTCAAAGCGGCTCACATTCTCCTTTCCCTTCCTCCCCCACAACAAACACTCTGTGAGGTGAGTGGGGCTGAGAGACTTCAGAGAAGTGTGACTGGCCCAAGGTCACCCAGCAGCTGCATGTGGAGGAGCGGAGACGCGAACCCGGTTACCCAGGATTACGAGACTACCGCTCTTAACCACTACACCACACTGGCTCTCCGTTAACCCAGAAATAGTACCTCAGGTTAAGAACTTTGCTTCAGGATAAGAACAGAAATCGTGCTCCGGCAGCGCGGCAGCAGCTGGAGGCCCCATTAGCTAAAGTGGTGCTTCAGGTTAAGAACTGTTTCAGGTTAAGGACGGACCTCTGGAACGAATTAAGTACCTAACCAGAGGTACTAGTGTATGTCAAGAATGTATGAATATCTTTTAGAGTGGGAAGTGAAAGAGGAGCAGGTAAAAACATCAGTGATAAGGTGGGCTCAAGACTTTGGATATAATATCTATATGGAGCAGTGGGAAAGACTGTGGCAACAAGATATTAAATTTACATCATGTTATAACTTGAGGGAGAATACAATGAAGATGCTTTACAGATGCAAAACTCCGCCAAAACTCGCTAAAATGTACAAACATGCTGGCGATGCAAAGAGGAGATAGGGTCTTACAATCACATGTGGTGGAGGTGCATAATTATAAGTGAATTTTGGAACAACATATATGATGAATTTAAGAAATTATTTAAATTCACTGTTAAAAAAAGGCCAGAGATTTTCCTATTAGGAATATTGCCAATAGAAATTAAGCAAAACACAAGACTACTGTTCATGTACGCAATCACAGCTGCGAGAATACTAGTGGCCAGAAGTTGGAAATGCAAAACAACACCAACAATAACAGAATGACAAAGCTGAGTGGAAAAGTCAGGGGAACCATAAATCAAAAAGTATACGGAGAATGGAAAATATTTAAGGAATATATAAGACTATATAGTAAAAATGATACCATCCTAGCAGAATTGAATGATATTTGTGTATAATAAATAAATGGAATAAACGTCTTAGAGGTATATATGGAAAAAGAAATAAAACAAACTGTGTGATAAAACAAGAAGACAACAGAAAAAGCATAATGAGAACGATCGGAAGCTTTTCACAGAAGACTTTATTGGATAAGACATGATGCATAAATATCTGGTACTTTTAATTGTTATTCCCCCACCCCCTTCTTGTTACTTTTAAACTTTTTGTACTTTTTGATCTGGATAATTCTCCCCCCCTTTTCTTTCTTCTTCTTTTCTTTTCTGTGCTTAACTTTGTAGTATTTACCTTTATTGTAAGATTGTATTTTAAACCAATAAAGATGTATTTTTTTAAAAAAGCATCGAAGGTTCATAAGGAAAAATATTCAGTGCAAAAAGGGAAATGGGGAGCACAAATATGTATCAGAATATTCTCCTCATACAAGAATACCTTCATTATTGTTTCCATTCCCAATTGCTACTCTTTCAGCATTATTATTATTATTATTATTATTATTATTATTATTATTTTAAAGACTGTTCTTCCTGGGAATACTGCTGTTGTGCTGTGGACAAAGGAAGCTAATCCCAAGGCATGACAATGTTTCCTGCACCATTCTGCCCTCACTCTGAGTGGGTGCTTCCTAAAGAGAAGTTAGGGAGAGAAACATGGGGGATGCTACCTGAACAGGTGTTATGCAGAAGGGCACAGATGCCCTTGAACATTGTTGCTTACACCCTCAAGGTGGCAAAAGGGGACCCTTTCCCCCCTCCTTTTGCAGGTGAAAACATTTGCAGCAATCATCGCAGGTTTTGCCTTAGCCCCAGTGTGGACAGTCCTAATGCATGAGGCTAATTGCAGTAGGAACTGTAAGGGACTTTGTACACTGGGAAAAGGCTTTGGAAACCCCAGGTGTCTGAAATGACCATATTACACCCACCGCCCTACAGTTCTCCCTCCCTGCCTGCTCTCTGGAAGAAGCACACAGAACTCGCCAAGGACATTGATGCCAATTTATTGTGGAGAAGCATCCATGATGGGCCCCTCTACACAGCTGAGTGGTGAAGACAGGGTCTCCGGCTCCTCCTCATGAGGCAACCTGTCTCCTGCTCAGGCTCTCTTGCGAGGCAAACAGCAGATGGTGCCAGGAGTGCAGTCGCAGGTGACGACGGCGTTCCTACTCGTCAAGCAATCCTTGCTACAGGTGCCTTCATATCTCTTACAGCTGGGTCTCTTGTGACAGGAAGCTGCAGGAAGAAGAGTGAGCTAGTGCTGTATAGTGGTTAGAGTGTCAGACTAGGACCCATGAGACCAGGGTGCAAAACCCTGCTCAGATTTGAAACTCACTGGGTGTTGTGGTGCTTAAATGAGGAGGGGAAGAACCATGTACACCACATGGGGGAAAGGTGCCATATAAATGCAATGAATGAACAAATAAGAAATATTGAGGCAACGCAAGAGCACCTCCCCGTGGATGGAGCTCCCACCAAGGATCTGCAGAGAGGGAATGCCCAGTTGCATGCAAGACAAATCACATGGTGCACCCCTGAGCTATGGTCTCTCCATTCTCCATGCTACACATGATTTTAGGCACCACTACCATGCCTCCTCTTGGCTGCCTTTTCTCTAGTTGAAGAAGTCCTTCCCTCCTTGGGGAGTTGCTTCCACCCCTTGGTCATTTAGTTTGTCCTTTTCTGAACCTTTGCCTGGAACACAGCATCTGTTTTGAGGGGAGGTGACCTCCTGTTCTCCTTGCTGTTCTCCCCTAAACTGTGGCTTCTCCTTAGAAATGTCGCCCAGACCAAAACACTCCTTGAAGCCCAAATGAGGATCTAGTTTAGACCCAAGACCTCCTGCTCTATGCCATCGCTTTCCCATGGGGCCAACACCACTCCCTTGAGGTCTGTCCTTGCCATAAGGACATAAGAAGAGGTTTCTGGATCAGGCCAATGGCCCAACTTGTACAGGATCCTCTTCTGTCAGTGGCTGACCAGATACATGTGGGAACCACAAGTGGGATCCAAGCACAAGGGCACTCTTCCCTTCTGGGGTATTCAGAAGCATCTACTGCCTCCAACTGTGAAGATGGAGCACACCTATCAGGGCCAGTAGCCATTAATAGCCCTCTCCTCCATAAATTTCTATAATCCTCTTTGAAGGCCATCTAGGCTGGTGGCCATCGCTGCCTTTCCTATTAAACCCATACCTCTCCCTTGAATTAAGGTCAAGGCAGAAGCCGCTTCAGTATGCTTTATGAAGTACAGCCCCTTCCTCCCACCTTGTAGAAGTTCAGTTCATACCTTGAACATCTATGACAGTGGCAGCCAACAACACAACGGTCAAGGCAAGGTAGAGAGCTCTCATGGTGGAGTTCTGGTTGGGTTCTCTGGGTGAACACAGAAGGACAATGGATAAGCACTTTGATGGTGCTTCCAGTCAAGGGCTCAGTTGTTTTATAGAAGGAATGTCTGAAAGGGATGCCAGGTGGATATTCATGAGGCTTACATAGCTACTGCCCTTTTGGTGGATGTTTTTCTTGTCCTCTCTTGCCCAGAACAATGCACACTGATGCAGTCTTTTCAATGGCCATTGTTCATTGCATTCATCCACTTTCTCCTTTTTGTGATGGCCATGCTCAGCTGCCCCCCAACCAGTTGGAATCCAAAGGAGGAACTCTTTATGATCTACTCATATTGAAATGTATGGCTTGTTGCTAAATTTATAGCCAAGTCAGTCAAAATCATCATCCATTGGGGTTTTCATGGTGTCTCAAGGCTAGAGAGCCAAATGGAACAAGGCATTTGGGTAGGGGAGCAACGGGTTTGAAGGATCTGGTGGAAATGAAAAGGGAGGAATAAGGCAATTGATTCTTTAGAGCAGTGGTCCCCAAAGGGGGTGGCACTGCCCCTTGAGGGGGGCATTGGGACTATTTAGAGGGCGCTAATAGGCAAAGGAACAGCCAGGGCCGGATTCATGAGGCCCTAAGCTACTGAATACTGAAGTTTGACCAAACTGTGGGAGGCAGTGGAGGACAGAGGTGCCTGGCATTCTCTGGTCCATGGGGTCACGAAGAGTCGGACACGACTAAACGACTAAACAACAACAAAGCTACTGAAGGTAATGGGGCCCTTTATATGTCCAGCTGCCCTTTGTCAACAACAAATTGTTGCTGTTTTGTTGTTGAATATATGCTATATGGTAATTTATGGACCTAACGGGTATCTAAAGCCATTTGCACATAACAAAATATGTATTTTATCAAAATAATTGTTGAACTGAAATACTATTAAGAAGAAATATATTAATAGTGAAATACAATTAAGAAGAAGTATATTAATAGTGAAGTAATTATTAAGCTCTAACTGTATGCAGGTTTTATTTTATTTTTGTTTTTTATCTTATATTTTGGAAATGTACATCCAGTTGTTTTTTCCTTTAAAGCTTGCTTAGCTTATACAGTGGTACCTCGGGTTACAGATGTTTCAGGTTACAGACGCTTCAGGTTACAGACTCCGCTAACCCAGAAATAGTATCTCGGGTTAAGAACTTTACTTCAGGATGAGAACAGAAATTGCGTGGCAGCAGCAGGAGGCCCCATTAGCTAAAGTGGTACCTCAGGTTAAGAACAGTTTCAGAATAAGAATGGACTTCCAGAACGAATTAAGTTCTTTACCCGAGGTACCACTGTATGTAAATCCGGCACTTGGAACAGCTGGTGTAGCTGGAGCTACAAATGACTATCCTGCTATCACTAAATCAAGTTCATTCAATTTGTTGAAATAATAAAACTAAATAGTTCCCATTGGATTCAGAATAAATATGGAGGCGTTACTGTTTTTGAATTCTGCTGTCATTACGTCCCTTAATGGGCTGTGCAAACCGCTGTTCTGAATACTGCTCTTTATAGGGTAGGAAGTACTGAGTATGAGCTTATGGAACCAGTGGGCTGGTGTTGTTTTTTAATCATCTTTATTGAATCAAAATACACATATATATACATACATAAAGATAAAAAAGAAAAGATTAAGACAAGAAAAGAAAGAGGGAAAACACACACATACAAAGCAAGAACAGTTCATTGAATTTCTAAATCAAAGACTTCCAATTCTTCTCCTTGTACTTGTATTGTTATTTACATTTAATGCACTGCCTTCTATTACCCTAATTTGTTCTCGTGTACTCTAACAAATTAACAGTTGCGCATTGTCTTTTAAAAGGATCAGTTTAATTCTGCAAGGAGATTGTTATTTGGATAATCACTGTTTAGAATAAGAGTTGCACTACTGCTCTTCAAGATTTGTGGGGTCTCAGCTCCCATCACCTCCAGCCAATATGGGCTTTCGTCAGGAATGCTGGGGACTGGAGTGACCTAAGTTTAGAAGGACCCCTTGTTAATAAGATTCTCTGATGGCTCTGCCACGCTGAGCTCAGACTGCTTGGCAAACTGGCTGAGACTCATCTTGCTACTGAGCCAACCTAAATTAGATTGGACAATTGGGAATTGTCATAGGACAACTTCTAGAGGGCTCTCCTTGGCTCCCCATCCTCTGTGCTGGCGAGAAAGGTCTCCGATAAGGTCTCTGGCAATAGGGCTGAGAAGCAGAAGGAGCAGGGCAGTTTCTTCAGCCCAAAGGCCACATTCTCTGGTGGACAACTTTCTGGGGGCCTCATGTCAGAGATGGGCAGAACCAGATGGAGATATAGGCAGAGCAATAGGGAGGAGGGTTCTTACGTTTCTACAGAAGGCTACGTTCCAGCCTGGACCATAAAGAAGGCTGATCGCCGAAGAATGGATGCTTTTTGAATTATGGTGCTGGAGGAGACTCTTGAGAGTGTCACGGACTGCAAGAAGATCAAACCGATCCATTCTGAAGGAAATCAGCCCTGAGTGCTCACTGGAAGGACAGATCCTGAAGCTGAGGCTCCAATACTCTGGCCACCTGCTGAGAAGAGAAGACTCCCTGGAAAAGACCCTGATGTTGGGAAAGATGGAGGGCACAAGGAGAAGGGGACGACAGAGGACGAGATGGTTGGACAGTGTTCTCAAAGCTACCAGCATGAGTTTGACCAAACTGTGGGAAGCAGTGGAAGACAGGAGTGCCTGGAGTGCTCTGATCCATGGGGTCACGAAGAGTCGGACACAACTAAACGACTAAACAACAACAGGGCCAGGGCCTTTTCAGTACTGGCCCCGACTTGGTGGAATGCTCTGACACAAGAGACTAGGGCCCTGCAAGACAGAGCTGTTCCACTTGGCCTTTGATTTGGACTCAATCTCCCTCCCCTTATGATTTTGATGAGGCTGAATTTTAAATTGCTTTTTAACCCGTATTTTAAATTGGTTTTTTTCCCTATCATGTTTTTTACTGTAATTTTACTGTTGTTAGCCACCCTGAGCCCGGTTCTGGCCAGGAAGGGCAGGGTATAAATAAGTTGTTGTTGTTGTTGTTGTTGTTGTTGTTGTTGTTGTTGTTGTTGTTGCTGTTGCTGTTGTTGTTGTTGTTGTTGTTATTATTATTATTATTATTATTATTATTATTTTGTAGGTACAGGTGTGGGTATGCGTGTTGACTCGGAGAGCTTGATGTTGCTTCGTGGCATGGCAGGCTTCAAGAATGGCCTCCAAGTCTCGTGTCCTTGCCAAGGGTTTAAGCGTCGCACACACAATAGCAGGATCCTTGCATCAGAGAATGCAGACAGAACGGAGCCAGCCAAAACAGAGACTCTTGGCAGGCAAAACCCTGTATCACTGCACCCCAGCAACTAGGACACACACAATGAGAAAGACGTCACAGTCATGTTGACCTTGATAGAGCACAAAAGACTTTTCACATCCTGGGTTCCACCACAGCATTTCACAGCTTGAAGTCTTTCTGGTGTTCCGTTGAAGAAGAACTCTCATCAGCCAAAGCCATCTGTTGACCATAGGCTGGGGGTGATGCAGAGTCTTAGTTCAACAACATCTGGAAGGCAATAAGTTGAGGGAAGACTGGTTTGTGGTCTGTATGTCAGCCCTCTGGGGCCTTGATGTCAGTGCCGGATTTATGTATAAGCTAAACAAGCTATAGCTTAGGGCCCCACTCTCTTGGGTCCCCCTAAAAAAATTAAAGGGGAAAAAACTGGATGTACATTTCCAAAATATAAGATAAAAAACAAACAAATTGAAAGCTACATACAGCAGCAGTGTTTTCTGTTGTGTAGGCTCCTATGATGTAAGTCATGGGCCCCACCTGCTCCTTAAAATATCACTGGTTTGCTCATTTCTATATATAGGGTGCATACATCCTGCATGGACTGGTAGCATGGCAACATGTGCAAATGGTTTTAGCAGCTAACACCCAATATAAAAACAAATTGATTGAGATACATAATAAAAATAAGGGGGGGGGGGAGAAAAAAAGGTAATCTAAGTGGAAAAGCTGAGCAGAAGTTCTGATATGGTTGCATCTACCATGTGTTTGAAACCCATAGCTTCCCCCAAAGAATCTTGGGGACTGTCATTTGTTAAGGGTGCTGGGAATTGTAGTACTAGGATGCATAAACTATGAAGCAATGATTCTTCAACATCAACTTCGCTGGACTGGCCGTGTTGTACGGATGCCTGATGATCGTCTTCCAAAGCAACTACTCTATTCCGAACTTAAAAATGGAAAGCGTAATGCTGGTGGTCAACAAAAGAGGTTTAAAGACTGTCTCAAGGCAAATCTAAAAAAATGTAGTATAAACACTGACAACCGTGAAACACTGGCCTGCAAGCGCTCCAGTTGGAGAACAGCCTTGACCAAAGGCGTCATGGGCTTTGAAGACACTCGAACTCAGGACGCAAGGGAGAAACGTGCTAAGAGGAAGGCACACTTGGCAAATCCATACCGTGATCAAGTCCCGCCCAGAAACCTATGTCTCCACTGTGTAAGGACATGTGGATCCAGAATTGGCCTCCACAGTCACTTACAGACTCACTGTTAAAACCATGTTTATGGAAGACCATCTTAGAATCATAGAATCATAGAATCATAGAGTTGGAAGAGACCTCAAGGGCCATCGAGTCCAACCCCCTGCCAAGCAGGAAACACCATCAGAGCACTCCTGACATATGGTTGTCAAGCCTCTGCTTAAAGACCTCCAAAGAAGGAGACTCCACCACACTCCTTGGCAGCAAATTCCACTGTCGAAATTTGCCTACAAGTGATCGACAAACAAGAAGTGTTCCCTGGAATGTTGCCCAGAGGAAAATATGGCCCGTCTCCTCTGATCTAGGATGTGAAGCTAAAAAAAATGAACAAAAGCTACCCTCACACCACACAGCACTGTGATACCACTTTAAACAGTCATGGCTTTCCCCCCAAAGAATTCTGGGAGCTGTAGTTTGTTAGGAGACTCCTCCCCTCCCCAAAGCTGCAATTCCCAGAGTTCCATGTGAAGAGGAATTGATTGTTAAACCACGCTGAGAATTATAGCTTCTCGAGGGGAACATCGGGTTCTCTGGACAACTCTCTGCATCAGAGCACCAAAGCTCTGCAGAATCAGAGTAGTAGTACATTTAGTCCACCACCTTGTTCCTGCAGCAGCCCCCCAGTTGCTGCTGGGTAGACCCCACAAGTAAGATGGAAAAGGTAACGTTTGTCTCCTGTAACAATCCTGGGGATTGGCTGTGTGGTGCTATGACGTCATCACATCTGCTCTTCACGATCTGTGGTTGGCAAAATACCCATCACTGTCTCAGCACCTTCATCAGCCTTATCTGAACGTTTTGTTCAGGTGTTCCTCTCTGGTGTGATAATCTTCCTGGAAGATCTTAACTTGTTCCCTCTTGCCATTCTCCTCTCAGATGTGTGAGATTGTTTCCATGCACACATGCCTCCTAAGCTCTTGCACACTTGATGTGTTTGAAGCCAGACAGCCGGATCAGGATGGGGACTTCCTGGACCAGGAATGAAACACTTTCCTTGCAGATGGTGGTGAGCAGCAGTGGACCATGCTCAATTGTACAAACTGATAACATACAATGACATGGAAGGCCTGCTGGGGTTGAGATGACATGATAGGGCACCAATGGAACAACCTGTGCATCATCCATCACCTCTCCTTGATTCATCAACTCCTATATAAGCACTGGAGCTCCAGATCACACTCATCATCAGATCTTCAGGTCTTCAGATCTTCAGTAGGTGAGATCTGACCCAGCTTTTCACCATGAGGACCCTCTTCCTTGCCTTTGCTGTGATCCTGCTCGTCACTGTGGTCAATGCAGGTAATGGTGGGGAAGCAGGATGGCACCTTTAAGGGAGAGGGTTGTATTAGATGGTGCACTTTCCATCTAGCATCATGTGCACCTGGTTCTTCTGGAATGGGAAAAGGCTCGGCTTAGTGGTAGAACACAAGTTTTCCATACAGGAGGTCTCCTTGGCTCCTTCCCTGGAGCCTCCAGGTAGGCTGGGAAACTCTTGTCGGAAACCCTGAAAAGTCAGTTTGGACTGTCCCCAGTTGGGATAGCTCAGTCGGTGGAGCATGAGACGCTTAATCTCAGGGCTGTGGGTTTGAGCCCCACGTTGGGCAAAAGATTCCTGCAGGGGGTTGCAGTAGATGACCTTTGTACTCCCTTCCAACTCTACAATTCTATTATTGACCACTCTTCCCTAGCCTGTTACCCTATTGATATTTTAGACTGCAACTGCATGTAGTTTACCAAGTACAGGCACTCTAGGTGGGGATTCACAAAAGGGCCTTCTTGGTGGCTGCTCCCAAACTCTGAAATTCACTCCCTAGAGAAGCCAGACTGGCTCCCTCCTTGCTGTCCTTGCATTGGCAGATGAAGACCTTCTTGTTCCAAGATGGTGGCAGCCCTATAGAAGGCATTCTCTGTGAAACCCCTGAGGTCCACATGGCACCGTCACTGTATAGTTTTGGTCGTTGGCAACCATCTGTATTTTAGGACGCACCCAAATCTTGAGACTGGAATTTGTTTTAAGCTTTTTCTAATAGATTTTGTTTAATTGTTGTAACCTGCCCTGGAATCTCACGGTAATGGGTGATTAAGAAATAATAATAATAATAATAATAATAATAATAATAATAATAATAATAATATAGGCCCAAAATGGAAAATGAGTGAGGTCCCAACTAAAGAAGAATGGCAACTTAAGCTGATGGAATATGCGCAGCTTCCGGACTTAACATATAGAATAATAAGAGAACAAGAAGAACACACGTTTAGAGAAGATTGGAAAACGTTTATTGAATATATGGGGGGGGGGATTGTGTACACTTGAAAACATGGGCAGCATTCAGATAAATTCAACAGTGTAAATAAGTTTTGATAGCTGTAATAATGGAATACTGAATGGCTTAGTTCAGGCATAGGCAAACTCCGGTGCTCCAGATGTTTGGGACTACAACTCTCATCATCTCCCCTAGGTAACAGGACCAGTGGTCAGGCATGATGGGAATTGTAGTCCCAAAACATCTGGAGGGCCAGAGTTTGCCTATGCCTGGTTTGGTTTATGTAAAATATGCAGGGATTTATAATATGCAAAATGAACCATGGAAAGAGAAGAAGGGAAGTCATTGATATATTAAGGATGTTTAAATGAGTATTCCAAATTGTAAAACAGAAAATTTAATTATTATTAAGAGAGAGAGAGAGAGAGAGAGAGAGAGAGAGAGAGAGACATGTGCTTATTTATTTTACTGCATTTATTTTATTGCATTTATATCCCCCCTTTTCCTCCAAGGAGTTCAATGTCGCATGCATAGCTCTCCTCCGATTCATTTAATCCCCACAACAACCCTTCCATCGGTGGAACTGGCAGCACTATAGGTGCCACATAATGCCCATTCCACATTTGTAACAGATCGATCAATTAGTGTGGCGACGTCTACCCTTTGGAACTCCCTGCCACTTGATATCAAGGGGGCACCTTCTCTGCTGCACTGTATTCCTTTTAGCGCCTGCTGAAGACATTCCTGTTTAGACGAACCAGTCCAGATGTTTAGAAAACCAATGTGAATTTTAACCTCTTTTGGTAGTTTAACCTATTGCCGGAGACCTTCCTTTGTGGCGATTTTATTGTTTCCTCCTTTTGTAAACCGCTCGGGGGGGGGGGGGCATATTCCAGCAGTGTATAAATTTTGTGCAATGGTGATAAATATGTAAGTAAACAAATAACTCTGGGCTTCCCCTCTCCTGCAGGCTACAAGCACCAGTGCAGAGACCGCTGCTACGGCACCTGTGGAACCTCGTGCAAATATGGGGCATCTCGGCCAAGCTGTGCCTGCGCACTTCATGGCGGTTACTGCTGTGTTGCACGGCCTTATCACTACCCGTATCCTCATCCACGGCCAGTACCACTGCCAGCACCAGCGCCACGTCCTGCCCCTCACTATCCAGTCCACCACCCGAAGTGGCCCCACTGGAGACCGCAGTACAAAGCTTGAGCACCCAGAGGACGGCCGAAGAGAGGAGCCTCAGCTGCAATATCTGTCTCTCTCTCTCCCTCAATAGCACTTGGGGGCCAGGGAGGAAAGCTCACTTTCCCCCTCTCTGGTTGAAGAAAGAAAGAACGAAATAAAAACCCAGTAGTCACACTTCTCTGGTTTTGTCATGCTTTTTGAGTCTTCTTCTCTAGCACATCCACGAATAATCCAGTAATTTATCTCACCCGTCTGAACGACCATAGTCAATGGTAGCAAAGTGATTGAGGTCGCCAAAGGGTTTGGATAGGCAGCCCCCTAAGTCCAGAAATAACACACACACACACACACACACACACACACACACACACACACTTCTTGGGACTGTTGTTGTTTGTTGTTTAGTCGTTTAGTCATGTCCCCATGGACCAGAGCACGCCAGGCACTCCTGTCTTCCACTGCCTCCTGCAGTTGGGTCAAACTCATGCTGGTAGCTTCAAGAACACTATCCAACCATATCATCCTCTGTCGTCTCCTTCTCCTTGTGCCCTCCTTCTTTCCCAACATCAGGGTCTTTTCCAGGGAGTCTTCTCTTCTCATGAGGTGGCCAAAGTCTTGGAGCCTCAGCTTCAGGATCTGTCCTTCCAGTGAGCACTCAGGGCTGATTTCCTTCAGAATGGATCTTCTTGCAGTCCATGGGACTCTCAAGAGTCTCCTCCAGCACCAGAATTCAAAAGCATCCATTCTTCGCTGATCAGCCTTCTTTATGGTCCAGCTCTCACTTCCATACATCACTACTGGGAAAACCATAGCTTTAACTATACAGACCTTTGTTTCTTGGGACTGTAGGTGCTATGGCAGGCTTCTCCAAAGTCCATTTTGGCCTGCCGGTTGGTTTAATCCAGCCCCTGTCGCAGTTTACTTCCTAGGGTAAAACAACTTCAATCCTAAAAAAAGCTCAATAACTTTGGGGTAAAATCATAAAAAAGCTAAAGAACTTAAATCCTAAAAAATGGTCAAGAACTTTGGTTGGCCCTTTGGTCGGCCCCAACGGCCCTTTACTTCATCAAATCTGGCCCTCTTTAAAAAAAGTTTGGACACTACTCTGCTAGAGTCACATAATTTCTCTATTTCATTTCATACATATTGTTATGAGTTTGGGGTTGTTATGCTGGGTGCCAGGCCCCTCCGAACCCTGGATCCAGCAAGTGTCAGAATTTAATGAAAGCTCCTAATTATTGGAATAGCCGGGCTAGCTTGCTGGTGGGGTAAGAACCTGGATGGTGAGCTGTCGAGGTGGATTAAGGGGGCTCGGTGAAAGGCAGCAAATGGATGGGTGGCCTCCCTCAACAGAAAAAGCCAGAGTTGAAAGTGTCAGGGATGTGACCTAGAAGTAAAGCGGCAAGTTGGGGAGAGAACCAGAGAGCAATGTTTGATGTCTGTTTGAACCCAAGGCTGCGTTTAAAAGCCCAAGTTAATAAAACCCTCCGCATTAGAACAAGCAATTTTTCCACAAGGGGTCTGGCCCCCACCCTTGTTCCACCCCTGTCAGGGACTGGGCAGAAGAGGAATGGTGGAGACCATTTCCACAGCCTGTCCCTTCCAGGGAGGAGGAAGAGGAAGACAGTATAGATTTACAACAGGGTTTGAGGAAGGTCGCAGCTCAGAGGCAGATGAGGGGGAAAGTTGGGAAATAATGGGAGATGAGGAAGAGGAAGCACTAGGGGGGCAGCAGCTGATGGACAAAGTGTCTTTAGAAAGCATTCCAGACCTCCCCCTCCCAGAAACCGGATAGCCTTGGAAGTAGGAAAGCAAAGAGCTCAAAGGCAGAGGGCAGGTAGCAGCATTGGAGAGCCAGTGTGGTGTAGTGGTTGAGAGCGGTAGTCTTGTAATCTGGGGAACCGGGTTCGCTTCCCCGCTCCTCCACATGCAGCTGCTGGGTGACCTTGGGCTAGTCCCACTTCTCTGAAGTCTCTCAGCCTCACTCACCGCACAGAGTGTTTGTTGTGGGGGAGGAAGGGAAAGGAGATTGTGAGCTGCTTTGAGACTCCTTTCGGTAGTGATAAAGAGGGGTATCAAATCCAAACTCTACTTCTTCACCCATAGAAGTAACGAATGAGGAAGTGGGGGAGACTGTGGGAATGTTTAGGGATGTGGGAGAGGATATATTGTCTAAGATATCCTATCCCAACTTGTCTTTACAAGTTCAACAAAATCAGCAGAGTTAACATTCCTCTTTTTTAAACACAGCAAGCACAGCAGGTAGCTTGCTAAGACTCGTTAGAGTCTCTGTAAATATTTCCTGGTATTTCCCCCTTTTAATCCCTCCTAAAATAAGACGCTACAGTCTTCTGTAAAAGTAATAATCTGTTCACACAAAGGTTCCCAGAAGGCAGTCATAGAATCATAGAATCATAGAGTTGGACGAGACCACAAGGGCCATTGAGTCCAACCCCCTGCCAAGCAGGAAACACCATCAGAGCACTCCTGACATATGGTTGTCAAGCCTCTGCTTAAAGACCTCCAAAGAAGGAGACTCCACCACACTCCTTGGCAGCAAATTCCACTGTCAAACAGCTCTTACTGTCAGGAAGTTCTCCCTAATGTTTAGGTGGAATCTTCTTTCTTGTAGTTTGGAACCATTGCTCCGTGTCCGCTTCTCTGGAGCAGCAGAAAACAACCTTTCTCCCTCCTCTATGTGACATCCTTTTATATATTTGAACATGGCTATCATATCACCCCTTAACCTCCTCTTCTCCAGGCTAAACATGCCCAGCTCCCTTAGCTGTTCCTCATAAGGCATCGTTTCCAGGCCTTTGACCATTTTGGTTGCCCTCCTCTGGACACGTTCCAGTTTGTCAGTGTCCTTCTTGAACTGTGGTGCCCAGAACTGGACACAGTACTCCAGGTGAGGTCTGACCAGAGCAGAATACAGTGGCACTATTACTTCCCTTGATCTAGATGCTATACTCCTATTGATGCAGCCCAGAATTGCATTGGCTTTTTTAGCTGCCGCGTCACACTGTTGGCTCATGTCAAGTTTGTGGTCAACCAAGACTCCTAGATCCTTTTCACATGTACTGCTCTCAAGCCAGGTGTCACCCATCTTGTATTTGTGCCTCTCATTTTTTTTGCCCAAGTGCAATACTTTACATTTCTCCCTGTTAAAATTCATCTTGTTTGTTTTGGCCCAGTTGTCTGATCAAGGTCAAGGTCGTTTTGAAGTGTGATCCTGTCCTCTGGGGTGTTAGCCACTCCTCCCAGTTTGGTGTCATCTGCAAATTTGATCAGGATGCCCTTGAGTCCATCATCCAAGTCGTTGATAAAGATGTTGAATAAGACCGGGCCCAAGACAGAACCCTGTGGCACCCCACTAGTCACTCTTCTCCAGGATGAAGAGGAACCATTGATGAGACCCTTTGGGTTCGGTCAGTCAGCCAGTTACAAATCCACTGAGTGGTAGCATAGTCAAGACCACATTTTACCAGCTTTACCAGTCTTAAAAGGTTAGAACATAGTTTGAATGTGGTGACTATCTCCTTATGGGAGAAAGCCCCCCTTTTCTCCTCTTGGCCTGGAGCCAAGGGTGCATCTTAGTAGTGCTGTTGTTAAGATGCCATCGATAGAGACAAGAGAGACAAGATGGTGTCCAGCCTGTGGTTCTGGATCATTCTACTTCAGGAGAGGCCATGCCCATCTCAAGTTACACATAGGAAGTTTCGTCTCAGTCGTGGAAAGCAGGAAGTTCTGGCTGGAGGACTGAGACAACCTTCATGTCTATTCTAGCAATGTTGTGATTGACTGCACCTGATTCTAACATCCTACAGAGACGGGGGTTGGAGATTCACTCAGGACAACGCCATTATCCAAGAGGCTGTGTTCCATAGCCTCTCTCTGTAAATCCTGAATAAAAAGAGGATGGTAAGAAACATTCCCTTGTCTTTGTGCAACTAGCCTGGAGTCACTGGCAGCAGCCTGACAGCGCCACCCCCAGGGCAGGCAGCATGTATAAAGCTGCACCAGTAGCTCGTACACGCCTAGTTGGGAAAGTGTTATGTACTGAGTTGAATAAGATCCAAACTGCAGCAGTCTGATTGGTCCTAGAACAATAGGATTCAGAATGCAGGAGTCTGATTGGTCCTAGAACAATACAGCAGTATGATTGGTTGGCAGGAACCACCCAATCATGCTCCAGATTGAAGTGAATCCACAACCTGATTGGCTTACAGTAGAATTCCAGAATTAGCCAATCATTTGCAGCCCATTGTGTAAATAATGTATATAAAGCAGATACTTTGAGGGGACTTTCATTCATTCCTCCTCACCACTATGAGCTGAATAAAGAGCATGAAATCACTTTGCGACTCTGAGTATATTTCAGAAAGCAAGTGTTCTCAGTGCTGCCTTCCTGCCCAGGGTCCTGGCCCCTACTTTCCTGACTGCTTGCAGGTCCAGCAGATACATCCATGACATCCATCTGTCATGGGTGCTTTAGCTGAGCTTCCTGCATTGTGTGTGTGTGTGTGTGTGTGTGTGTGTGTGTGTGTGTGTGGTTGTTTGGACTAGATGGACCTTCTTCTGGTCTTGGTAGCAAACCTTGTAAAGATATAAGTATACAGAGAGATCCACTATCACTGTACCTTGCTAGCTCACCATGCTATATTGATCCATATGTCAGGTAGAAGAAGAAGGAGAAGAGTTTGGATTTGATATCCCACTTTATTACTACCCAAAGGAGTCTCAAAGCGGCTAACATTCTCCTTTCCCTTCCTCCCCCACAACAAACACTCTGTGAGGTGCGTGGGGCTGAGAGACTTCAAAGAAGAGTAACTGGCCCAAGGTCACCCAGCAGCTGCATGTGGAGGAGTGGGGAAGCGAACCCGGTTCACCAGATTACGAGTCTACCGCTCTTAACCACTACAGCATACTGGCTCTCAAGGTAGTCCTTCAGCTTCTCTGCTGGTACCTTGCACCGCACAAAACGTCTTCTTGGTGAATACCTGTGACTGCTGCTGAATGCAGCCTTGCCTTTATACCTGCCTCTGCACATGCACAGATTCCTTAGAGGAAGGAGATGAGTCACGCTTCAGGCATTTAGCCTAGGACTGTTTCTAAGCCACCCAGTGCAGCTGACATGAATTCACATGTGGGGAGCTGGCTGCTCAAAATATGGACCAAGCACTTAGTGAAATTTCACCCATTTTCCCAAACTATACCAAAGAGAGAGAGGTGGGGAGGGAGAATCTGTGCTAGAAAGTTTGTGTATCTCAACTTCTTGGGGACATAATATCATCTCACCTAGGATTTAAAAAAATAGTGAAGGTGATCTTATGATGGGAGAAATAAATCATGGAGGCAGTCATACTTGATAAAGAGTTTAGCGTCTTCATACATGACCTGGATGAAGGAATTGAGGGGGTGCTCATCAAATTTGCAGGTGACACCAAACTGGGAGGGGTAGCGAATGCCGCAGAAGACAGAATCAAAATTCAAACAGATTGGAGAACTGGGGGCAAGCTAACAAAATGGGGAGAAATGTAAGGTTCTGCACTTAGACAGAAAGAACCAGATTCACAAATATAGGATGGGGGACACCTGGCTTACTAGTTGTACATGTGAAAAGGATCTAGGGGTCTTGGTGGACCACAAGCTCGACATGAGTCAACTGTGTGATGCAGCAGCAAAAAAGACTGATGCTATTCTAGGCTGCATCCACAGAAGTCTAGTGTCCAGATCAAGGGAAGTAATAGTCCCACTCTATTCTGCCTTAGTCAGACCACACTTGGAATACTGTGTCCAATTCTGGGCACCACAATTTAAGAAGGCTGTTGACGAGTTGGAACGTGTGCAGAGGAAGGCAACCAAGATGATCAAGGGTCTGGAAACTAAGCCTTATGAGGAATGGTTGAAGGAGCTGAGTATGTTTAGCCTGGAAAAGAGGAGACTGAGAGGAGAAACGATAGCCATCTTCAGATATCTTAAGGGCTGTCACATGGAGGATGGAGCAATCTTGTTTTCTCCTGCTCTGGAGGGTAGGACTCGAACCCATGGCTTCAAGTTACAAGAAAGGAGATTCCAATTAAACATACTGAAAAACTTCCTGGCTGTAAAAGCTGTTTGACAGTGGAACAGACACCCACAAGAGGTGGTGGGCTCTCCTTCCTTGGAGGTTTTTAAGCAGAGGTTGGATGGCCATCTGTCATGGCTGCTTTAGCTGTGATTCCTGCATTGCAGGGGGTTGGACTAGATGACCCTTGGGTCCCTTCCAGCTCTAAGATTCTATGATTATATGTGCCAACATAGAAAGCTGTCTTACTTTGAGTCCATCTAGCTAAGTATTGCTACACTGGCTGGCAGCTGCTCTCCAGAGTTACAGGCTGAGGTCTCTCTCTCAATATAAGATGCTGAGGATTGGGAGCGCATGGATCTATTGATTATCATTTCTTTCGGCTTCTTATTTTTTCAGCCTGAAGTTCAGTCCTCTGCATCTATCTGCAATTCCTTTTTTACAAGTCCTTGTGAAAAATTTACAAGCATCTTAGTGCAAATTTCTCCTGAAAGGACACATTTCTGAATGCAGTTTTGTTTTTTTAAAAAACTAAATGCTTTTGGAAAGCAATTTTCCCTAATGTAATGTTGTTTTTTGTATTCTACGCTAACTAAGGATGTGTCCAGACTTCTTGCTTCTTCCGCCACTTTCCCCAAGGGAAACCCAATTTTTACTGCTGAACCGGAGCAAACATCAATCACGTATTATGCAGATTGGCTTTTGACCTCATTTAGTGCTGAAGAAAATGTCGGGGCAAATGGAAAACCACTCGGACCTACACCTAGACAGCGTGGGACAAGCGGAAGTGTGGGCAAACCCTAATTATTATTATCATTATTAATAATAATAATCGTCTTTTTGTACCCCACCCATCCTGTGGGTTGCCCCAGCCATTCTGGGTAGCTTCCGATTTAATATACAAATACATAACAAACAACAACACAACAGAATGTCACACATTAAAAGCGTCCCAGTACACACTTCAAGACACACTTTTTCAAAGCACATGCATTTTTGTAGACGTTATTTGGGAGTGCAACTGCATTGCAAGATATGGAGGTGCGTGGATTTCAAACGATGGCAGAGTTTCGGTTCTCAGGTTTTGGAAAGAGGGGATTAGCTAGGTTTGCTTTCCAGTGCAAAGAGAGTTGAATTTCTCTTAACGGGGAAGGTGAACTCATCAAGTGGATCCTAAAGATCGTGACATAAAACCCTCTTCAGGTGTTTTATACCTGAATAAACCGAACTTCCGAGCGGGCATAGTTGGGAGGAGCTCACCACCTGAGTGGCAGAGTTGCCTTCACCAGCAGGTGCCCATGATGTGTTAAAAATTCATATTTAAAACAGTCAGAACAAATTACAGTCACAAGAATACGGTGGGTCCTGAAAACACACGTCTTGGGTGTCAAAAGCCAAGGTAAATACTGAAGGGGCCTTTCGTATTTCAGCAGAGAGGACATTCTACAAAGCCATTTCCGACCTGGGAGGAGAGGGGGTTGCGGGCTGAACAGGGAATTCCTGGGCGTGTCTTTGACCCTGCCCGCGAATTAGCGGGCCGGGGAGGCGGGGCCTAGCCTATTTAAGGCCAGGCACGCCCAGGGACCACCCTCTTTCCCCTTTCCAGCTGAGCAGTTTTCCCATCCCACCCACCCTTTAGGCTTAGCTAGCTATGACCTTGCTATGGACTTCGGTTGGTCGCCGCAAGGGGCCTGGTAGGAATTTTTCCAATTTGGCACACTTCTAGCCTTTTGGTTTTTTTGCCTACCTCGTAGCAAACGTCACAACTTCCGCGGTATTGGCAGTTAGGCATTGGCGGGGGTTAATTGTTATGCAAATGAATGGGGGGAAGGAAGCGCCATCACCTTCCCCTAATAAAAAGGGTAGTCTGGTAGAGGACTCCGGGGGCATTGCCTTGTCCGAAACCTAGGGAGGTAAGGGCCGCCGGCACGCCCCCGAGCGGTGACACCCGTGGGATCCTAGTTGGCGTACTTCAACAGGACTCCCACGGCTTATGGATAACCCTTCCCGGTCTCCATGCCGGGTAGTCGATAGGAGCCAATGCCTAAGGCCAATACCTTTCAATTCTGTAATCAATAAAGTTGTGGCCTTTTTATGCCCATTAACCTTAAATAATGTGTCCAGGGTCTTCATTTCACATGGGGGAGGGGACATGCCACGCAACACCACTGGTGTATCAGAATCGGGAAACTGGCAGGGGAGCAGTGGATCATCAGGCAACAGTGCAGGCAGGCAGAGATTGTAGAAAAAATGAATGAATGCTTTATATTGTTAACGGAGAAATCTGAGGGCTCCCTTGGACAAAAAACAAGGACACCAGCCCGTAATACCAGAGCAAAACAGCAGCCAGTAGGCTTGGTCTTTATTGAAGACTGTCACGACAGGACCCCCACCTGCCACCAGGTGGAACAAGATGGAAGCCCCAAACCAAAAAGAACCCAAACTTTTATTAGCTGCTTATCCCCATGTTACACCCCCTAAACTACATCACTCATACATCATGGTTACATCATGAAAGGGGAGGTCTGGTGGCAGTGATCTGAGCATCCTGGACCCTGCTCCATGGTTCCCCTTGCCCTCCACCAAACACCCATCAAGTGTAACAAAACAGGTATTTACATTTCCCTGTTTCCCAGCCAAGTTAATCACACCCTTTTGACTTCACCTGGGTTTGTTATTTCTGGAATGGCACTCAGGTATCAGGATGCCAGGAATTATCACTCAGGCAGAGGGGCTGCTGAGTAGCTGAGCTCACAGGTCTATATGAATTTCTGAAGTTTTCCCAGTGAGCCAGTACATAGATACATTTATCGGTGAATTCTTACATTTGGTATTTTGCAGCAGAGGCCCTTTGAACAGATAGGAAGAAACTGTGATGAAGTGTTTTGTGGGGACAAATCACAAAAGTCACAAAAGTAATTGTGCTGATTTTGGTAGTGGGCTGCATGTGCAGGATATCTGCTGGAGGGGCAACTCCCCCAACCTATACATAAATTCCTTCAACACTTTTTATACACCACACACCTTTACTGGGTTGCCACAGCCACTCTGGGCAGCTTCCAACATATATAAAGGTAAAGGTAAAGGTAAAGGGACCCCTGACCATTAGGTCCAGTCGTGGCCGACTCTGGGGTTGCGGCACTCATCTCACTTTATTGGCCAAGGGAGCCGGTGTACAGCATGTGGCCAGCATGACTAAGCCGCTTCTGGCGAACCAGAGCAGCGCACAGAAACGCTGTTTACCTTCCCGCTGGAGTGGTACCTATTTATCTACTTGCACTTTGGCATGCTTTCAAACTGCTATGTTGGCAGAAGCAGGGACCGAGCAACGGGAGCTCACCCCGTTGTGGGGAATCGAACCGCCGACCTTCTGATTGGCAAGTCCTAGGCTCTGTGGTTTAACCCACAGCGCCACCCACATCCCATCCAACATATATAAAAATATAAAACTTCCCTATACAGCATTGCCTTCAGACGGCTCAGGGGTTGAATAACTACAAACCCTCCAACATTTCTCTAATGAAAATAGGGGCATCCTAAGGAAAAGTGGGATCAAATCGGAAACCGGGATGGCTTCTCTAAATCAGGGGCATCCCTGGAAAAGAGGGAGACTTGGCGGGCCTGTGAATAACAACAGTGGAGTGAACTTTAAATTTCTTTTGAAGTCTGGGAGAGGGAGGTGAGTGAAGCAAACGAGCCAAATCAACGCCTCCTTCTTATTTACTGCTGCCACCAAGTGGATATATTTATTTCTCTTTAGCCGCCTCCACTAGACAGCCATTTAACCTTCTGCACTTTAACCAGCTGTGTTGGCAGGGTGGCAGGGATTAGCTGATCTCCCACCCCCAGCACTGATGTTCATTACCAAGAGCAAAAGGGGACAAGGAGGCAGGAAGGCTGGTGCAGAGCGAATGCAGGAGTGCCAGTGTGGGTCCGCCAGTGTGTTTGCAGCGCACCAGCCTCGCCATTGGCTCACCCCTCCCACTGTCCCAACCCTAAAAGAAGCATCTAATCCAGCCTTTCTCAACCTGTGGGTCCCCAGATGTTGGTGAACTACAACCCCCATCACCCCTACCTAGCAAGGCCAGAGCTCAGGGATGATGGGAGTTGTAGTCCAACAACATCTGGGGACCCACAGGCTGAGAACGACTGGATCTGAAAGGTTGGAAAGGAGTCAATGTAACACTTTTTTTTTATTTAAAGGACACTTACTAGGAAATAAGTCCTACAGAAATCAAGGAGACTCTCTAGCGAGGACATTCCATGAATGAGGAGCTATCACTGATAAGGCCCCTATTCTTATAGATATATAAGATCAGGGTCTGGAAACCAAGCCTGATGAGGAATGGTTGAAGGAGCTGGGTATGTTTAGCCTGGAAAAGGGGAGACTGAGAGGAGATAGGATAGTCATCTTTAAATTTCTCAAGGGCTGTCACATGAGAGGTCGGATGGTCATCTGTCATGGATGCTTTAGCTGAGATTCCTGCATATATATTTTTTGAAATACATTTTTATTAAATTTTCACTTTAAACAACAAATGATAAATTTCAACATTCATCTACACAACTCCTTTTCCACCGCTCTGCTGAGCAATGGCTTCCCTCCCTCCCGGCTGCAGGCTTTCTTTTTCAATCCACATCTCACTCCTATCATCAAATCCATGTCATAAGATTTATTTCAATCCTGCTAGTGTCTTCAAACTTCTACTTATATGGTCAATAAATTTACTCCAATCTCTTTGGAATTTTGATTCTTCCTGGTTTCGGATCTTGCAGGTCCCTTTTGCCAGTTATGCATAATCCATCATCTTCATCTGCCACTCCTCCAAAGTTGGTAACTCCTGTATGTAGCTTCCACTTTTGGGCTAATAAAGTTCTCACCGCAGTTGTTGCATACATAAATAATCTTTGATCTGACTTTGAGATTCCTGCATTGCAGGGGTTAGACTAGATATCCCATGGGGTTTCTTCCAACTCTATGATTCTCTGATTCTATAGGACTTCACTATACTTTATAATACAGTGGTACCTCTACTTACGAACGTGATCCATTTCGGGGTGCCATTCGCACCCTGAAAAGTCTGTAAGTAGAGCGCTGATACTGTGCGTGCGCAAAGCGTGCAGATCGCTTCTGCGTGTGTGCATGCGGAGAACCAGGAAGTAAACACTTCGGGTTTGCCACTTTCGTAACCTGAAAAGCCGCAATGGGAAGCAAACATAACACGAGGTATGACTGTACTAGAATGTATGTGTGTCATACAAAGAAATTTAATAGTGCAAGGTCCAAAACTGGCCAAAGGAAGGATTTTTTTTCATGCAGCGTCGAGTTAAGCTATTGAATTTGTTGCCACGAGTTGCCGCGAGGGCGTGACAAATCCCTGGAGGCTGGTTCTACCAATGATTATTAACCGCACTGGTTGAGTGGAAGCTCCAGAGTCTGAGCACACCTTCTACGAAAAGCTATCAGGGTGGTGAACAATCAACAATAAATTATGGAACAAAATATCACCCATCGAACCAAGAAGCCATGATGTCATAAGAATGATTAGCCCTCTGTCCTCCTCTTACAACAAAGAGTTCAATGCCGCTGCAAATACAGTACAGATATTAAGTCTTTGATTTCTTTCTCTACTTCTCCTGAACTTTCGGTGCTGGAACTGTCTGTGCCTTCTGCCACCTGGCCAGCACAATAGTTCCTGACTGTTATCTTCCTTTTGCACAAAAACGAGTCACATGGCTTCATCTTAAATGCATGGGTTTGACACACCAAGCAGAGTTCTTCCCTGGTGACCCCAAAGTCCCTGAACGCCTCACCCAAAACACACACTAACTGCCCCGTTGGTCTTACGTTGGTAAGAGGGGGTTATCATCTTCTACCTTAGAAAGGAAGTTGGGAGAGTGACAGTTGTTCCCGCTTTCAGCTCCGTGAACTGCTTTTGGAAAATCCCAATCGTTTTTCAAAATCAGCTCATACCTGGCCCATATCGTGGGCCTGAAGGTCACAGGAGTAACGTATATTGATGCTACTTTAAACAGTCATGGCTTCCCCTATGGAAACCTGGGAGCTGTAGTTTGTTAAGGGTTGTTAGGAGTCCCCCCCCCCCCCCGAGCAATTTAACATTCAACCCCTTGTTATGAGAATGATAGGCTCTAAAATGTACCAGGCAAACACACAAACAAACAAACAAACAAACAAACAAAAAACAAACTGTGGGTCTGTGAGGGGAACAGGAGTCACCTAATGAGTCACTCTCAGCTGAACCATATTGGCCAGACTAGTGTGATGTTTGAGGTTGGGTGTCATCTATAAGCTTCTTGAAAAGTATGAGGAGTTGGGGAATTCTGGAGAAAATCATCCATGGTTTTTAGGGAGCTACGCATTTCACCCCCACTCACCCAGTAAATAGTTGAAAAAAGATTTTATTTTTTGAATTTATTGGTACAGCTTTAGTTCTATGTAGCCAACAAGCTGGTTTAATTTTTCAAAAGTTCCCAGTTTGGGCACAATTTGTGCAAAAATTCACTTCAAGTTTGATGAGCTTTCAGATGGCTGCACATCGTTCAGGCAAAGCATTCTGGGAACTCTGCTTACCAAAGTCTTCAGATTTGCAACAATGAGCCATTATACCCACACGTCACTGGTCTCAATGGAGAACTTTCTGTTAAGGTTTCTCTGCCTCCCAGATCCTCTTCAAAGGATGTGATAGTGATCTCCCCGTCTCTTATTATTCTCCTTTGAGGTGTGCTTGACATTTTTTTTAGCTCTCTGAACATGCTGTCCGGGCATCACTTATCCACTTCATCTTGGGGGCCGGATGTGGACGATGCAGAGTTCTGGGAAACAGATCCAAATGGAAAACGGCAAGAGTGATGCATTTTGACTGCACCCGGTTGAGGTCAGAGCGACACGATGATGCTCCGAAACAATGATGAAGGCGTCGCCCACCTCCAAGCTCCTCCTCCTCCATTCTTCAAATCCCCCATAAATACCGAGGCTCCTGGCCACACTCTCCATCCGATCTTCTGGGAGACTTCTCCTACATCGGATCATCTGCCGTTGAGACTTGCTGAGAGAGATCCAAGCCAAACTTTCACCATGAGGGTTCTTCTCATCTGCTGTGCTGTGTTCCTGCTGGCTATAGTCAGCACCGAAGGTAAGAATGGGGAATCTGATAGGAGTTATGGGGTAGGACTAGATAGGTCTTCGGACCCCTTATACTGCAAAGATTATTTGCTGAACGCAGTGGTCACAATCCTTGAAACCCCAAAATCTTTCCAGTTTGACTACCGGATATGAGGAAGGGGAGATAAAAGAGGGGGAATGGGGAGTCAGTGAGGGTCTTGCTGCCCTTTTGAGGGGAAACCAGTTAAGATTTCTTTTTGAGGTGGTATGGGTGTTTGGGTGCGTACATACCAACTTCAAAACTGGCCAATGAAGAAGGTTATAATTTCAGGGCACCAAGGATGTAGCAGAAAGCTGTACATGCCTTAAATTTGCTGTTGTACACTCAGTAGCCACAGAGGATAGGTATGTCAAAAAGAGAACTGAGGAAAGAGCAGAAAAGAGTGAGCAAAAATCATCAAGAGAAACTCCTCTGTAAGAGTTGCTTGCAATATTTGAGACTTCTTAGTTTAGAGAACAAGGCACGTAAGGACAGGGAGAGATGTGATGAAAATGTATAATATTAAGCTTGTTATGGAGAAAGTGGGCAGAGATATGGTTTTCTCCCCATTTCATAATACTTGGGGCCACCCCAAGACAATGAATGGTGGAATATTCAGGATGGATAAAAGGAAGGGTCTTGTTGCACTGAGGTCCTGCCTGCAATCTTCCTATGGGCATCAGGTTGGTCACTGTGAGAACAGGATCCTGGCCATGATGGGCCATTGGTCTCATCCAGCAGAGCTCTTATTATGTCCCTCTACAAAGTAATCACTTTAAGGGAGAGTTATAAAAGCATAATGGGCAGGAGGAAGAGAAAAATGTGCTGTGTATTCTCCGTCACAGATACTAGCCAATAGGGGCCTCTCAACAGTGGAACAACTGGAACACGTGCTCAGGCTGAACACCGAAGATCTTTGTAATGATCTTAAACTGCTGCCCTGAGCAAGGGTGAGGAACTTGGAGCCCTCCAAATGTTGTTGGACTACAACTCCCATCATCCGTTACAATTGGCCATGGGTGCAGCTGATAGGAGTTGCAGTCCAACAACAGCTGATGGCTGATAGGAGTTGCAGTCCAACAACAACTGGAGGACCACAGGATCCTCACCCCCTGCTCAGGGCAGCCTTTAAGGTTGAGTCCTCTAAAGCAGTGTTTCCTAAACTTGGAAAGATAAAAGGAGAGAGGAGTGTACACAGCATTCACAAACCATGCAAAGAGAAAATGCTCTAAGTCAGGGTTTTCCAAACTTGGGTCTCCAGCTCTTGTTGGACTACAACTCCCAGCATCCTTAGTTAGCAGGACCACTGGTCAGGGATAATGGGAATTGTAGTCCAACAAGAGCTGGAGACCCAGGTTTGGGAAGTTTGCTTATTCAAACCCTGCCAGTGAGTCCAATTCTTTATGTTGCTTCTTCATATATGTTGTAAATGGTTCCCATTCTCTTTTAAAGTCTTTGTTACCCTTTTCATGAAATTTATCTGTTAGTTTCGCCAGTTCTGCATATTCCATACGTTTCCCTTGCCATTGTTCTTTCACTGGTGCTAATATAATTCTTGCCGCTGTTGTTGCATACATAAATAATTTCCAATTTCCTTTTTTAAAAATTCCTAGGAGGAATGCTTCTGTCTTCTTAACAAAAGTCCTTTAAAACATTTTTTTCAATTCATTATATATCATTTCCCAATAATTTCTAACCTTTTTGCATTCCCACCACGTATGATAAAATGTACCATTTTTTTCTTGACATTTCCATCAGGATTTAGACCCCTTTTCATACATTTTTGCCACTTTCTCTGGCGTAATATACATCATTTTCATGGGATTCCATTTCAATAAGATAAAAATCTGTCAATTTTAAATTCACCTTCCACATCTTTCCCCAATCTTCCAGTTGTATATTATGACCTAAATCCAGTGCCTATGGAGGTCTTGAACCCCTTCTCCCTCCACTAACGAATTAAGTTTTACTCTCCCTAGCCTAACCTCAGACTTTACTTTTTTGCAGGTGTCAAAAGGCATTGTAACCAACACTGTTATGGCTACTGTAGCTCCAAATGCAGGTACTACGAGACTGCACAGGTGAACTGCGCCTGCGCTGCCAGTGGAGGGTACTGCTGCGTCGCACGACCACAGCCGCGTCCGAAATATCATCCTCCACCACCGCCTCCACCACCACCACCTCCTCCTCCTCCTCCTCCTCCACCTCCTCCTCCTCCTCCTCCTCCACCACCACCACCTCCGAAATATCACCATCCTGCTCCACAGCCTCCACACAAATACCCGTACAGGCACTACAAAGCGTGAGCACCCAGGAGACCATAAGGAGAGGAGTTTCAGATGCCAGATCCATCTCTTCAATGCTCCACAAAGATAGGCTGTCTCTCTAAATGAATAAATAAATAAATATGGGTCAGCCCTGAAACTATTGGCTGTCTTTCATTCCTTGGGTTTGCAAGAGCTGGGGTTTCTGGTATGGTAAAGGTAAAGGTAAAGGGACCCCTGACCATTAGGTCCAGTCGTGACCGACTCTGGGGTTGCGGCGCTCATCTCGCTTTATTGGCCAAGGGAGCCGGCGTACAGCTTCCGGGTCATGTGGCCAGTCATGTGGCCGTTTACCTTCCCGCTGGAGTGGTACCTATTTATCTACTTGCACTTTGACGTGCTTTCAAACTGCTGCTAGGTTGGCAGGAACAGGGACCACGCAACGGGAGCTCACCCCGTCGCGGGGATTCAAACCGCCGATCTTCTGATCGGCAAGTCCTAGGTTCTGTGATTTAACCCACAGTGCCACCCGTGTGCCAAGAAATAGAAGATATAGCATGAGGGTGCCCCTTCTCCATGTTGACCATGACTCTTCCCGCTTTTGGCCATTCCATTAGCATGCCTTCAGCAGCAAAGGAGTTTTGCCAGTGGTAAAGGTAAAGGGACCCCAGACTATTAGGTCCAGTCGTGGCCGACTCTGGGGTTGCGGTGCTAATCACACTTTATTGGCCATGGGAGCCGGCGTACAGCTTCCGGGTCATGTGGCCAGCATGACTAAGCCACTTCTGGTGAACCAGAGCAGCGCACGGAAACGCCGTTTACCTTCCCGCTGGAGTGATACCTATTTATCTACTAGCACTTTGACGTGCTTTTGAACTGCTAGGTTGGCAGGAGCAGGGACCGCGCAATGGGAGCTCACCCCATCGCGGGGATTCGAACCACCGACCTTCTGATCGGCAAGCCCTAGGCTCTGTGGTTTAACCCACAGTGCCACCCACATCTGGTATGGTAGAATCCCATTATTTGGTATTATCATTCATTGTATTTATAACCCACTCTATTTTGCTCTAAGGAGCTCCAGTTGGTGCGTGGGGTTCTCCCCCTCCTCATTTAATCCCCACAACAACCCTGTGAGATAGGCTAGGCTGAGAAGCAGATAGTGGCCCAAGGTTACACCCAGTGAGTTTCATGGCCGAATGGGGATTTGAAATCTGGGCTGGATCTACACTGATATTTAAAACACTATATAAAAAAAAACACGTTATAAAAGCTCCCAATGCAATTTACCATTCACTTTGGATTTTAGCTCTACAGCACCATCTGCTGTCACATGTTCATAGCACATTTATAACATTATAATTGAAGAAGAGAAGAAGAGTTTGGATTTGATATCCCGCTTTACCACTACCCGAAGGAGTCTCAAAGCGGCTCACCATCTCCTTTCCCTTCCTCCCCCACAACAAACACTCTGTGAGGTGAGTGGGGCTGAGAGACTTCAAATAAGTGTGACTGGCCCAAGGTCACCCAGCAGCTGCATGTGGAGGAGTGGGGAATCGAACCCGGTTCACCAGATTACGAGTCTACCGCTCTTAACCACTACACCATACTGGCCTGTGTAGTGAGCTCCTGATCTCCCAGGTTCTGCTTTGACACTTAAACCACTACACCACCACAGCCTGAAAACGCTTCCTTTCTTAAACATTTTATTTATCATTTGAGCATTCTGGGTTTTTTTTAATTATATTTTATATTATAAATTATTTTATATTATTATTTTATTAAGATGATTTCAGTGATAAGAAATAAAGTGATACAGAAAGAAGAAGGGAAAGTGAGAGGGAGAAAAACAACAACAAAGAGACATATAAAAGTGAAAATGCACACACACACACACACACACACACACACACACACACACAAAAGCAATATAAGATACTCCCATACATTCTTGTATCAATTGTTTTTTCTTTCTTTCTGTGACATATGATCTGAGATAGCTCAGCTGGTAGAGTATGAGACTCTGAATCTCAGCATTGTGCCAGGCTAAAGCTTCCTGCATCGCGTTGGGGTTGTATCAGATGAGTCTTGTGTCTTGTGGTCCCTTCCAACTCTACAATTCCATGATATGATATAATAATAATAATAATAATAATAATAATAATAATAATAATAATAATAATTTATTTTTACCCCACCTTCCTTGGCCAGAGCCTGGCTCAAGCCGACTAACACCAGGAAAATTACAGTAAAAACATAATGGGGGGACGGACCCAATTTAAAATACAGGTTAAAATGCAATTTAAAATGCAGCCTCATTTTAAAAGTAGCCCATAGATCAAAACCATAAGCGGAGGGAAACATAAGGGTCAGACTGACTCCAAACCAAAGGCCAGCCGGAACAGCTCTGTCTTGCAGGCCCTGTGGAAAGATGTCAAGTCCCACAGGGCCCTCGTCTCTTGTGACAGAGCGTTCCACCAAGTCGGGGCCAGTACTGAAAAGGCCCTGGCCCTAGTTGAGACCAATCTAAACACCTTGCGACTTGGGACCTTCAAAATGTTGTCATTTGTGGACCTTAAGATCCTCCGTGGGGCATACCAGGAGAGGCGGTCCTGTAGGTTCCTATGATATGAATATGATATGATATATGATATGAATGAAGCCTTTTCAATTTATTTTAAAGCTCTTTTATTTAAAGCACTTCTGCAGTGCAGTTTCCAAACCAGTTCAAATTGGTTCACAGCACTGGGGGGAAAAGAGAGTTTGTCCTGGCCCTTGTTCCTCCTGGGCAAAGGAATCAGACTCCCAGCTCGGATTCTGCAAAAGGCCTTCATGAAGAAGAAGAAGAAGAGTTTGGATTTGATATCCCGCTTTATCACTACCCTAGGGACGCAGGTGGCGCTGTGGGTTAAAGCCTCAGCGCCTAGGACTTGCCGATCGAAAGGTCGTCGGTTCGAATCCCTGCGGCGGGGTGCGCTCCCGCTGCTCGGTCCCAGCGCCTGCCAACCTAGCAGTTCGAAAGCACCTCCGGGTGCAAGTAGATAAATAGGGACCGCTTACCAGCGGGAAGGTAAATGGCGTTTCCGTGTGCGGCTCTGGCTCGCCAGAGCAGCGATGTCACGCTGGCCACGTGACCCGGAAGTGTCTCCGGACAGCGCTGGCCCCTGGCCTCTTGAGTGAGATGGGCGCACAACCCCAGAGTCTGTCAAGACTGGCCCGTACGGGCAGGGGTACCTTTACCTTTACCTTTACTTTATCACTACCCTAGGGAGTCTCAAAGCGGCTAACAACCTCCTTTCTCTTCCTCCCCCACAACAAACACTCTGTGAGGTGAGTGGGGCTGAGAGACTTCAGAGAAGTGGGACTGGCCCAAGGTCACCCAGCAGCTGCATGTGGAGGAGCAGGGAAGAGAACCCGGTTCACCAGATTACGAGTATATCGCTCTTAACCACTACACCACACTGGCTCATGAGCAAATCGGATTGATACATAGGCAAGGCACAGCTTACAAAGTGCCACATGTACATAAGACGATACAAATTACTGCCCACCTCGATACCACATGCCCACAAGGATTCCATTATGCTGAGCCTTTCACCAATAATTCATTTGTATTCATATTTGAGATGTGGGACACCTTTGTTGGATCTCTTAGAGCAGCGGTTCTCAACCTGTGGGTCCCCAAATGTTGTTGGACTACAACTCCCATCACCCCTAGCTAGCAAGGCCAGAGCTCAAGGATGATGGGAGTTGTAGTCCAACAACACCTGGGGACCCACAGGTTGAGAATGGCTGTCTTAGAGCATACCCTCCAACATTTCTCAGATGAAAATAGGGACATCCTATTTGGTAATAATAATAATAATGTTATTTAGACTCCATCCATCTTTACTGGGTTGCCTCATCCACTCTGGGCAGCTTCCAACATATATAAAAATATAATAAAACATTAAACATTAAGAAACCTCCCTACACAGGGCTGCCTTCGGAAGTCTTCCAAAGGTTGTATAGTGACTTATCTCCTTGACTAGTGGGGTCACATAACTCCACACCCTCCAACATTTCTCTGATGAAAATAGCAGCATCCTAAGGAAAATTGGGACATTCCAGGATCAAATCAGAAGCCGGGATGGCTTCTGTAAATCTGGGACTGTCCCTGGAAATTAGGGGCACTTGGAAAGTCTCTCATAGTGTCAATATACGGATTCATTCATGGCTCTGACTCAAGGTTAACCTCACTTTTGCATTCCTCCTCAGATGGCCAGAGCCATTGTTCTGTTGGAATGACACTACAGGTCAGCATACCCTTTCAAGGATCTGTTTTCTCATTGTCCAGGCTCCCACCTTAAACGTCTGCAGCGTTGTAAGAAGAGTATCAGACCAAAGGCCTCAAACCCAGGACCCTAAAGCAGCTCTCTCTAGGGGCCCTTGGGGGGCTTTGAAGTCCCACCACCCAAAATACAATAGAACTTCCTTTGAACCTGTTGCACAAGGCATGGATCCTGTCCGATGCCCTGCTGGTGGCTAGGGCCATGGCATGACCCCCAGTGATGTCATGGGGGAGCTTCCAGTTGTATTTGCATCAACAAGCTCCTCCCATTGGTTGTTAACCCGAGAATGACTCCCAGCTCTGCGGGGTGGAGTCTGGTATTGCTGTTTCATCCAATGCCTAAGCCTACTCACATGCTGTAACCAATAAAATTGTGGCCTAATTTTGCCCATTAACCTAAAATAATGTGTCTTTGTGTCTTATTATAATCCTATGTGGCGGGTCCTCAACACACAATAAACTTTGGTCTACAGCTATTTGCTCCGGTTGGTGGCTGGACTCCTTTCTTTATTCCGCAGGGACCCGTGGGCTCCGTGGGCTCTGCCCAACCAGCTGGGTGACTGAGCAGCCTTGCACCTAGATTTTTCCATAACACTTTTATCTCTTCCGAATCTTCCAACATTCAGCTTTGTTGGAATTCCACAAATTCCAGTGTTACGAAAGAGGGCAAAAAACTTCCCACTCTCAACTTCCTCCATGGCATGTGTTAGATGCTGGTGGTGGTTGCCCGTGAGTAACCAGGCAGGACTCTGACCTGTCTTTTATAGGTTTTATTGGTGCAAACTATTTATACGAGATGGTTGGACAGTGTTCTCGAAGCTACAAACATGAGTCTGACCAAACTGCGGGAGGCCGTGGAAGACAGGAGTGCCTGGCGTGCTCTGGTCCATGGGGTCACGAAGAGTCGGACACGACTAAACGACTAAACAACAACAATTTATAGTGCAGAACCCCAAAATTCATGCCCGTCTAGTCATTTGCAGATTCCAGGAGAGGCCCCTTCCGGTTTCTCCTCCAGCATAAGAACTTAGACACCCCAAATCTCTGCCTCCCCTCCTTACGTTTCACCCCTCTGCACAAGCTAGGGGACAGAAAGGGCATGTCTGTTCCCTGGTCAGCCAGGCTAGGTGAGGCGCTTGGGCTCTCAGTAGCATCTTTGAGCCCTCTCCTCGCTTGGCTGACCCCTTCCCTCTCTGCTCCACTGGAGGTGTGGCTTTCCCCACCGCTGGATGAGGAACTGCTCCTCAGAAGCCTTGGAGGCTCTCTGTATTCCCCTGCCCCCCTCCCCTGTTCTGATGGCAATCCCCTGACAGCATGCACCAATGGAGACACTTCCAACTCTACAATTCTGTGATTCTATGTTTAACACGAAGACAGAAGTGCCTGGCGTGCTCTGGTCCATGGGGTCACGAGGAGTCAGACACGACTAAAAGACTAAACAACAACAACATGTTTAACACACAGGTGGAAGAACTTAAGCATCCAGCATTTTCCAAACAAGCACCCTTAGCAGAAATAGAAAAGAGCACAGAACTCGCAAGAGCAAGGTGATAGTAAAGGAAATATATATTTCCTCCATATGGCAAGCTTGGACAGAAACATGCCAGTTTCTACAGACGCATTGCCTGCACAGTCTCCAAATTTCCCGGAATCCATTTGGGGTGATTTGGAGGGATACCACGTGGCTTCAGACAAGCCCTGAACCTTTCTGAACTACCCAGTTCAGCTCAGGGCTTGGGTATTCATCTCTCCTGGGTCTCAGGCAGTTGATCACCTTTTGACACAACAGGGGACGGCCTCCGAGGTTGGATGGGAAAGGGACGAAGCTTACCTTTTGCCCTTCCTGAAATAGCCCCACACAGCTGCCAAGGTGGTTCACAAGGGCTGTGGGAGGTTAGGATCCAGCCCTCTGGCTAGATCCAGTCTTTCAATCCTGGCCTCCCAAGTCTATTCTTTCTAAATGACCCAGGAGGATATTCATTGCATTTATATGTTATAGGAATTCTAAGGTCTCAAATATAGAACAAATGTTGATAACTGCACAAGGTAAACACACATACATAACTGTATAAACCACATGTCTAAAATAGTACAGGAGAGCAATCCAAAAGCCATCTTGGGTCTCCAAAAGACACTCAATATTTCCTCTGCCTCCTTAATCCCCCTTGCCTGAGAATAGGTAGGCAGATAGCAATCAGGGAAGTTCCTGAAAGGATTCCTCTTCCATATCTTTGAACAGGGGTTAGCAAACTTTTTCATCAGGGGGCTGTTCCACTGGGGGGGAAAATGAACAAATTCCTATGCCCCACAAGTAACCCAGAGATGCATTCTACATAAAAGGACACATTCTACTCATGTAAAAACATGCTGATTCCCGGACTGTCCACAGGCTGGATTGAGAAGGTGATTGGGCCGGATCCGGCCCCCGGGCCTTAGTTTGCCTACCCATGTTGAACCTTTTTGGTATTAATTGTCTTTGTTTGCCCAAATGCTCTGCATTGAGGGATGTCTGACAGGCATCCTGATTGTCTTATCAAATGTTAATGTTTTGTGCAAACTGTGTCTGGAACTATGTAAAACTTGCTGAATCCTCAGCAATATCACACCTTGGCCTTCCTGAGCCACAGTAACGCCACCTGTGTGGTGTAGTGGTTAAGAGTGGTGGACTTGTAATCTGGTGAACCGGGTTCGCTTCCCCACTCCTCCACATGCAGCTGCTGGGTGACCTTGGGCTAGTCCCACTTCTCTGAAGTCTCTCAGCCTCACTCACCTCACAGAGTGTTTGTTGTGGGGGAGGAAGGGAAAGGAGAAGGTTAGCTGCTTTGAGACTCCCTAGGGTAGTGATAAAGCGGGATATCAAATCCAAACTCTTCTTCTTCTTCACCTTATGTGTGATGTAATTTCTGACCGTTTGTAGAGGGGATGTCCATCTCCATGCCAAAATGCAAACCCTTAAAAAAGATGCTTCTTTGTGGTTCAGGGTCTCCCTTGCCTCCTTGCAAGGAGGGGAGGAAACTCTGTTGCATCAGAAAAATAAATATCTGCCTTGCTTTCACTGCATCCTGCCATTCATCTCTGACCCATTATGGACATAGGGGACTCAGTTCCTTGTGGAGTTGCAAAATCCAACCGCCCCTATATTTTTCAATATTGTATACCCCAACTTTTTCTCCAAGGAGCTCAAGGTGACGTATATGGCTCCCTTCCTCATTTCATGCCCACAACAACCCTATGAGGTAGGTCAGGCTGAGAGGCAGTGACTGACACAATGTCAGCTTTGAACCCTGGCCTCCCATGTCCTAGTCTGGCACACTAACCAGAACCCTACACTGGCTATGATCAAAGGTACTGGTTTCCTGAAAAACATAGGGAGCTGCCTTATACTGAGTCCATCCATAGATCTATCAGATTTAGTTTTGTTTACACTGACTGGCAGAGGGATGCGGGTGGCGCTGTGGGTTAAACCACAGAGCCTAGAACTTGCCGATCAGAAGGTCAGCGGTTTGAATCCCCGCGACGGGGTAAGCTCCCGTTGCTCGGTCCCTGCTCCTGCCAACCTAGCAGTTCGAAAGCACGTCAAAGTGCAAGTAGATAAATAGGTACCGCTCCAGTGGGAAGGTAAATGGCATTTCCATGTGCTGATCTGGTTCGCCAGAAGTGGCTTAGTCATAACCGGGAAGCTGTACGCCGGCTCCCTCAGCCAATAAAGCGAGATTAGCACCACAACCCCAGAGTCGGCTACAACTGGACCTAATGGTCAGGGGTCCCTTTACCTTTTTGCACTGACTGGCAGCAGCTCCCCAGGATTTTGAGAAAGCGTTCCCTCCCAGTCCTACTTGGAGATGCCAGGGAATGAACTGGTTGTGTGTGTCTTCTGCATCCAAAGTGTTTGCTCTGCCTCTGAGCTACAGCTGATCTCTCAGATGCCCTGTCTAGCTGTTCTCTTCTTTTCGTTATTCAGTTCTCTTTCCAGATTCTCATCTCACTCACCCACCCTCCACAGATGGTTTCCCCCTGTTTGACTTCCCCCAACATTTTACCCCTCTCCTTTCCCTGACAATGATGACACCAACGATGGTGACAACCCTTTCGATGTGCAGAAAAACTGGGCCAGTGGGAATAGCCACGCTACGCATATCACGAGCTGCTTTTGAAGACCACTCCTCAGTTTCAAAGGGTGGTTGCCACAGTTCATGGGGTGAAAGCTGACCTGTGAGAAGCAACACTTCCTTGCGCATGCAGTGACCAATTGCCTGACTCTTAGGGTGAATTGTCTTGAAACTTATTAGAGTCATGATTCAGCCCGCTGAAAAATCAAGAAGCTGGTTTTCAAGTTTCGAAAACCCACAAATGGTCAGATTTTGAACTTCTCTGTCATTCCATTCCAGGTTCTCTTTCTGATTGAGTTTTCGATGGCTACGCAGTGTTAAGGCAAAGCATTCTGGGTGATGCTTTCATTTCATGTCAAAGGAAAAAAATGTCCGGGTCTTTCTGGCTCCTTGATCTTCTTCAAAGAGCTTAATCTTGATCTCCATCTTTCCCTCCCATTGTTCTCTTTTGACGAGCACTTGGCGTTTTTGATCTTGCGGGTGGTTAGGGCCGTGCTAATGCCCTTCACCACTTGGAGTCCTCAGAGCCGGATACGGCAGCAAGTTCCGGCACTGAGCGCCAAACTGACTCCATTTGGCAAGAAGTGGTAGCAGCCGTCCATTCTTCCTGCATCCACAGATAACATCCCTGGAGGGTGGAAGTGTCCATGAGGTTCCTCTGTGGGTCAGGATGGCTTGACAGTGCTCCAAAGGAACAATGGCTCTGAGGCCCACTCCTCCAAGCTCCTCCTCCTCGATTCATCGGTTCCTCCATAAATACCAAGCCTCCAGACCCTGCTCTCCATCCGATCTTCCGAGAGACCTTCTCCATCATCGGATCGTCTGACATTGGGACTCCAAGAGTGAGATCCAATTCAGGCCTCCACCATGAAGGCCTCCTTCCTTGCCCTTGTGGGGCTCCTCTTCGTCGTAGCCTCTGAAGGTAATGGCATTCAGATTACTCTTTTTTGGAGAGATGGGCTGGATTAGATGGCTCCTGAAACCCCGAAGGTTGTGTTCTACCTTAAGAAATGGAACTAAGGACGTCTTCCTTAGTTAAGGGGTTTAGACAAATTAGTGTAGGTTGGAGCTATCAATGGCTGATAGCCATTGGGACAAAGGGACTCTGAAAGCCAACCGCTGGGAAATGCAAGTGGGCTGCATGCTGTTGTGCTCATTCTGTGCTTGCATGCACTCCATTGGGTCATGTGGTTGGCCACTGTGAGGACAGGATACTAGATTAGATGGGCTTTTGACTCTTGTTATTTTCTCATGTACCCTCTGGTGACATCTCTAGAAGGGCAGATACAATGCTGTGATCTTGAGATGGGTTGTCTTAAGAATAGAATAGAATAGAATAGAATAGAATAGAATAGAATAGAATAGAATAGAATTTATTATTTATACCCTGCCCATCTGGCTGGGTTTCCCCAGCCACTCTGGGCGGCTTCCAACAGAGTATTAAAATATAGTGGTCTGTTAAACAATAAAAGCTTCCCTAAAGAGGGCTGCCTTCAGATATCTTCTAAAAGTCTGGAAGTTGTTCTTCTTTTGGACATCTGGTGAGAGGGCGTTCTACAGGGCGGGTGCCACTACCAAGAAGGCCCTCTGCCTGGTTCCCTGTAGCTTTGCTTCTCGCAGCGAGTGAACCACCAGAAGGCCCTCAGCGCTGGACCTCAGTGTCCGGGCAGAACGATGGGGATGGAGACACTCCTTCAGGTATACAGGACCGAGGCCATTTAGGGCTTTCAAGGTCAGCACCAACACTTTGAATTGTGCTCGGAAATGTATTTGCTACCCCCTCAGTGCCTTTGGTACTGTGGAAGAGCCACTGATGGTATCTTCTCTTGGTCAGTGCTGTGGGAAGGACAATCATAACAAAACAGATAGCGGAGGAAGAAAATAGGAGCAAGGTCTTGAGTTGAGAGTAGGGATGGAAGAACCTGTCCATTTCAGTTTTTCTCCATTTCTATTCCCTGCCCCCCCCCAATCTTAAATTCTGCACATTTCTACAGCAACCTGTGGGTTTTAAAAAATAAAATAAAAATCTCATGAAGCCATTTCATGAGATGTGATTTTTAGAGTGATGGACTAGGACTTAGGAGAGCTGGCTTCAAAGTCCCATTCAGCCATGAAGCTCACTGGGTGACCTTGGGCCATTTTTGGCATGCCATATTTATTATATTGTACACTTTTTTTTTTGCAAGTTGTTTTCCTTAATATAACAAATTTTGTATGTTTAAGAATAAAATAATTTAAGCATTTTTAGGCACACTTTCCTCTAATGTAAGCATTTTGGGGCACATCATTTGGAGAAATTAAGAGATGTGAATTCTGTAAGATAGGTTTGTTTTTGTTTGTGAAGGGAGAATTAGCTCACTTCTCAATAGATAGCAAACAAGATCAGGTATCTGCCCATCCTGAGTTGAGTGTGGGTAGCATTGCGGTGAGTATACCTGTGCTTCTTTGCTCATTCCCACCCCAATGATTGACATGGGAAAAGGGATTGCTCAGACTGCACAAAAGGAAGAGAGCTGTATATTATTGGTGGCGTCACAGGCACTAGCCAATAGGAAGCTGGAACATTATGTATATACCTCATCAGGCTGCATGTCTTGGGACAGCTTGAGAAACACAAATGGAACTACAATCCCAATAGCAAAACAAACATTTAAAACAATATACAACAATAGATTTGAAGTTTAAAAGTATGATAGGAATAAGGTAAATGTAAAGGGACCCCTGACCATTAGGTCCAGTCGTGGCCAACTCTCGGGTTGCAGCACCCATCTCACTTTATTGGCCGAGGGAGCCGGCGTACAGCTCATGTGGCCAGCATGACTAAGCCGCTTCTGGAGAACCAGAGCAGCGCATGGAAACACCGTTTATCTTCCCACTGGAGTGGTACCTATTTATCTACTTGCACTTTGATGTGCTTTCCAACTGCTAAGTTGGCAGGAGCAGGGACCGAGCAACAGGAGCTCACCCCGTCACGGGGATTCAAACCGCCGACCTTCTGATCGGCAAGTCCTAGGCTCTGTGGTTTAACCCACAGCGCCAACACATAAAAACTGGACATGTTTTTCTCTCCCAACTAACTCTGGGCTCCCTCTTCGGCAGGCATCAAACGGCACTGCAACCAACGCTGTTACGGAGAATGCCGCAAGAGCTGCCCGTACGGCTGGATTCCGACATCAAACTGCGCATGCGCGCACACGTCAAACATCTGCTGTCTCCCACCACCACCGCCACCACCACCACCACCACCGCCACCACCACCGCCGCCGCCACCGCCGCCGCCTCCACCACCGCCGCCACCGCCGCCACCGCCGCCACCGCCACCACCTCATCGTAAATGGCGCCCCCCACCTCCTCCGCCACCTCCTCCACCACCGCATCTTCCTAAATGGCATCCACCACCCCCACCTCCTCCTCCTCCCCCTCCCTCTATTAAATGGCACCCGCCACCTCCCCCACCTCCCCCACCTCCTCCTCCCCCACCTCCCCCTCCTCCTCCCCCACCGCCACCACCTCCTCCTCCTCCCCCTCCCTCTATTAAATGGCACCTGCCTCCTCCTCCCCCTCCCCCACCTCCCCCACCTCCTCCCCCACCTCCCCGACCTCCTCCTCCTGGTAAATGGCACCCTCGCCCACCCCCGCCACCCCCACCTCCTCCTCCTCCTCCTCCTCCTCCACCCCCACCCCCACCCTCTAAGTATCACTGGTGATAACCGCAGAAAGCCTGAGAGCCCCGGGAAAAGAAGGAAGTGTCCAGTCGAGATCAAAAGCCATCTCATCAGCATTTGGGGGAGGGGGAATGGAAAAAGAAACCCAGTTTTGTTCGCTTCTTCTTATCAAATAAAATAAAATAAAAATGTAAACCTTGAAAACTGTACGTTCCATTCGTTTCCTTACCTAGAGTGGATTTTGGATGGTGAGACCTCGGGTTGGTCTACCAGGTATGGTGGGGTTCTTCACTATGGCGTCGGCTATTTCTCTAGCACATTCAGAGTAGCGGTAGCAAGGGCCTCATCCACTTAGAAGGCAACTGCGTGGGGTTGGTGCTTAGGTCACCGAAGGCTGTGGGTGGCAACGCAACCTGAAGTCCTAAAAAGCCAGGATTCGTTGCCCTTAATAATAATATACTATTTCTACCCCACATATCTGGCTGCGTTTCCCCAGTCACTCTGGGTGGCTGACCAACAGGATACAGTGGAACCTCGGGTTAAGAACTTTGCTTCAGGATGAGAACAGAAATTGCGTGGTAGCGGCGCGGTGGCAGCGGGAGGCCCCATTAGCTAAAGTGGTACCTCAGGTTAAGAACAGTTTCAAGTTAAGAACAGACCTCCAGAACGAATTAAGCTCTTAACCCGAGGTACCACTATATTAAATGCATGACAAAATATCAAACGTTAAAAACTTCCCTAAACAGGGCTGCCTTCAGATGTCTTCTAAAAGTCAGATAGTTGTTTATTTCCTTGACATCTGATGTGAGGGCATTCCACAGGGCAGGAGCCACTACCAAGAAGGCCCTCTGCCTGGTTCCCTGTAGCTTTGCTTCTCTCAATGAGGGAACTGAACCACCAGAAGGCCCTCGGAGCTGGACCTCATTGTCCAGGCTAGATGATGGGGGCGGAGATGCTCCTTCAGATATACTGGGCCGAGGCTGATTAGGGCTTTAAAGAAGAAGAAGAAGAGTTTGGATTTGATATCCCACTTTGTCACTACCCCAAGGAGTCTCAAAGCGGCTCACATCTTCCTTTCACATCCTGCCCCACAACAAACACTCTGTGAGGTGAGTCGGGCTGAGAGACTTCAAAGAAGTTTGACTAGCCCAAGGTCACCCAGCAGCTGCATGTGGAAGAGTGGGGAAGCGAACCTGGTTCACCAGATTACGAGACTACTGCTCTTAACCACTACACCACACTGGCTCTCAGCACCAACACTTTGAATTGTGCTCAGAAACGTACTGGGAGCCAATGTAGGTCTTTCAGGTAGACTGAGAGTGAGTGACTGGCCCAGTTGAGCTTCACAGTCAAGCTACCCAATGAGCTTCACAGTCAAGTGGGGGGATTTGAACCCTGATCTTCCAGGTCTTAGTCCAGCAATCTAACCACTATGTCACTCTGGATCTACCTGCGTGCTTGAATCCCCCTTGCAAAATACTGACAGTCGGGGAAGCCTTCAAAAACCTCGCACCCCACCTCCACTCGGAAGTGGTACAGTCCACAATCCCTGCCACCTCTGCTTCTGTGTCCTGGCCTCGGATTTCCCATCCAGACTGCTTCCTTTCCTTCCTTCCTCCCTGTACTTCCCTCTGCCATTTGCCTCCCAGGCTGCATCTCTCCCTCTGCACGCTTTTCAGTTGCAATCCTCCTTCCTCCTGGAACGCAGCGGGGAAATGCTTCTCCCTCCCGCATTAATGGCTGGCGTCCCCCTTTTGTGATATCCCCCAGCTCTGACGTCGCTCTTTGCCAAAGCAGATTAGAGCAAGGCTTTGTCAAAGCCCACAGCCTCCTTGCAGCAGCGGCCGGCGGCAGAAGAAGCGGAGCGCGATCTCTCCTGAAAGCACCTTGTTAGCGACCCACTTTTGCGTGGACTGGGAGGCTGGGGGGGGGGAGAAACGGGAAAGGCAACTGGGCCGCGAGTGAGGGAGAAAGCAACCTCTCCAGCCTGCCTCGGGAGATTGGTTTGGATGCTGGCCGGAGATCAGATTGCCTTTACAGTGGCACCTCAGGTTACATACGCTTCAGGTTACAGACTCCGCTAACCCAGAAATATTGCTTCAGCTTAAGAACTTTGCTTCAGGATGAGAACAGAAATTGTGCTCCGGCAGTGGCGTGGCGGCAGCAGGAGGCCCCATTAGCTAAAGTGGTGCTTCAGGTTAAGAACAGTTTCAGGTTAAGTACGGACCTCCAGAACGAATTAAGTATTTAACCCGAGGTACCCGCGACGGGGTGAGCTCCCGTTGCTCAGTCCCTGCTCCTGCCAACCTAGCAGTTCGAAAGCACGCAGTGCAAGTAGATAAATAGGTACTGCTCCAGTGGGAAGGTAAACGGCATTTCCGTGCGCTGCTCTGGTTCGCCAGAAGTGGCTTAGTCATGCTGGCCACATGACCCGGAAGCTGTACGCTGGCTCCCTCGACCAGTAAAGCGAGATGAGCGCTGCAACCCCAGAGTTGTCCGCGACTGGACCTAACGGTCAGGGGTCCCTTTACCTTTACCTTTACCACTGTATTACATACTCCCTTGTGTGAATTAACTGAAACAAAGCATGTTTTCTGTCTTAGTCATAATCCTGTACAGTGGTACCTCTGGTTATGTACTTAATTCGTTCCGGAGGTCTGTTCTTAACCGGAAGCACCACTTTAGCTAATGGGGCTTCCCGCTGCTGCCGCGCCATCACCACGTGATTTCTGTTCTCATCCTGAAGCAAAGTTCTTCTACAACTAATCCAGAATGCGGCAGCTAGACTGGTGACCGGAAGCGGCCGTTGAGACCATATAACACGAAAGACCTACACTGGCTCCCAGTACGTTTCCGAGCACAATTCAAAGTGTTGGTGCTGACCTTTAAAGCCCTAAACGACGTCGGTCCAGTATGCCTGAAGAAGCGTCTCCACCCCCATCGTTCTACCCGGACACTGAGGTCCAGCGCCGAGGGCCTTCTGGCAGTTCCCTCACTGTGAGAAGTGAGGTGACAGGGAACCAGGCAGAGGGCCTTCTCGGTGGTGGTGTCTGCCCTGTGGAACACCCTCCCACCAGATGTCAAAGAGAAAAATAACTACCAAACTTTTAGAAGACATCTAAAGGCAGCCTTGTTTAGGGAAGCATTTAATGTTTAATAGGTTATTGTATTTTAGCGGTTCGCTGGAAGCCGCCCAGAGTGGCTGGGGAAACCCAGCCAGATGGTTGTGCTATAATAAGTTGTTGTTGTTGTTGTTGTTGTTGTTGTTGTTGTTGTTGTTGTTGTTATTAACCCGAGGTACTATTTCTGGGTTAGCGGAGTCTCTAACCTGAAGCGTATGTAACTCGAGGTACCACTGTACTCAAAACAAACACAAAAAGTCAGTTGATCATTATGGCGTTGGAGGCCTACAGCCAACAGAAGGAACGATGCGCTCGCAACAATATATTGCGGTTCTAAGAAAGAGAGTTATTCCAGAGCTGGAAAAGAGGTATTCTGACTGTACTGAGATATTGCAGCAGGATCTAGCCCCCTGTCACACATTAAAAGCAGTGAGGAAATTCATGACAGAACAGCAAATACAGGTACTTATTGGCCAGGGAATTCCCCAGACGTAAATCCCACTGAGAATTTGTGGGCTATATGCAAAAGTCGCCTCCGTGCTATAGACTGGATGACGATGGAGAAGCTCATTCAGGCGCTGATTCAAGTGTGTACAGGAATCCGAAAATCAACAGTGACTGTTCGAAACTACTAGACTCCATGCCAAATGGTGTTCAAATGCTGCTTAAAAATAGCAGAGGCCATATCCGTTACTAATGAACATATATGTGAGTTTTGTACATGCATATGTGAGTTTTGTACAATAAACTACATTGTTTGTTTCAATTAATTTGAACAAGGGTGGTGTGGGATCTTCCTTCTGAAAGCTGGAACGGTTAGCAACCACAAAGCAAGCCAGCCATGGAGACTGACCGAGGGCACTGTCAGAACTGCTGGAACAGGGCAAAGCTGGCGCCAAGGCCTCATTGGGTAGCTGCCAAGGCTCATAGCTGACATCTGAGCAGGTGGGAATGCATGTGGCAAGTATCAATGGAGAGATCTGTCACAATCCCATTGACCACGCCACACACTGAAAACACTATAATGATGCTTTAAACAGTCATGGCTTCACTCGCCCCCCCCCAAAAAAAATTATGGCGACTGTAGTTTGTTAATGTAGGGATATGAATAGATGCTAAGAGATGATATATTTATTAGATATTATCCTTCCTTGTGCATTCAGCAGAGTGCATCGCTTTGCAGGTTAAAGGGAAAGCTTAGATAGGCTAGTCTGCAGCCTTTTAGTTTAAGTAATCTAGGGTGCTTTGAGGCAGACTGGATTTTCCTGGTGTTGTTGTTTAGTCGTGTCCAACTCTTCATGACCCGATGGACCAGAGCACGCCAGGCACTCCTGTCTTCCATTGCCTCCCGCAGTTTGGTCAAACTCATGCTGGTAGCTTCCAGAACACTGTCCAACCATCTCGTCCTTTGTCGTCCCCTTCTCCTTGTGCCCTCCATCTTTCCCAGGGAGTCTTCTCTTCTCATGAGGTGGCCAAAGTATTGGAGCCTCAGCTTCAGGATCTGTCCTTCCAGTGAGCACTCAGGGCTGATTTCCTTCAGAATGGAGAGGTTTGATCTTCTTGCAGTCCATGGGACTCTCAAGAGTCTCCTCCAGCACCAGAATTCAAAAGCATCATTTTTTCGGCGATCAGCCTTCTTTATGGTCCAGCTCTCACTTCCATACATCACTACTGGGAAAACCATAGCTTTAACTATACGGACCTTGGTCGGCAAGGTGATGTCACTGCTTTTTAAGATGCTGTCTAGGTTTCCCCCTTTTCTCCTCCATAAAACAAAAACCACACAAACAATCTTGCAAAAGCTGAAAATAACATTTGCTCGCTCGGAATACTTGTTGTAGAGAAAGGAGATACAACAGCTTTGTTCAGACAGGCTTAAAAATGCTAATTTGGTTACAAAAACATACTTTGGTCTAATGGAGTCTGAGCAATGGAGCTCAGACATGCAGATGTTCTCCACTGCTGGAATGAGGTGAAAGGACGAAGAGCAAATAGCTCCCCCAGGTGAGGAGATTTTATATGTGTTATTCCTAGAATATGTGTGGAACCTGGCTTCTTTTTTTTGTATATTTTTATTGATTTTAACATATAAATTATAAAATGTACCACAAAACCTATCACTTATACAATCTTTTTGGACTTCCATCAGCACCTCTGATGATCCACCGTTTTAACCACTTCTTATGCATTTCTTAACTTTATATTGCCTTTACATCTCTTAACAAATCATCCTCCCCCTTGTGCATTTTTGCAGTACTTCCGATAATACTCCCCACAAAACCTCTTGCAAACCTACAAACGTCTGATCTTCACAAATACTAGTCAAGTAGTCCGTAAATTTACTCCAGTCTTCCGTGAATTTCTGGTCCCGCCGGTTTCGAATCCTTCCTGTTAGTTTATCTAGTTCTGCACAGTCCATTAACTTCATTCTCCATTCTTCAATCGTCAGTAATTCTTCTTGCTTCCATTTTTGGTCCAGTAATATTCTTGCTGCTGTTATTGCATATAATTGTTTTGGGCCCCACTCATCAAGCAGGCCACACGTTGGATCTGATCTTTGGGGCTGGCATAGATGTGATCATGCTCCCTGCTGTGGAAGTGCCATGGTCTGATCACTACGCTCTGAAAGCCAAGATAGACTTCCCGCTCCTCCCCAGCTCGGGTGGCGAACCCATTTGGGCTCGTCCGCGAAAACTGATGGATCCTGATAGATTCTGACAAGCCTTGCGGAACCCTGCTCCTCCTGGCGACTCATTAGATGACCTTGTTGAGGACTGGAATAACCGGCTCTTGGCAGCCATTGATGAGATCGCGCCTAAGCGCCCTCTGCGACCCCGTCGAAACCGGGCCCCTTGGTTTACTGAGGAGCTCCGGAAAATGAAGCGGGATCTCAGACGGCTAGAGCGAGTATGGCGACGGACTCGTGACGGAGCCTCAAGAACATCTTATAGGACGCTTATGAAAGCCTATGAGATGGCTATGAAAGCTGCTAAGAAATCTTACTTTGCAGCTTCCATTGCATCCGCTAGCTCTCACCCGGCACAACTTTTTAAAATCATTAGGTCAATAACGTCCTTAGGAGGACAACCAAATTTAAGCACAAATTCGACCCACAGCTGTGAGGCATTCGCGAGTTTTTTTGCGGAGAAAGTCCTGTTGCTCCACTGTGACCTCCCTGCCAATTTAGATACAGTGACTGAACTGGAGGCCCCTCGACTGACTTCAGGTCCAGTGTTGGACCATTTCGATCGGATACTCCCTACTGATGTGGATAGATTCCTCCAAGTTGGTAGGCCCACCACCTGCCTCCTTGATCCGTGCCCGTCTTGGCTGATTAGGGAGTGTCCAGATGTTGTGCGGACCCCCCTGGTTGAAATTATAAATTTCTCCCTTGACACGGGGACATTCCCAGGGGAATTGAAGGAAGCAGTGGTGTGTCCACTCTTAAAAAAAACTTCATTAGATCCCTTAGACCTATCCAATTACCGCCCAGTTTCAAATCTTCCATACCTGGGTAAGGTAATTGAGAGAGCGGTTGCTGAACAGCTTGGTAGGTTTCTGGAGGAAACATCAGCATTAGATCCATTTCAGTCCAGTTTCCGTCCTGGTTTTGGGACGGAGACGGCTCTGGCTGCCCTAACAGATGATCTCCGTAGACAACTGGATCGAGGCGGGTCAGGACTGCTGATCCTTTTAGATTTGTCAGCAGCCTTTGACATGGTCGATCATGATCTTCTGGACCACCGTCTTGCAGACCTAGGGATACAGGGCATAGCCCGTAACTGGTTGTGCTCTTTTATCTCTGGTCGATGATAGAGGGTGGCATTAGGGAGGGAAATGTCGTTGCGCCACTCCTTGGTGTGTGGAGTGCCGCAGGGCGCAATTCTCTCCCCGATGCTTTTTAACATCTTTATGCGCCCCCTTGCCCAGATTATCCGGAGCTATGGGCTGGGCTGTCACCAATATGCTGATGACACTCAGCTCTATCTGCTGATGGATGGCCACACTGACTCGGCCCCGAGCACACTGACCAGATGCTTGGAAGCTGTGGCTGGATGGTTTCGTGGGAGCCGATTGAAACTAAATCCTTCGAAGACAGAGGTCCTATGGCTAGGTCGGGATGGCATGGGGATGAGGGACCAACTCCCTTCTCTTGCGGGGGCCCAATTAGTGCCATTGCCTTCCGTTAAGAGTTTGGGTGTAATCCTTGATGCCTCCCTTTCCATGGAGGCGCAAGTTACAGCAACAGCCAAGGCGACATTTTTCCACCTTCGCCGCATCAAGCAGTTGGTCCCTTACCTTTCCTGCCCCGACCTGGCCACAGTGATCCATGCGACGGTCATCTCCAGGCTTGACTACTGTAATTCGCTCTATGCGGGGCTGCCCTTGAAGCTGTCCCAGAAACTCCAGCGGGTACAGAATGCTGCAGCGAGGCTCCTCACGGGGTCTCTGCCATGGGAGCATATTCACCCAGTGCTTTTCAAGCTGCACTGGCTCCCGGTGGAGTACAGGGTCAGATTTAAGGTGCTGCTTTTGACCTTTAAAGCCCTTCACGGCCTAGGACCCTCGTACCTACGGGACCGCCTCTCCTGGTATGCCCCACGGAGAGCCTCAAGGTCCATAAATAATAACACCCTATTGGTCCCAGGCCCTAAAGAAGTTAGATTGGCTTCAACCAGAGCCAGGGCCTTTTCAACTCTGGCTCCGGCCTGGTGGAACGCTCTGCCTCATGAGACCAGGGCCCTGCAGGATCTGATTTCTTTCCGCAGGGCCTGTAAGACAGAGTTGTTCCGCCTGGCCTTTGGCTTGGAGCCAATTTGATTCTCTCTCTCTCTCTCTCTCTCTCTCTCTTTTTTTTTTCCCTCCTCTTTCTTTCTTTTCCTTCTCCTGCGATGAGGCTACATTTTAATATTTTAATGTTCCATTATTTTAATGTTGTATTTTATTTTTGTTTTTAAGTTGTAATCATTCATCTTGTTTTTATTATTGGTTGTAAGCCGCTCTGAGCCCGGCCTTGGCTGGGGAGGGCGGGGTATAAATAAAAAATTATTATTATTATTATTATTATTATTATTATTATTATTATTATTAGAGCTTACATTCCTTTCTATTTATATCACACCCCACAATGCCCGATAAGTTGAACCTGGCTTCTAAGTGAAGAAGTGTGCATGCACACGAAAGCTCATACCAAGAACTAACTTAGTTGGTCTTTAAGGTGCTACTGGAAGGATTTTGTTTTGTTTTGACTATGGCAGACCAACACGGCTACCTATCTGTAACTGGCTTCTAAGTGAGAGTGTGGAATGCTGAGAAAAGCATGGCGAGACCATGAAAACAGTTCACATATGTGATTGGCAGGCACTTGTGGAATGTTTAATATCTCCTGAATGGTTTGACTGTATTTATTGAACATTCAATTCATCTTCCTTTTGCATTGATGCTTTGAGGGCCTATTGTGGAAAATGCGGTATTTAAACAAAACATAACACACAGCACTTCAGCTGAGTGACTTTGCCCATGACATGCAAAAGCAGTTGCATAATGGATCAGACATTAGGCGGCATATCACCTCAGCAAAGTGCATCCATTAACCAGCCACTGGGAAACTTCCCTGTGGAAATTGAATAGCCTTAGCTTCAAGTTCAAAGGCCCTCAGGATCGGGGATCGATGCACGGTGGGTGCAGAATCAGTCCCCCTTCTGTTCTCTGGAGGTTTGGAGGCAGTGGAACTTCCACTATCTCGCACTCCCGATCTAGGTGCAACGGTTGCAAAGCCTTTGAAGCGAGAGGCTTAATGATTTCATGTGATGTCTAAAAAAGTAATGAGCAACAGGCTGCAGTAACAAAGGAGTTTTCCTGTGACACATTAAAGACCGGCAGATTTATTGTGGCAGAAATAAGAGCTAACACTGCCAGTTACATGAAGCATTATTGTGTGTGCGTGTGTGTGTGTGTGTGTGTGTGTGTGTGTGAGAGAGAGAGAGAGAGAGAGAGAGAGAGGTACGGGTTACTTCTGGGTTTTGGAAGTTGTGCATGCGCAGAAGCGCTAAATCACGCTTTGTGCGTGCGCAGAAGCGCCGACTCGCAACCCATGCATGCGTAGAAGTGGGTTGCAAATGCTGCAGGTTGCAAACGTGCATCCCGCACGGATCACGTTCGCGACCCGAGCGTCCACTGTATCTGCAGAAGGATACAGTGTCTGCAACAAAGTGTTGCAGTGCTGAGTACTCCTGCTCAGGGTTTTGAACACACCTTTCCATCACCCCTGCCTCCTCCGTCTTCTGTTCTCACTCCACGTGGTCAGCTTTGTGTGCATATTCAGCATACTCATGGAGCAATTGCAGAACTATAGACTTGGAAGGTACCTTAAGGGTCATCCAGTCCAACCCCGTGCAATGCAGAAATCTCAACCAAAGCATCCATGACAGGTGCCCCCCCCAACCCTCTGCTTAAACACCTCTGAGGAAAGAGAGCCCACCACCTTCTAAGGGAGTCAGTTCCACTGCCAAACATAATTGCCTTTTTCGCTCTATAAGACACACTTTCCCCCTCCTAAAAAGTAAGGGGAAATGTGTGTGCATCTTATGGAGCGAATGCAGGCAGGGGACTCTGCTCAGCACTCCCTTTAAAGAGCCGTGTGGAGTGTATGTGCAGCTCTTGGGGGCTTTAAAGGGAGCACGGCTATCCATAAGCCAGGACAGCCAGTGGGATTGCTGCGCTGCTATCCCGCTGGCTGTCCTGGCTTCTGGCTTAGCCGCACAGCCTCTCCCGGGCAGGAGATGAAGGCTCCCCTTGCCCGGGAGAGGCTGCGAGCGGCTATCCCATAAGCCAGGACAGCAAGCAAGATCGCTGCGATGGGATTCATAATTATTTTTTTCTTGCTTTCCTCTTCCAAAAACTAGGTGCATCTTATGGACTGGTGCGTCTTATAGAGCGAAAAATACGGTAACTTGAATGCCTGCCTTCTGGTAGACACTACAGCCTTTACCAGAGGTGTCCTGGGCTTTGAAGACACTCAAACTCAGGACGCAAGGGAGAAACGTGCTAAGAGGAAGGCACACTTGGAAAATCCATACCGTCATCAACTCCCACCAGGAAACCGATGTCCTCACTGTGGAAAGACGTGTGGATCCAGAATTAGCCTCCACAGTCACTTATGGAGTCATTGTTAAAACTGTGTGCATGGAAGACAATCTTACTCGGCTACGAGGGATCGCAGAAGAAGAAGAAGAAGAAGAAGAAGAAGAAGAAGAAGAAGAAGAAGAAGAAGAAGAAGAAGAAAGTGGTACCTCGGGTTGCAAGACGCTTCAGGTTACAGACTCTGCTAACCAAGAAATAGTACCTCGGGTTAAGAACTTTGCTTCAGGATGAGAACAGAAATCGCACGGTGGTGGTGGGAGGCCCCATTAGCTAAAGTGGTACCTCAGGTTAAGAACAGTTTCAGGTTAAGAATGGACCTCCAGAACGAATTAAGTTCTTAACCCGGGGTACCACTGTACTTAAAGTTTTGGATCTAGCACGTGTCTCTGTGTCTCCCACTTCCAGTCTGCTTCTAGCAGATGACTAATGGAGAAGCTAGATCTGTTGGGAAGTTAATGTGGTGAATGCCTCCCATCTTATACTCAGGTTGTATAGATGCATAGATGATTCACAAGACTGCTGTCATCCATGACCTAATTGTGGATGGTGGACTTGACCTGGCATGTATAACAGAGACTTGGTTGGATGAAGCAGATGGGTCCTGGCCGCTGCTTGTCCACCAGGTTTCTCTTATGCACAGTAACCCAGGTCATGTGGGCGGGGAGGGGGGGGGTTGCAGTGATTTTTAGGAAGACTCTAGTTTATACAAGGCGTCCTATAGGGAAGACCCAGTTTTCTGAGTGCATGTTCTGGAAGTTGGGCAATAGGGGCAGTATAGGATTCCTTTTGGTGTACCAACCTCCCCGCTGCACCAAGGATTCCCTGCCCGAGCTGCTTCAGGTCTTGATGGATATTTTCCTGGAGACACCTAGTTTGGTTGTCCTGGGGGATTTTAACATCCATGCCGACATGACCTGACAAGGGGCCACTCGGGACTTTGTGGAAAGCATGGCCTCCATGGGGCTGTCCCTGAATAAGTTTGGCCCAACTCATAGCCGCAGACATGCCTTAGACCTGGTGTTCACCTCTATTGACGTAGGTGATCTGACACTAAGTAAAAGTGAAACAAAAGAAGTGCCATGCTTAGATCACTTCCTGGTGCAACTGGACTTCTCCGCGACCCTTCCCCTCTGCAGGGAGGTGGGACCGATTCGGATGGTCCACCCCTGCCACTTCATGGATCCAAATGGTTTCCAGAGAGTGGTAGGGGATGCTTTATCCCATGTTGATGGCCTTTCAGTTGATTCCCTGGTAGCCCACTGGAATACGGAGTTAACCAGGGCTATTGACTGTCTGGCTCTGAAGCAAGTACAGTGGTACCTCAGGTTACAGATGCTTCAGGTTACATACGCTTCAGGTTATGGACTCCACTAACCCAGAAATAGTACCTCGGGTTAAGAACTTTGCTTCAGGATGAGAACAGAAATCGCGCAGCAGCGGTGCTGCAGCAGCGGGAGGTCCCATCGGCTAAAGTGGTGTTTCAGGTTAAGAACAGTTTGAGGTTAAGAACGGACCTCCGGAAAAAATTAAGTACTTAACCCGAGGTACCACTGTATTGTTCCTCCTAACCTGTGGTTCCTGTCAAGGCTGAGTGGCAGCGACAAAGAAGAAGAAGAAGAAGAAGAAGAAGAAGAAGAAGAAGAAGAAGAAGAAGAAGAAGAAGAGTTTGGATTTGATATCCCGCTTTATCACTACCCTAAGGAGTCTCAAAGTGGCTAACAATCTCCTTTTCCCTTCCTCCCCCACAACAAACACTCTGTGAGGTGAGTGGGGCTGAGAGACTTCAAATAAGTGTGACTGGCCCAAGGTCACCCAGCAGCTGCATGTGGAGGAGCAGGGAATCAAACCCAGTTCACCAGATTATGAGTCCACCACTCTTAACCACTACACCACACTGGCTCTTCACAGCAGGGAGAGAGAAGCTGGGGAAGGGACAGAGGCCGCAGCCATTTATTTTATTATTGTTATTTATTTCATGAAATTTCTACCCCTCTTGATTGTGTGTGTTGTTTTTTTTAAAAAACACACACCCTCAAAGTGGTTTAATTTTTCTTTTGAAATTTTGCACACATACATCCCAATTTTGCACCCCTCTGCCCCACGGTATGCCACTGGTAGAAACCCCCTGTGTGGGTTGTCGCTGAGGAAGGAGGGGTGAAGGAGAACTCTGGGCAGGATCTGCCTCTTCTAGAGTGATAGTCACTTAGATACGGCCTGAAGCTGGGGGCAAGAGTGGAGCAGCTACAAGAGTCAAGAGGGAAGGAGGCATCCTGTATCCTCCAGCGATGGGCCACGGAGCAGCACTCAGGTTAAAAGATCTGAGAAGATAAGAGCAGCTGGCAGTTTTAGGCCAGGGGAAAAAGAGGGGGCTGAAAGATAGCCATGGAACCCATAGCCATCACAGCTCACTATCCTGGGCCGCGATCTGGCTCTGACACACCAGGGCAATTTGCTGCTTCTAAGAGTCTCTGTGCAGAACAAAGTCCGGTCGCTGTGAGTTAAAGAGAATATCTGAGTTCAGCCCCTGGCACGGACAACGGGCCCTTTCAACATGAATTCCTCAAAGTGCCCTTCACATGGATGGTGCTACATGAATTAATAATATTAGGACAAGGCCATGGCTCAGGGGATTTCCTGCAGCAGATTCCTGGGAGTTATGTAAGGGGTTCCACCCGCATACAATGGACCACCTGCAAGATCTGGGTAGTCTGAAGCCATTCTACCAAGTTTGTCCACCGTGCAGTGACACTCTCTGATAATACAGTGGTACCTTGGGTTAAGAACTTAATTCGTTCTGGAGGTCCGTTCTTAACCTGAAACTGTTCTTAACCTGAAGCACCACTTTAGCTAATGGGGCCTCCCACTGCCGCCGTGCCGCCAGAGCATGATTTCTGTTCTCATCCTGAAGCAAAGTTCTTAACCCGAGATACTACAGTGGTAGCTCGGGTTACATACGCTTCAGGTTACAGACTCCGCTAACCCAGAAATAGTACCTCGGGTTAAGAACTTTGCTTCAGGATGACAACAGAAATTGTGCTCTGGCGGCATGGCAGCAGCAGGAGGCCCCATTAGCTAAAGTGGTGCTTCAGGTTAAGAACAGTTTCAGGTTAAGAACGGACCTCCAGAACGAATTAAGTACTTAACCCGAGGTACCACTGTATTTCTGAGTTAGCGGAGTCTGTAACCTGAAGCGTATCTAACCTGAAGCGTATATAACCCGAGGTACCACTGTACTCACACAAGCCCCTTTTTGGGAAAGGGCCATAGCTCAGGAGCAGACATCGCCAGGTATGGCCCCCAGAAAGTTGCTTGGAAGAAAATGTGGCTCCTCGGGCTGAAAAGTCTTCCTTACTTCTGCTATGGCAGTTGGGAGCCTCGCTCACTTCTCTGTTACACCCAGGAGGATTCCCAGCCAAGAATCTGGACCAGTTCCCTACCTCCCACTACAGTAACACTTTTTGACAGGCTTGGGTGTTGATAGTGGGTGTTGATAGATTCCTACACAGTCGGAAGCAGCCATATGCTCCCAAAGTATTTATTATACAAGGATCAGAATGAGAACATATTTCTTTTTGAAATCTAAACACAACACTCCCGACGCTGATGCTTTATTGCGTTATAGGGCTCTGTGCCAGGGGTTGCCCAGGCGATGCCTCCGATAGCTCTGGGGCTCCAGCTCCTATCCCAGTGGGAATTGTCATAGGACAACTTCTAGAGGGCTCTCCTTGGCTCCCCATCCTCTGTGCTGGGGAGAAAGGTCTCCGATAAGGTCTCTGGCAATAGGGCTGAGAAGCATACCTTGCAGAAGGAGCAGGGCAGTTTCCTCAGCCCAAAGGCCACATTCCCTGGTGGACAACTTTCTGCGGGCCTCATGTCTGAGATGGGCAGAACCAGATGGAGATATAGGCAGAGCAATAGGGAGGAGGGTTCTTACCTTTCTACAGAAGGCTATGTTCCAGCCTGGACCATAAAGAAGGCTGATCGCCAAAGAATTGATGCTTTTTGAATTCTGGTGCTGGAGGAGACTCTTGAGAGTCCCATGGACTGCATGAAGATCCAACCTCTCCATTCTTAAGGAAATCAGCCCTGAGTGCTCACTGGAAGGACAGATCGTGAAGCTGAGGCTCCAATACTTTGGCCACCTCATTAGAAGAGAAGACTCCCTGGAAAAGACCCTGATGTTGGGAAAGATGGAGGGCACAAGGAGAAGGGGACGACAGAGGACGAGATGGTTGGACAGTGTTCTCGAAGCTACCAGCATGAGTCAGACCAAACTGCGGGAGGCAGTGGAAGACAGGAGTGCCTGGTGTGCTCTGGTCCATGGGGTCACGAAGAGTCGGACACGACTAAACGACTAAACAACAACAACACGTTCCAGCCAATGCCTTGGAAATGGGATTTTCTTGCTTTCTGCAAGCTGCCTGTCAAGGAAAAAGGCAGGGCTATAAATATGCTGTTGTTGGCACCCATCTGTCTCTAAAGAAAATTGGGTGCACCTCTGGGCATGAAGTCAAACAGTTGGAGAATCACAGTGCCTCCTGTGGTTGCAGAAGCTGGTAACTTGTAACTGCTGCCTCCCAGGTTGTTTTTGCTGTGTTTGGAGCACCTAAGTGACCTCTCTATGTCAGCGAGTAGAATAATAATAATAATAATAATAATAATAATAATAATACTTTATTTATTTATTTATTTATTTATTTATTTATTTATTTATTTATTTATTTCCTGCCCTCCCTGGCCGAGGCCGGGCTCAGAGTGGCTAACATAAGAAAACAACAACACAATATGCATAAAAACAGACATCAATTAATTAAAATACATCTTAAAATTAATTCAGACAAGTTAAAATCTGGGAGTGGCAGTTATCAGGTTGAGAGTGGTTACCGTATTTTTCGCTCCATAAGATGCACTTTTCCCCTCCAAAAAAATAAGGGGAAATGTGTGTGTGTCTTATGAAGTGAATGCAGGGGGGGGGAGGCAGGCAGGAAAAGCCCCCAAGAGTTTTTGCGGGCTTTTCCCCAGGAGGGACGACTGAAGTAGCTAGTCAGTCCCTTCTCCCTCCTCACAGAAAACCCCGCAGGAGCCACGCGCTCCTTAAAGGGTGCACGGCTCCTGTGGGCTTCTGTGGGAGGTGGGGGTATTGCCATAGCCGCACGCAGCCCCTCCAACCGGGTGAGGCTGTGCGTGGCTATGGCTTTTTTAGCAGCTCTGTCTTGCAGGCTCTGCGGAAAGATGTCAAGTCCTGCAGGGCCGTGGTCTCTTGGGACAGAGCATTCCACCAAGTCAGGGCCAGTACTGAAAAGGCCCTGGCCCTAGTTGAGACCAATCTAACCTCCTTGAAGATCGGGACCAAAAAAATGTTGTCATATGTGGACCTTAAGGTCCTCCGCGGGGCATACCAGGAGAGGCGGTCCCATAGGTACTTGGGTCCTAGGCCACACAGGGCTTTAAAGGTCAAAACCAGCACCTTAAACCTGACCCAGTACTCCACCGGGAGCCAGTGCAGTTGGTAAAGCACTGAATGAATATACATCTCCATGCTCCAGTGCTCATGTTATGCTCACTGGCTTCCCACAGGTACCTTGTTGGCTACTGTGAGAACAGGATGCTGGAGTGGATGGTCCCCTTTGGGGCTGATCCTGCAGGTGGGATCATTCTAATGACACCAAGTCAAGCAGAACTAGGGGGAGACTTTGTTCCTGGGCCCAAAGTCCCCTTCCTTTTGATATGCAATGCCCAGGTCTTAAACACCCGGCCAGAGACTGAAGTGGATGGAAGTTTTCCAATTGGACAGGATGGATGTGAATTGACCCGCGCCCCACCCTCCCCTTCCTTTTGTCTTGTTGTTATTCTATTACACATCTCCATCTGGTAGGGGGAGACTCTTGAGAGTCCCATGGACTGCAAGAAGATGGAGAAGCGGATGACAGAGGATGAGATGGTTGGACAGTGTTCTCGAAGCTACCAACATGAGTTTAACCAAACTGTGGGAGGCAGTGGAAGACAGGAGTGCCTGGCGTGTGGGGTCATGAAGAGTCGGACACGACTAAACAACTAAACAACAAGAACAATCTGATAGGGAGAGTGGGGGTTTCGGAAGGCTTAGAAATTATTTGGGGCATTAGGGACTCATTTCCAAAGGTGGAAGGGAGCGCTCTCAAGTCATATGGAAGATTCAAAATACAGTGGTACCTCGGGTTAAGTACGGGTTAAGTATGTCCGTTCTTAACCTGAAACTGTTCTTAACCTGAAGCACCACTTTAGCTAATGGGGCCTCCCGCTGCTGCTGTGCCGCCGGAGCATGATTTCTGTTCTCATCCTGAAGCAAAGTTCTTAACCCGAGGTACTATTTCTGGGTTAGCGGAGTCTGTAACCTGAAGCATCTGTAACCTGAAGTGTATGTAACCCGAGGTACCACTGTAAGCCCCTTTGTTCCATTCAAAAGCTGGGGTGGGCCAAATTTGTCTTTTGCTCTCTTGTGGTCCCATGAGAGAGGGGCATGTGAGAGAGTGAGAGAGAGAGCGAATCCCACCCAAAACCCGGCTTCCACCTGACACCGACCATTCTTGTCATACAATTCAGGTAAGGAAACACATAGGAGTTAAATCACAGGGAAAGGAGGCCTTTGAAGTGACTTATCTGTGAGATTACAAACTGTTCGTTGTATTAAGAAGGAAGAAAAGGGGGGGGGGCGGAATCCACTCATTCTTCGGAAACGGGTTTAGCCGAATTATTAGTAATAAGCGCATTAAGACATTTTCAATTTTATTTTATTTATTTTATTGGTTGTTGTTTTTTGCATTGTCTTTGACATTTCAGGTTACTAAAGGATTATATCCATAGGCTGTGGTAATCCTTGTCTATTTAGAAAATACATGGGCAACTCCCCAACCAGCAAACATCTGCCCCCTTCTCCAGCACATCTGTTAAGCTGGCAGATTTTGTGCATACTGTTCTTTGATGCCGAAGGGTTTAGTTTCCTAGAAATTGTCAAAACATGGGGGTGGGGGGGGGGAGGAAATCCCTTCCCTCTGTCCCTCCCTCCCTCTCTTCCACCAGGCTGTCGAGTTGGCAATTTTGTAGCTTAACGTTTATTTTATTTTATTTAGCCTAAGAGGGTTTAAAATATATAAAAAGCCCATCAGCTGATTTCGGCACTGCAGCCTCCTTCTATACTGGCAAAATCGATGAATGCATTTAAAATGCTTTTGTGAGTGTCGCTTAACAAACAAACCAGATTCTTAAAAAAGCTGAAGACACCCAAATTAGCACTGAACAGACATTAAATGGGTTGGTGTTGCCGTAGCACAAAAAACAGCCAGCCCCTATTCTTAACGACTAATTACCAGCAGTTTTTAATTATGGGGCATGCGTTGGAGGCAGGAGAAAGTTTACGAACTTGTCATCCGCTCTAAACACACATATGTGTCTCCCTCCCTCCCTCCCTCTCTCCCTCCCTCCCTCCTCACTTTCTCCCCAATGGTGCCAAGAGTGGAGCTGGGAAGGCCTGCGATTCTCATTAATTAGATGGCAGCCACCTAAAAACACATGCTTTCGTCTATCAGAGGAATGACCCCCCCCCCCAGGCTGCCAAATGGTGCTCCTCAGGGACTGAGCAGTCTGAACTAATGCTGGGAGATCGGGTAGTGGAGCAAGATGAGCGGGGAGAGGCGACTTTTACAGATGGTGATCTATTTTGTCCTTGATGATGATGATGGAGACAATTAATTTATTTCTTCTATACCTTTCCCCATGACTGGAACTCAAGGCAGCTTACAGATAAATGCAAGAACATCTAAAAACAAGATGGGGGGGAGAGAGAGACACACACACATTTTTTTTTGCAAAATTAAATATTGATCGAATTTAAACTATATATATATATATACCATACAAACAATGACAATGAAAACTAGACGGGTCACTGATCTGATATGGCAGGCCTTTCTTAGGTTCTTATGAAATCACTGAAGGTCTTGGTCAAGGTTCATCAAACTTTTTCAGCAGGGGGCCAGACTATATTTTGGAAAAAAATTAATGAACGAATTCCTATGCCTCACAAATAACCCAGAGATGCATTTTAAATAAAAGCACACATTCTACTCATGCAAAAACAAGCTGATTCCCGTACTGTCCGGGGGCTGGGTTGAGAAGGCATTTGGGCCGCATCCAGCCCCTGGGTCTTAGTTTGGTAGACCAAATATTTTTTTCCAGCCTATAGTAGCAATTGCAGTGCCCTGTGCTACATGCTGTATCATTTTCAATTGCATTTTATTGCTTCCTTTAATTTTTGCATTGTATTACAATTTGCATTCCACATAACTTGTCTTAGTTTTCTGAGAGTTTCTATTGTTGCCTTAATAGTTTTAACTGTGTTTGGGGGTGGGGTGGGGGTGTCTATGGATAACCCCACGTAGAGAGTGACTCTGATAGAGCCACCATCCACATGGCAAGTTGCTCAAAGGTATTTCAGTGTGGGTGGTATTTTTCTTAATTTGGTGAATAAATCTCACCTGAACTGATCCCAATGGAAAGCTGGTCCATTATCCCATTTTGGATGTTCCTTACTCGTGAAGATTTTATCAGCCAGAAACAACAAAAGCCCACTTATTCAATTTATTTATAATAAATGATCATGTTCCACATCTACTGGACCTCTGAAAAAAGAATAAGACCCAAACAATGTCAGATTCTGTATTATTGAAAGTGAGTAGCTGATGAGCCTTCATCATCGCTTCCTAGAACTGCCAGGAGGTCAAAGGTCTTTCTCAATCTCCTTTTGCAACGACTTTTAATCTCTCTGAACAAATTCAAACTGCTCCTTCCCTGTTCCTCTGCTCAGATTCCAAATGTGATTCTGCTCCTGACCACTGACTGCAGCACGTTCAGTTAAAAGGGTCTCAGGCAGATGGGTGCTGAGACACCCCCTTTTTTTGAGGCATTGGAGAACTTTTCAGCTGTGACTTGCGACCAAACGGTCTGCCCATTTCAGCTCCGTCACTTTCTCTGTTTTCTAATCTTAGCCATTTTGCCAGCCAAATGGCTATTGGAATAAAGAAGATATTTCCACCATGGGTCTCCTGAGGGAAGGAGTTCCACAAGTGCAGACAAAAAAGATTGTCCCACATCCCATCTGTAATATCCAAGGCAACACGATGACCAAGTACAATGATATGATGTCAATATAAACTCTTTATATAATCTGTACAGAACATTGAATAGTATGAAATATATGAAATGCACTCTTTGCAAAACCAAATAAACAGAAATCTTATAAATCTCTGAAAGTCACAAAATATGCACTCTTGATGGATTCCCTTGAAAACATGGAACCAAATGAAAGTCTTATAAGTCTCTGAAAGTCTTTGTAGACTATGCAAGTCTCTGAAAGAAGCAATGGATCAGATTCTTATCTGGTGAAAACAAGCCGTAAAGCTTTGTTTTATGACGCCCAATGCTGCCGAAGTACAGTGTACCTCAGGTTAAGTACTTAATTCATTCCAGAGGTCAGTTCTTAACCTGAAACTGTTCTTAACCTGAAGCACCACTTTAGCTAATGGGGCCTCCTGTTGCCGCCGCGCCACTGGAGCACAATTTCTGTTCGCATCCTGAAGCAAAGTTCTTAACCCAAGGTACTATTTTTGGGTTAGCGGGGTCTGTAACCTGAAGCATATGTAACCTGAAGTGTATGTAACCCGAGGTACCACTGTAGTCCACAAACAGACGTAGTGAACAGTGATTCTGGATATACCTACTGCTTCGTGGAATTCTTCTTCAGCACAGCAGAAGGATACAAAAATACTTCATAAACTGCAAGTGAATTAATGAAACAATGACCTGCATATGCATGGTAACTTACAATAACTCAAATTATGATAAACTGTACGCATGAACTATCATGTCAATTCAATATGAAATAAAACCAAAAGTACATACCCCATCTATATAGTGAATGGAATTGTATAACAACAATTGCTATGGAGTAGTGGTCATCCCATCTGAACAGAGCTTGGATGCTGGAGGCGGGGGTCAGGATCAGGATGAGGCAAGAATCCCTCCAGTTGGTCTTCAAGAGAAGAGGGACCTCTTGAGCTAACATGGTCCTAAGCTGGTTGCCCCACTCTTCCAGATGTTCACAGCTCTCACCAGCCTAGCCAACGATCAGGGATGATGGAAGTTGGGGGAGGTCTGCAACATCTGGGGAACCACAGCTATCCTGTTCCTGATTCAAGAAACTTCTCCACCTGCTTCTCGTGAGCCTGAAACCCTTGCCTGATTTCTTCTCAAGTACCTTGTGTGGATAATGTCAGGGAGGCAACAAGGAGAGCAGGTCATTTGCAGATCAGAGAAAGATAGTGAAACACTAGCTAACTTAGTTTCTCTATTCAGGAAATAGAACAAAGAACACACAGAAACCTCTAAGGGTTACTGCTGTCTAGATCATGGGTAGGCAAACTAAGGCCTGGGGGCCGGATCCAGCCCAATCGCCTTCTAAATCTGGCCCACAGACGGTCCAGGAATCAGCCTGTTTTTACATGAGTAGAATGTGTGCTTTTATTTAAAATGCAACTCTGGGTTATTTGTGGGGCATAGGAATTTGTACATTTCCCCCCGCAAAAATATAGTGTGCCCCCCCCAAGGTCTGAGGGACAGTGGACCGGCCCCTTGCTGAAAAGGTTTGCTGACCCCTGGTCTAGATTAAGCAGTTGCCTGGACTGGCTTGTAACTCCCCCTCCCTTCCCTATCCCTCGGCGTCAGGCCCTCCTCTGTCTACGGTGAACCCCAAGGGACCCTTTCTGTTTCTGCCTGGTTCTCTGCTCTGAACATGTAATAGATTCCTCGTTCTGGGAGTTGGCCCGTTTCCTCCCTCGAGGATCCAAATACTCGACCTCTGTGCTTTCGCTGGGGGGCTGTTGGTCAAGAAGCATCCACCCCTCCCCCTCATCCAGATAAGCACAAATCAGAAGTCAGCATGAGTTTAAGGTGTGAAATCTGGAATATTTAGTCTAGGAATTAGCAGTCAGGAACCTCAGAGCAGGAGCAGAATGCAGCCTCCAACCTTCTCTGTCTGACCTTCAGAACTTTTCCTAGGCCACACCCCTCCCTGTCCAGACCACACCCCTCATTAGCCCTGCTGCACACCCTTCTGCTTGGCTGGAATATGTCCTTGCCCTCTGATCACGCCCTTCACTTGTCTAGATGGAGGTTCAAGAAGGGTGATTGTAGGAACTAGACTACTTTACATTTGTTGTTGTTGTTGTTTAGTCGTTTCCAACTCTTCGTGACCCCATGGACCAGAGCACACCAGGCACTCCTGTCTTCCACTGCCTCCCGCAGTTTGGTCAAACTCATGCTGGTAGCTTCAAGAACACTGTCCTACCATCTCGTCCTCTGTCGTCCCCTTCTCCTTGTGCCCTCCATCTTTCCCAACATCAAGGCCTTTTCCAGGGAGTCTTCTCTTCTCATGAGGTGGCCAAAGTCTTGGAGCCTCAGCTTCAGGATCTGTCCTTCCAGTGAGCACCCAGGGCTGATTTCCTTCAGAATGGATTGGTTTGATCTTCTTGCAGTCCATGGGACTCTTAAGAGTCTCCTCCAGCACCAGAATTCAAAAGCATCCATTCTTCGGCGATCAGCCTTCTTTATGGTCCAGCTCTCACTTCCATACATCACGAGTGGGAAAACCATAGCTTTAACTAGACGGACCTTTGTCGGCAAGGTGATGTTGCTCCACTCAATTTTACCTCTGGCCCCGCCCACCACTAGCATGCCCCGCCCACCACGAAAGGAATGCAGCCCTCTAGCTGAAAAAGGCTTCCCCTTTCCTGGGGTGGCGTAAACAGGACTGAGACTTATACCTGCTCAAGATTCCTGGCACATTGTTATATGCCTTAGCTAACCCACTGCCATCGCTCGCTTGGCGTCTGGCCAGTTCAGGTGTGACCAGGGAACAATAGCTCCACTCCCTAGCAAACTGTTGAAACACAATAACTATTTCATAGTAGAACTAGCACCATCCTCTCCTTGCTCTGGCAGGCCCCGTGTGAGCAGTCATGGACAGCAGCTTCCATTGCTTATTCACCCTTGAAGGGATGTCCCAAAGGATCTTCCCCCTATGCTTGTGAGAAGTTGAGCTAGGAGCTCTCAGGCTTCCCAGATCAATGGTGTGAAGCCTTCTCAGAGCTGAACGTGTGGTTGCCTTCTTGCCACAAAGCAGAATCCCCAGTGATTTGTGCAAAACAGCTGCATGGGAGCCCTAGGCTGCACTCATAATTTGGGGTCATATGCATGTGCAGGGGGAAGAAAACCACTAGTGTTCAGAAACTCCTGTTCTGTTGGTGAATTTGAGCCTACAAAGGGATCCAGTTGTTTGGAAGTTTTATCCTTCCATGATGCTCAGAGTTCTATTCAATAATAATAATAATAATAATAATAATAATTTATTATTTATACCCCACCCATCTGACAGGGTCTCCCCAGCCACTCTGGGCGGCTTCCAACCAAATATCAAAAACAATACAGTGTCAGACATTAAAAACTTCCCTAAACAGGTATTTTACTATTAAAAGTAAAATAGTTGTTTATTGTCTTGACATCTGCTGGGAGGGCATTCCACAGGGCAGGCGCCACTACCGAGAAAGCCCTCTGCCTGGTTCCCTGTAATCTCACTTCTTGCAGCAAGGGAACCGCCAGAAGGGTGTTGGAGCTGGAACTCAGCATCTGGGCAGAACGATGGGAGTGGAGACGCTCCTTCAGGTATACAGGACTGAGGCCGTTTAGGGCTTTAAAGGTCAGCACCAACATTTTGAATTGTGCTCAGAAATGTACTGGAGCCAATGTAGGTCTTTCAAGACCGGTGTTATGTGGTCTCGGCGGTCGCTCCCAGTCACCAGTCTAGCTGCCGCATTCTGGATTAGTTGTAGTTTCCAGGTCACCTTCAAAGGTAGCCCCACATAGAGCACATTGCAGTAGTCCAAGCGGGAGATAACCAGTTGTGATAGATAGCCCTGATATCAGCCATTAAAAAGAAAAATCCTCCTCCAGTATGTTAATAAACTACAGTTGTATTTATTTCAGGGATGGGGAACCTGTGGCCATCTGGATGCTTTGGACTCCCATGAACCCCAGCAAATGTATCAAATGGTGGGGGTTGATGGGAGCCTTAGTCCAAGAACCACATCTGGAGGGCCAGAGGTTCTCTGCCTATTATTTATTTCATTGTGAACATCGTCACAGGAAATACTGAAGTGCCTGAGTGATTGACTCACTACTAGTTTTCTGATGAGGGTTTCAGAAGTTGTTATGGCACATTCCCCATGAGCTAGAAACCTGGTATTTGGTATGCATGTCGCCAAAAACGCCCTTAACCGTGGCACAATGCCTTCAAACAAGGGATTTCAAATATGTTTAAGACCCTTTCACAGCACCTGGGGATATGAAATTTGATACACACCTGGCCCAAGACACTGATGCCTCCGTTCTGATGTGACCTGCATATATTTCTCCCTTAAAATTAAAATACCTCCATGCTAAATATGGTAGCAAAATAATGCTCATAACTGAATATCTGCATATTTAATTGTCAAATTTGATGTCTGTTTGTTAAACCTTTTAGCTTTTTATGTTATTTCTTCTACAGCCTTTATGTTTTATGGCTACTTTGATTTTTTTTTTATGACAAAGCAGCGTATAAATATTTTTATAAATAAAATAAAATAAAACTGGAGACTTTTCTCTCTCCTAACACTCAAACTCGCGGACATCCGATGAATGTTGGAAGGCATAAAACTGTAAACGTGTTCCCAGTTTCTTTGGTAACATTTTTTTTTAAAGCATCAGACCCACTGTGTGAAGCTTTCCCTGGACAATTTTCTTTTTCCCAGGCTCAGCTCATTTTTGAGTGCTGTTCTGCTCATGGAGCTCTTTGCTTGTCAGTTGAATTTAGCAGTCTCATCCAACTTTCAGTACATCTGAGATGCTTGCTACCTGCGGTGGCTGGTGCCCATTGGGACTGGTGGAGTGGAAAGCAGAGAGGCCAGTGGTAGGTAAAGCCAATGACATGCAGAGCCAACAGATTTCAGGTTTCTCTCCATCCTCCTCCCTGCTGAGTTTTGCAAGGTGCTACATTGAGGCAAAGGGACGCGGGTGGTGCTGTGGGTTAAACCACAGAGCCTAGGGCTTGCCGATCAGAAGGTCAGCGGTTTGAATCCCCGCGATGGGGTGAGCTCCCATTGCTCGGTCCCAGCTCCTGCCAACCTAGCAGTTCGAAAGCACGTCAAAGTGCAAGTAGATAAATAGGTACCACTCCAGCGGGAAGGTAAACGGCGTTTCCGTGAGCTGCTCTGGTTCGCCAGAAGCGGCTTAGTCATGCTGGCCACATGACCCGGAAGCTGTACGCCAGCTCCCTCGGCCAATAAAGTGAGATGAGCACCGCAACCCCAGAGTCGGCCACGACTGGACCTAATGGTCAGGGGTCCCTTTACCTTACATTGAGGCAATGGAGGAAGAAACTGCCCCACCTTGACTAGATGGAAACAACAAGGCAGGCGGATGAGGGCTGGCTATGTGCAAATTGAGGTTGGTGGGGCAGTGCCGCATTTGCCTCAATGGACCAGCTTCCTACAGGTGCAGAAGCGCAATCTTGCTTCTCTTTCGCATTGTACATGAAACAACAAAGCCTCCTGCAACGTTGACGTGAAGTACACTTTACCACTACAGCAATAAATGCAATGAGATTGAAATAATGCGATCAGATTCCTTTCCTTTATTGTGATATTATCCCGGAATGATCTTTGGCAAGCTGGCAAAACGTTTCTGTTTGACTTGAGCAACCAGGAGTGGAAGCATTATCCTATTCAATGGAAAGATTGGCCACTTCTAAGAATTTCTGTTGTTGTTGTTTAATCGTTTAGTTGTGTCCAACTCTTCGTGACCCCATGGACCTGAGCATGCCAGGCACTCCTGTCTTCCATTGCCTCCCGCAGTTTGGTCAAACTCATGCTGGTAGCTTCCAGAACACTGTCCAACCATCTCGTCCTCTGTCGTCCCCTTCTCCTTGTGCCCTCCATCTTTCCCAGGGTCTTTCCCAGGGAGTCTTCTTTTCTCATGAGGTGGCCAAAGTATTGGAGCCTCAGCTTCAGGATCTGTCCTTCCAGTGAGCACTCAGGGGTGATTTCCTTAAGAATGGAGAGGTTTGTTCTTGCAGTCCATGGGACTCTCAAGAGTCTCCTCCAGCACCAGAATTCAAAAGCATCCATTCTTGGGCGATCAGCCTTCTTTATGGTCCAGCTCTCACTTCCATACATCACTACTGGGAAAACCATAGCTTTAACTATATGGATCTTTTTTGGCAAGGTGATGTCTCTGCTTTTTAAGATGATGTTTAGCCACATTTATATCCTGCCCTTGAGGAGCCCAGAACTTATCCCTGTGGTTGGGGAAGGGCAAAAGCCCAGTGGCAGAACACGTTCTTGGCATGTAGAAGTTTCAAACCCCAACATCTGTAGGGAAGTGGAGGAAAGAGGAGATATCACCAGTGAGGTTAGAACAAGGCCAGGCTCCCTCAGGGCTGATGCATCAGGAGCTATTTTTCTGTTTTTCTTACGTTTATTTTGTGGTAGCCATGAGCTACATGTATACCAAATTTCAGCTTTGTACTTCATGTAGAGGTGCATTGATAATTTCAAGGGGAAAATACGTAAGAGCCGCAATACATTCATTTCACCAAGGAGTTACCCTACGTGCAGCAATCAGCACTATTGATTCAGCACCACGGACAACATACGGGATCACCAATTCAGGACCACGGACAGCGGCCACATGGGTTTGTATGTATGGTGGGAGAGAATTGTGAAGAACCAATTGGGAGTGCGGGTCTTTTTCCTCTGATGCTGTTTTTATTAATTTTTTGTTTGCTAATTTAACAAAGAAAGAAGGGGAAAGGTACATAAATAAAAGACAAAAAAAATAGTTCATATATAATACTAATAATAGCTTTATTTAAGCAAGCAAACAAACAAACTCTTCCCGGGCTTTTGCATCACTCAGAGCAAAAATATCACGCACACACATGTACAACCCAGACATAAAACAGCATAATATCAGAAATACGTTGGGCAGATTAAAAAAAAGCAAACATTTTAGAATGTGGGTCTACCACATAAAAATCATGGCAAGTATCCACTGATAATTTCTCTCCCTACATCTTTGCCTAATCCCCTTTCTAAACCATTTAAGCTACTGGCCATCACCAAACATCTTGTTGCAGAAAATGTTGTAGATTAATATAGTATTATTCTATATGTCCTGAATCTCCTGCGAATCAATCCCATTGGGTGAACCCAAGTTCCGGGGGGGGGGGGTCAATGAAAGAGGGGAAAAAGAGGGAAGAGGGAGTGAGATCTGCTTTCTGCCCACCGTCGCACGTTTTATAAATCTCTTATCTGTTGTTCGTTTTATTGTTGCCATTGCTATTAATTTATTTATTTATATCCTGCCCCTTTCCCCAGACCAGTACTCAAGGTGGCTCAAACAAATTGAAAGAACGTGGATGAATTACAAAAAGCCAAAAACATATATAAGAGCATCATTACAGAGTAATTAAACACTAATAGAATTAAGACAAGACAAAAAAGGCAGGTAATAAAAACAGCACAGCCCTATTAAAAGCCATTTCCTAACCGCCCCCCCTCAAAAAAAACCCCATTCAGTTCCCAAAGGCCTGTTGGAATAAAAGTGTCACCAGCTGCCTGTGGAAAGACAGCAAGGAAGGAGCCAGGCCAGCTTCTCTAGGGAGGGAGTTCCAAAGGCTAGGAGCTGCCACCAAGAAGGCCCTCTCCCATGTTTCTACCAAATGTGCCTGAGAGGGTGGCGGACTGAGAGTAGGGCCTCCCCTGAAGATCTCAGAGTCAAGACAGTTCTGTATGGGAGATGCAATCTTTCAGATAGCCTTTTATATGGTTTTATAGGTCAAATCCCACCTCTCCTCTGCACAAGATGATGTTTGTGGTTCTCCTCACCCCCATTTTTATCCTCACAACAACCCTGTGAGGTGGGTTAATTATTATTATTATTATTATTATTATTATTATTATTATTATTATTATTTTGTTTGTTTGTTTTTATACCCCGCCCATCTGGCTGGGTTTCCCCAGCCACTCTGGGCAGCTTCCAACAAAGTATTAAAATACAGTAATCTGTTAAACATTAAAAGCTTCCCTACAGAGGGCTGTCATCAGATGTCTTCTAAAAGTCTGGTAGTTGCTCTTTGACATCTGGTGGGAGGGTGTTCCACAGGGCAGGTGCCACTACTGAGAAGGCCTCTGCCTGGTTCCCTATAACCTGTCTTCTCGAAGTGAGGGAACCGCCAGAAGTCCCATAGCGCTAGACCTCAGTGTCCAGGCAAAATGATGCAGGGGGAGATGCTCCTTCAGGTATACTGGACCAAGGCCGTTTAGGGCTTTAAAGGTCAGCATCAACACCTTGAATTGTGCTCGGAAACATACTGGGAGCCAATGTAGGTTTTCAAGACTGGTGTTATGTGCTCTCGGTGGCCACTCCCAGTCACCAGTCTAGATGCTGCATTCTGGATTAGTTGTAGTTTCCGGGTCACCTTCAAATGTAGCCCCACATAGGGCGCATTGCAGTAGTCCAAGCAGGAGATAACCAGAGCATGCACCACTCTGGCGAGACAGTCTGTGGGCAGGTAGGGTCTTAGCCTGCATACCAGGTGGAGCTGGTAGATAGCCGCCCTGGACACTGAATTAACCTGCGCCTCCATGGACAGCTGTGAATCCAAAATGACTCCCAGGCTGCGCACCTGGTCCTTCAGGTGCACAGTTCCCCCATTCAGGACCAGGGAGTCCTCCACACCTGCCCGCCCCCTGTCCCCCAAAAACAGTACTTCTGTCTTGTCAGGATCTCAATCTGTTAGCCACCATCCATCCTCCAACCGCTTCCAGACACTCACACAGGACCTTCACTGCCTTCACTGGTTCTGATTTGAAAGAGTGTTAGAGCTGGGTATCATCCACATATTGATGAACACCCAACCCAAACTGAGGAACTGTGGCTGACCCCAAAGTCACCTGGTGAGCTTCATGGTTGTGTGGGGGATTTGAACCCTGGTCTCCCAGGTACGAGTTGGACAGTCTAACCAGTGCACCAAACTGGTTCATATGCCCTTGCCTTCCCTAACTTGGGAGGGGAGATTGTTCTTGGTGACAAGCCTGTTTCTGCTAGCTAAAAACCACTCCAGCTGAAGATTTTCCAGATACAGACACCTCTGACCTTGCTGCACACGGCGCACTCATCAGAAAGAGCCTGCCCAGCCAATACCCAAATTATTTGCCTTGGTTCTGACTTCCATCCTCCAGGACGACAGCTGGAGCTATGGGAAGTTGAGTATTTCAAGAGCAGTCGGAACTTCACACAACTTTTGAACTCCCCACGAACCATTTGTAAAAGGCCACTGTTCTTTTCAGTTTGGATACTACAGCTCTCAAGCACAGCCTCTGTGTTTGGCATTGTTCCCTCACTAGCCTTGACTTCAAATGCCTTTTGCGCCCCCCCCCTCCATTCAGTAGCATTGAATCTGAGTCAGAGCTTAAATGTGGAAAGACATCTAGTGAGAGATTTTGCTGGGAGAGGAGAAACTGAACTGCTGGATTGGTGGGCAGCCGAAGACATGCCCTCTGGTTTTTTTCCACCCACAATGAGGCAGGAGGGTAGGTTGCTTATTTTATTTTTATTAATTCATACACATGTTATATACACCACCTGGCCATCGAACTCACTGGATGACCTTGGGCCAGTCGCTGCCCCCTAGCCATAATAATAATAATAATAATAATAATAATAATAATAATAATAATAAATTTATTTAGACCCCGCCCATCTGGCTGGGTTTCACCAGCCACTCTAGGCGGCTTCCAACAAAGACCAAAAATACACTAAAATGTCACACATTAGAAACTTCCCTGAACAGGGGTGCCTTCAGTTGTCTTCTGAATGTCAGGTAGTTGTTTATCTCTTTGACATCTGGTGGGAGGGCGTTCCACGGGGCGGGTGCCACTACCGAGAAGGCCCTCTGCCTGGTTCCCTTTAGCTTTGCTTCTCACAGGGAGGGAACCGCCAGAAGGCCCTTGGCGCTGGACCTCAGCATCTGGGCAGAACGATGTGGGTGGAGACGCTCCTTCAGGTATACTAGGCCGAGGCCCTACCTCACAGGGCTGTTGTGGAGATTAAATGAGAAGGGGGAGAACCACAGACACCACCTGGAGCTCCTTGGAGGAAAAGGTGTGGCATAAATGCAATACGTAATAGGGGTTAATCATAAAAGAATACCAGTGTGGTGCACTATGAGGAATACATGCAGTACAAAGGGGAAAAATACTAAATATGTTCACCCAGATTCAACAAGCAGAAGCTAGCACAAAGGTGCCTGCTAGTGCAGGGGGCTACCCACCTCCCTGTGCAACCCCCCCAATCCCCCAAATTCACCCTGGATGTTCAAGAGAACCCCCAGACAGTAAGTGGAGGGAGAGAGGAGGGATAATTGGTCCATCTGGCGGACAGAAATGCTTATGTTGAAAGAACAACCAGAAGAGTGTGATGCTGAATTCCTTCCTTAGGGTTGTATCCTGTGTTGGTCACACTCAGAGTAGACCCATTGAAATGAAAGTGTACGACTTAGAATCATAGAATTGTAGAGTTGGAAGGGACCCTGCTGGATCATCTAGTCCAGGCACGGGCAAACTTGGCCCTCCAGCTGTTTTGGGATTACAAGGCCCACCATACCTAGCTAACAGGACCAGTGGTCAGGGATGATAGGAACTGTAGTCCCAAAACAGCTGGAGGGCCAAGTTTGACCGTGCCTGATCTAGTCCAACCCCCTGCAATGCAGGAATGTGCAGCTGTCCACATCGAACTTTCAACCTTGGCATTATCAGCGCCACGCTCCAACCAACTGAGCTATCCAGGCTGACTTAGGTCTATTAATTTCGACATGGAGCTGAATAGCAATGCATATTACTTTGCTTATTTCCTTATGTGCAATGGGGCCCCCTCTTTGAATGGCACTGTGTATTATTTCACTTATTTCTAAATGTAAGCCTTCTTGGCTGCTCTTGGAGGTAGTGGTTAAGAGCAGTAGTCTCGTAATCTGGGGAACCGGGTTCGATTCCCTGCTCCTCCACATGCAGTTGCTGGGTGACCTTGGGCCAGTCACACTTCTTTGAAGTCTCTCAGCCCCACTCACCTCACAGAGTGTTTGTTGTGGGGGAGGAAGGGAAAGGAGAATGTTAGCCGCTTTGAGACTCCTTCGGGTAGTGATAAAGCGGGATATCAAATCCAAACTCTTCTTCTTCTTCTTCACCCTGCTGAGAGGGCCCCTAGGCTCCTCCCCCAAAGTTCTGTGCCTAGCTGTCAACTTCTCCCTTTTTAAAAAGGGAAATTCCCTTATTCCGGATAGGATTCCTCACAAGAAAAGGGAAAAGTTAACAGCTATGGTTCTGCGCTGAGGACAGGGATAGACAGCAGCCAGCAAACTAGCGGGCAGCGCAGACCAGGCACTAAGGCAAGCAAAACTTCAGCACCACGGACAGCGATCAAGGGAAATAAATGCCCGTCAAAGGCTAGCAAGCCGCTCAAGGAATTCAGAAGCCTTTTGAGCTAAGAGATACTGTGAAGAGATTGAATCCAGCTCTCTGATCTTGAACTGGTCTGAGTCTCATGCTCTATGGACTGAGCAATATAAGAACATAGCAAGAGCATTAACGGATCAGGCCCAAACCCTGTCTGATCTATCGGAATAGATGGAGAGCAAAAAATGAGAGCTGTAGAAACTTATAAGGTTCTATATAGGGGTTTTTTGGGTGTGTGTGTAAGAATGTGGGGCTTCCAATTCAACAACGAGTGGGTTAGTCTGGTTGCTGTCATGAGAGGTGCAGTTAGCGGTGGGAGCAGAAAACCAATTTTGTTTTAGAGGAGTGGAATAATTTAAGAAGACGTGAATGCCTTTAAGTGGGTGTGCTTGGAACAGGAAGAACCAGAGACACTTATTCACTACTCCAAACCACTGCGATGTAAGCTAAAGTTACGTCTACAAAAAGGTGGGCTGCTCTGGGTCAGAGTAAGACCTTTGGAGGCACTGAACACTGAGAAGATTACAGTGCCCACCGCAGATGTAAATAAAAATAAATAAGGAATCAAAAGGGGGGAAGGGGGGAAGAGTGTGGAATGTAAAGAAAACTAACAAAGTTATGATTTTCCCCAAAATGATTAAGTTTTTTTTTGTTTTTAATAACAGGAACCTGGAAAACAGGTATCTGCTTTATACGCAGTCAGAACTTTGGGTCCATCTAGCCCAATAATGTCTACACTGACTGGTAGCAGCTCTCCAGGGTTTTCTCTCCTAGCCCTACCTGAAGATACCATTGGAGATTAAATTTGGGACCTTCTGCATGCAAAACAGATGATATAATTTAGCACTGGGGATGTTCCAGAGCTGGGAGGAGGAGGAAACAGAGGAGAAAGTGATCTAGCGCATTCTTTGCATCTGTGCTTTTGCAAAAGGTACCCAGATGAATAAAGTCAGCACAGGCTGCTGGACTAGGTGGGCCTTGGACCGGATCCGGCCCCATGGGGCTCTTGTGATGTTCTTAGGAAAGCTGACATGGAGGAACAGAACGGAAAGGAACCGTGCTATGATAGAGACCGGCTTTTCTGAAATAACTCAAGGGGGAGGATGACGTGGGGAAAATCCGGTGTTCCTGCTTGCAGGGCATCTTTGGGGCTGTTGGCATAGCCGGGGGGTGCAGGAAGAAGACCCCCCCTTAAGCGCTTCGGAGTGGGGTCACATACTCATTCCAAAGGAGGAAACCTGGGGCGGGGGTGTCTCCTTGGAGAAGGCGCCACTAGAGCAGGCCTTACGCTCGGCAGGTAGAGAGGCAGGCAGCCGGCGCAGGCTGCGCGCATCCCGGAGGGCGCCCCTCGCCCCCTTGCGGAGGGCGCCCGGAAGCACACATCTCCACCCCCTGCCCTCCACCCGCACCGCGGGAGGCCTCTCCGGGCCAGGGGCGTCGCAGGGACCGCCTCTCCCGGGATGGACGAGGCGAGGGGCGCAGAGGCGCGCGTGGCAGGGGCTGCAAAGAGGCCTGGCCGGGCGGGCCTGGGCGCACGCGGCCGGGGGGCTTCTTCTCGGCCGTGGCGGACGTGCCAGCCGGTGTGTCCGGTGGTCGCCTTCCTCCTCCTCCTCCTCGGCTGAGCGCCTGGCGGCTCTTCCCCGGCGCTGGCACTAGGGGTCCCCTAGCCAGCCTGCCTTGCCTGCCTGCCAGCCCCTTCCTGTGCGGCGGTGGCGGCGGTGGCGGCGGCTGCTGCTTGCGGGTCTGAGCAGAGGAGGAGGCGGCGAGCGCGAGCAGGCGGGCGGTGGGGAGGGGAGATGGGGGGCCCGGCCGGTCTGTAGCGCCTCCCTCCTCCTCCCCCGGAAGCGGAGGGGAAAGCAGGAGGAGGAGGGCGGCGGAGGCGGAGGCGGAGGAGGCGGCCGTGGGTGGCGGCGGTGGCGGCGGCGGGGAGGGCATCCCGAGCCCTGTGGCCGGAGGGGGCCCGGGAGGCGGGAGGGAGGGGCGGCAGGAAGGAAGCGGCGGGGAGGAGGAGGAGGAGGCGGAGGAGGAGGCCGGGGGAGGAGGAGGAGGAGGAGGGAGGGGAGGCAGGCGGCCGGGCAGGCGGCGGCGGCGGCGGAGGGAGCCGGGCTGCCGGCCCGGGCAGCAGCGGGGGAGCCCGGTGGCGGCGGCGGCGGTGGAGGAGGCGGCGGCGGCGGCGGCGGGGGGGCCCGGCGGCGGAGGTGATGGCGGCCAAGTCGGACGGCAGCGGCTTCTCGCAGCTGCACAACCTCGACGACCACCACTATCACCACCACCACCATCATCACCACCTGGCCGGGGGGGCCGCCGCCGCCGCTGCCGCCGCCGCCGCCGCGGGCCAGGGGGGCTGCGGTGGTGGCGGAGGCGGCGGAGGCGGCGGCGGGAGCTCGGACGACGAGGCCGGCGGGAGCAGCTCCATGCACATTTGCCACTGCTGCAACACGTCGTCGTGCTACTGGGGCTGCCGGAGCGCCTGCCTGCGCAGCCTGCTGGGCCGGGGGGCCGGAGGAAGCGGGTCGGGGGCCGGAGCCACCGACCCGCTGGCGCCGGGGGCCGGAGGTGGCGGCGGAGGAAGCGGCGGCGGAGGCGGCGACGGGCCGTCGGCGGCGGGGCTGGCGGTGGAGCGGCCGTGGCTGGACTGCCTGTGGATCGTGCTCGCTCTGCTGGTGCTGGTGGGCGACGTGGGCACCGACCTCTGGCTCGCCCTCGACCACTACGGCCGCCGCGACTACCTGTGGTGCGGCCTGACGCTGGCCTTCGTGCTGCTGCCCTCCGTGCTGGTGCAGATCCTCAGCTTCCGATGGTTCGTGCAGGACTACACCGGAGGAGGCCTGGGCGCCGTGCAGGGCCTCACCAGCCGAGGGCCTCCCATGATGGGATCCGTCGGGGCCGGCCGCCGCGCCGGGCATCGCCACTACCACGGCGCCGGCGGCACGCCCGGAGCTCAGCGCCTCTGCAGGCTCTCCGTCTGGATTTGGCAGTCCGTCATTCACCTGCTGCAGATGGGACAAGTCTGGAGGTAAGCGGGCTGGCGGGGCGGGTGGGGGGCTCTCTGCAGGTGGGGGGGTTAGGCGTCTGTCATATACCCCTCTCCCAAATATATGTAGGTACATGGAGGCAGGTTGGACAAGGCCAGTCTTCAAACGGCAGGTGGAGGAAGGATGACCTCAAAGGGTTATTGGATGCACTCAGGTAAAGGTGTTCTATTCCCTCCCCCCATGAAGGCTTTTGAAGAAGGGAGCAAGATTCCCCGTTCCAAGTAGAGACAGGAGAGTGACCCTCACCACTTCTCAGAAGGGCATGAGGGACAGTGGTGGGGGAGGCAAGAGGAAGCCCCCCCCGACTTTGCACATCTTTTGCCCCAGGAAAGGGTGACCCCCCTTCCTTTCTGCACCTGGAGGGCAGGTGACAGGTGGAGCAAGGTGATTTCCCTGCAGAAGCGTTTCGATGAGGTTATTCCTAGAGAGAAGGAAGACCCAGGCCGGGTGGGGGGAGAGAGAGGTGTAACCCCCCCTCCTCCTGTCCCTACATGCATCTACTGGAGTCATGGGAGAGACTGGGGACGAATGCCCCCCCTTCCTGAAACACAGGTAGGGAAAGGGGATTGCATCTTCTGATTCAAGAGCTTCTGGAGCAATGGGAAGCCAGCCTCCAGAATTTGGGCCAGAGATAGGGTGAGCTAGTCTGTGCATTCACTATGGTAAAGGATACAGACTTAACCCTCCTTAGGAATATTTCCTGTATGCACTATGAGGAAATAAACAGATAACAGGTTAGAGTGAACATGTACCTGGAGCCCTCTCCCCTCCCCCACCTCCCCCCCCAAAGGAAGCACACACAGCATATAATTGGGTGTAGCAGGAAAAGGGGGTGCTTTCGATGCACACCCATTCCCAAACTTAATCCCCATCACCCACCCCCAAAAAGCAGCAAGACTCACCTCCCAGACTGCGCTAGTGCAGTTGGGATATTTAAAGGAGGAAGGTAATTGCCCACTGCTATATAAGTTTCACGGATATTGGGGTGAGGAGAGATTCCCCCCCCCCTCTTCCAAAGACTGAGTTCACCCCATAAGAGAGGGTATAGTTGGCCTTGGATACTGGCACAGAGGAGAGGTGATATTCTGGGGCAATTGGCAGGCTCAAGGGCATCTCCACAAAGCGGGTCACCTGAAGAAGACATCTGGCCAAGTGTCTTTAGATCTAGAGAGAAAGGGTGTTCTGCACAGCTTCTAAAACAAAATATCGTTTTGTACAGGTGGACATAGGGAGGACTGCCCCACAAACCTAATTGTGGGGTGGGGAATTTGGCATTCTCCAATGCTTGGAGATGGAGAGGGTATGAAGTCAAAGGATAGGAAGGCCAGCCGCTGGTCCTCTACACTACTGCTGTACTACAATTCCCATCATCCCCTGGACCATTGGTCCTGCTAGAAGGGGCTGATGGGGGTTGGAGTCCAACAGCAGCTGCAAGGCCTGAGAGCCTCATCACCTTGTGTGGAATGAAATGCCTTAAAGCCATCATAGCAGAGAGGTGAAAGATATTCCACCCTAGATGCCTCCTGGGATGATAGAACTTTTGTAAGCATTTCCTGGAAGGGGCCTTTTTTGGACCCTGGTCATACCTTGAACCCAAACATGCATTTATGGAGCCTATTCTCTCTCTGTATGTAAGAAGATTCACACGACGCCAATGCTCCTGTTGTGGTGAACTGCAGGTCAGGCTGCAACTTAGTTGTAGGTCCTGACCCACCAGTTGAGGACCTGGGAGACGTGGGAGGGGAGCATCTTCTCCCTTCAGCCCTCCTCCATTTGGAAGGCACCAAGGTTGTAACCTAACAACACTCTCCCTTGTCCCCCATTGGACATAGGGGACTCTACCCTTGAATAAGGAACAGCTGTGGGGTGCAAAAAGGAAAGCACCTTACCCCGTATTTTTCTGGGGCTAGAAGACTGAATTTCCTTATGGCGTCTCTGTGTTGCAGAGAATATTTAAATGCATTTGTACCAAAGAGAGAGAGAGCCGTCGGAGAGTCCTCCAGGATGGGCTTTAATGATTTGAGATGTCCAGATAAATTCTCTGCACATGCAAGTGTGAGCAGAAAGTAGGGCAACAGAGAGATGGCTCCCTCCTTAAGACATGCACTTAGTGGAGAGATGGAGGCATCTTTAAGGGTGTGTGTGTGTGTGTGGAATTCAGAGTTGTAGCCACCAAAGGGTGGTTTACCTCCCAAATGCAACATTATATATAGGCCCAGAAGGGCTCTATCTCTCTCTCTTTACCTGCTATGCACAGAGCAACGAGGGCCTTTAGGGCCAGCTGTTCAAGAGAAGACGCAAACAGCAATATTCCAGAGAAAGTACTGATGGCCCAATCAGAACACCTGTACCTCACATCTCACACTGGAGGGTGGCCATGGGTCTTCCCTGTAGGACAGTGCTCACGTGTGGATTGACGTGAGGATTTGTGAATGTGGAGCTAGACTCCCTCCTCCCCTCCCTGTCCTTACACCTCCCTCCTCCCCAAATTCCACCCACATGGTTTGGCTACGTGAAACCCGGAGTAAGGAGGAGGACAGTCGATACCACTGCCGGACAGAGGGGGAGCTCTAGGGTAGGGTTGGCTTCGGCTTTTTGAGAGAGGAACTGTGGAGAAAGATGCAGAGGGTGTCCTGGAGAGACCTTTGCTAAGATGGGAAACCTTTGCAGGGAGAAGATGGAGAAGGAATTGCGGTGGGGGGGGGGCTTTTCTGGTGCACCCACCCAGGCTTGCCCACCACCTAACCGTTTCCCGCAAATGTGGTTGTCATGCGTCTTTCTGTGCACATGCCGAACCCTCTGGGGTTTTGCAAATTGAAATTAAAAGGGGGTGGTCGTAGCAAGATGCCAAAGTGAACGCTCTTTTCGTCTCAAGTTTTTGTGCAGAGATCTGAGAGCGCACGAGGCATTCTGGAGAGACTCTGGGCTTACGTAATCTGAATCAGAGAGGGTAGAATAAAGTTTGGAAGATGAAATGGTTTAGGAAGCCCCTTGCCTTAGAGATACGCCTATGTGCGTACGTGGATGCTCATCCACATGTGCGCATGAAATTAGCAAGTGGAACAAACTGAGCTCTCTTCCTTGCAATCATTTTATGTGTGTGTGTATATGATAAAGATGTAGTCAAAAATATAAATAAACAGGAGGAGGTTAGGAGCAGGAGGAAATGAAATGGAGGGTTAACCGATGTGTTCCTTTAATGACTGCCCTAAATATATATTTATATATATTGGTGGTGAAATAAGGAGGGTGGAGGGCTAGATTGTAACAATTTGAATTGGTGGGAGGGGAGCAGGGAGGTGGTTGATGCCCAGCGATGGTTTGATGCTCAGTGATGTTCAGATTAATTGGAAGGGCTAAACCAGCCCCGGCAGAATTCTCTGGATTGGCTTTGAACCGATTTAAGATGGAGGCAGCCTTTTTGAGAGGGTGGGGAGAAGCCAGGTTGGTGCTGGTGTGTGTGTGTGAGGGGGGGGAACATCCAAGGGGGGGGAAATGGAGATTGCACAGCAAAGATCGTTCGGAGAGGGGTGATGTAGGAAGGAAGGCACCCGCTTGTGTGTGTGTGTGTGGCTTGTATGAAATTGCAACCCTGGGAAAAACGCGACGGTGAAAACATGCATCACAGCAGCATAGATTTCCTTGCTTTCCCGAAATGTCATTTGCACCTCTTCTTGCAGAGGAGATCCCTTTTGCATGGCCTTATTTTTTCCATGCTAGCGTGTTTAGGGGAACGCAAGAGGGTTCTCCCCCCCTACACACAGACCTTCCCCAAGAGATTTCTGCTTTGCTTGTGGCACGAGAGAAACGGATGTGTGCCAAGTTCATTTCTCCTCCTGTGGTGTACCCAGGCACCAACCACATGCGCCAGTCCTCAGTAGCCGCTGGAGTAGAACACGTGTCTGGCATGTTGTGGGTCTCATTTTGGGGGCAACTGTGTGAGTACTTGGTGGTGTGTAAGGACAGGGCTGATCCCGATTCCACCTTCTTTCCCCACCCACCCTTCCCAAAATCCTGTGCCACGTTGGAACAAACGGTGCTGGTGAGATCCTGGGGTCCAATAGCACCCCAGCTGGATTCAATACATGGGACCACGCATTGCCTACTATGCGCTATTGCGCCGATCTCAGAGGCTCTGAATATTTGTTGCAACCAAGTTGAACACTTGGTTTTCCTCCAAACTTTGCTACCTGGAACAAGGGATGCGGGTTAAAACTGGCGTACGTTGGCTCTTTCGCTATGGATTAGCAGAGAAGGCTCAGTTTGGAATCCCGGACAGCCGTCATATCTGTTGAACAAATGCGTAGAGGTAACCGTTGTCAACCTTTCGTGGTTGTCATTTTGTATATTCTTAATTTTTTTTTTTTTAATGCCTCCTCGCTGGCTGTTATGACCGTCATTTGAATTACTCCTGGATGCCGCGGTGTGGCTAATCCGTACAGACACTGTTTAAAACTGCCTTTGCCAGCGGCGAAAATCTTTGCATATTGGACTGGTGAAATGTTTGCATTTGGAGGGGTTTGCTGGGGGAGAGAGAGCGGGGACTGACTCAGTCATTGCAAACGAATCAGTATCAAGCTTGCTTACCTTTCATGGTGATTGAGGAGAAGGGAGAGGGACGCTCGCTCACTGGTGTGGCACTTCCCTCACATGCAGAAGGTCCTCGGTTCAGTTTCCAGCCATGGCTGGAAATGTCCCCCTGCCTGAAGCCTCGGAGGAAAGCTGCCAGTCCGTGCTGGCAGTATTGATCTTGAAAGACATAAGGGCTGACTCAATTCAAGGGAGCTTCGTATGCTCTTACATTTGCAAACTCAAGCGCATGCATGCTTATCTATAATCCTTGTGTAGGGATGGATCTACAAACAGCGCATGGGTTCTTTTGTAGAGACGTTGATGTTATAAATGTATGAACCGAATTGCCTAACATGCTCTATAGAGGCATTGACCCTATTGCGAAAATCATTGTGCGGTAGTAGAACTTTTTCCTGGTGTTCGGAGCTGATGTGGTTGCAAGTTTAAGGTTGCTTTCACAGAAAGATCTAGGGATCTCTCACTGTGAACAGGGCATTTTGGGGAGGCGGGTTATTTACTTACTTACTTACTTACTTACTTACTTACTTATTTATTGCAGGGGAACAAGTTTATACAAATGAGAAGGTCTGGGTGGATGTGAGACAGGAACCCAGTTTGCACATCACTGTAAACTATGGGTAATAGTTTACTGGTCAATGCAAAAATCTGTGCCCGGGTGTTGAAATTGGGTGGTTATGGTTTGTTTCACTCCAACAAGTCACATTCCCCGGTTCAGACATAAAGCTAATCAAGGGAATGTGGTCTGTTCTCCCCCAATGTGGTAGAAGTGAAAAGCAAAGAGTCCAGTATATGAGTATGCACGGTAAACTATGGTTTGCCATGACACGTGAATAATGCCAGCATCTGAAATGTCATCAAGGAAAGTCTCGGAAGACTTAAATATTGCCATAGCTGCAAGCAGAGCTTTTTTTTTTTCCTGGAGGAACTCAAAGGTACGCAGTACCAGAACCTCTTTTTTGTTGTGTGACACTTCTGTTGCGTGGCAGTAAATATGGTGCTTACTGTAATAAATTCATGGTGAGTACCGGCACCTATCTTTCTAGGAAAAAAGCACTGACTGCAAGAATGTTAGTAGCTGCAAGTTGGCACGCGCTTATAATTCCTACCGTACAAGAACACAACTCAGTCAAACATGGTACATTGCAACGATGTCCTAAATTAACAGAAATTGTATGATTGGGGGAGACAGGAAAAGGAACAGTTTGAAAAACCCTATACACCTTTCGTTACATTTATGCAACAAAAGTTTAAAATTCATTGATAGGATGCCTTTTCACTGTGAAAATTTGTTGTGATTTATTTCTTGTTGCATTTTTATCCCACCTTTTGTCCAAGGAACTCAAGGCGACGTACACAGTTCTCTTCCTCCCCATTTTTATCTTCACAAGATCGCTGTGAGGTAGGCTAGGCTGAGAGACCATCACCCAGTGAGCTTCATGGCTGAGCAGTGATTTGAACTCAGGTCTCTTAGTTCCTAGTCCAGCACTCAAACCTCTACAGCAAACTGGAATGTTGTAATATTTAGGAGGTGATATACAGAGCAATAAATAATGATGTTGTGTATTAAATATTATTATTGTGTGTGTGTGTGTGTGTGTGTGTGTGTGTATATATATATATACACACATACTATATATATAGTATATACTATATTATATATAATACTATAAATATTATTATAGTATATATACTATAGTATAGTATATTATTATAGTATATAGTATATAAGATTAGGTTTCGTTATGTATTATATGCTATATATTAGTATCATAGGGTATGTTGTATGGTTGGTAAATTTAATTTTAAAAGATTGCCGTATGGAAACTTATATTTGATTGAGCAAAGTTATTTCATGTGGCTGGTTAGTCACACTGTTATTCCGCATGTAAGCTGCAGTTGAAATTCCCTCTTCCCTTTCCACCTTTTTTTAAAAAGCGAAAGACCAAAGTTTCCCGAATGTTTTAAGATTCTTGAAGACGAAACTCCCCCCACCCCCAATATGGCTGAAAAATTGTACTTGGTTGCATTTGAGAAAATCCTGCGTGGAAGGGAATTTGGAGAGGGTCAGAGCCTTAAAAACATCTCCAGCTGACTGTGAAAATGAAGGCTTGGCCACACCCAAGCGACATTTGCCAATAGGAATAAGGGGTACAGTGCAGATAACACGTCATGGGCACTCCTGAGATAGGTAAATGTAAAGGTAAGGTAAAGGACACCTTGGATAGTTAAGTCAAGTCAAAGGTGACTATGGGGTTGCAGCGCTCAACTCGCTTTCAGGCCAAGGGAGCTGGTGTTTGTCCAGCATGACTAAACCACTTCTGGTGCAATGGAACATCATGACAGAAACCAGAGCTCACAGAAACACCTTCCTGCCACAGCAGTACCTATTTATCTACTTGCACTTTGACGTGCTTTCAAACTGCTAGGTTGGCAGGAGCTGGGATAGAGCAGCAGGAGCTCACCCCTCGTGGGGATTCAAACCACCGACCTTTCGATTGGCAAGCCCAAGAGGCTCAGTGGTTTAGACCACAGCACCACTGCAAGCTTGGCTGACTTCTATGGTGGCCAAGACTTTGGAACTCCCTCCCTAAGACTGGCTTCCTCTTTGTTTCCCTTCTGCTGGCAGGTGAAGACTTTCTTGTTCCAACAGGCTATTGGGAATATATTGCTTTTAATGAAAGGGCTGGAACCATTTGGCTTTTACTGTAATTATTTGTTTGGTTTTAATACCAACACTCTACCAGTGTTTAACTGTTTTTTTTTTAAATTGTTCTTTCCTGTGTTTTTAGCTGTTGTCATTTTTATCTCTAAAATGCCTTTGGGGGGAGAAAGGCAGGGTATAAATTGTGGGCATCATTCTGTCTCATGGTACAATGGAATGAGCCTCCAGGGGTGAAGTCAAACCATTGTCTTAGCAACATTGACGTGACCTCACCTGGGCAGGATGTATGGAGGTCCTGGGCTACCTGGATGACAAGACCACCTTCTCGACCTTGCTGATGTGGTTCAAAGGAAAGCAGAGCAAGACATTTGGCACCAGCTTGGCTGCAGGAGTTGCTGGAAGGAGGCGTGCAATTGTGTAGCGTTTATTCGGCAGTTGTCTCTTCTCCTGACGATATCCCACAAAGCAGCGGAGGTTGAGGAGCTGAGTTTTCCTTCTCCTAGGTGGGCTACCTTCCCAGGTAGACGTGCCTCATTTGCTCCAGGTGTATAATTATACACAGTGGTACCTTGGTTCTCAAACTTAATCCGTTCTGGAAGTCTGTTCCAAAAGCAAAGCGTTCCAAAACCAAGGCACGCTTTCCCATAGAAAGTTATGCAAAACAAATTAATCCGTTCCAGACTTTTAAAAACAACCCCTAAAACAGCAATTTAACATGAATTTTACTATATAACAAGACCATTGATCCATAGAATAAAAGCAGTAATCAATGTAATATACTATACTATACTATACTATACTATACTATACTATACTATACTATACTATAAATAAGACAGTCAAGTGGTACCTCAGGTTACATACACTTCAGGTTACAGACGCTTCAGGTTACAGACTCCGCTAACCCAGAAATAGTACCTTGGGTTAAGAACTTCGCTTCAGGATGGGAACAGAAATCGTGCTCCAGCGGCGCGGCAGCAGCAGGAGGCCCCATTTGCTAAAGTGGTGCTTCATGTTAAAAACAGTTTCAGGTTAAGAACGGACCTCCGGAACGAATTAAGTACTTAACCCGAGGTACCACTGTATTGTAGATGATAATTTTTTTTAAAAAAAATTCTTACCTGCACTGATGATAGTCATTGTTTGATGGGGGGCTTTTATTCATTTCCGCAATCACATAATCAATCAATCAGTAGCTGAACTGGGTTTCACACAGTCACAAAAACAAATTAAGCAAAAAAGCCACAAAAACACAAAATAAATAGCCAAAACAAAAGTGCCAAACTTAATCCGTTCCCGAAGTCCATTTGACTTCCGAAATGTTTGAAAACCAAGGCACGGCTTCTGATTGGTGCAAGCGCCCCGGAAACAATAGCCGACAGCTGCGTCGGATGTTCGGCTTCTGAAAAACATTTGAAAACCGGAACACTTCCAGGTTTTCAGCGTTTGGGAACCAAGTCGTTTGAGAACCAAGGTACCACTGTACTGCAATCGTCGTTGTCGTTGTCATCACGCATTTACGTCCTCTCTATCCAGGCATGCAAGAGCGCTTAGCAGGGTTCAAGGACACTTCCCAGCCAGGAATTCCTAGTGTCAAACAAGTCCGATGAGGGATGTGGCTTGGGGAGACTTCTGAGGGCCAGATAAAGATGTCTGGAGGGCCATATTCAGTCCCTGGGACTGAATTCCCTCCTACTGTATTATAGAGGGCAAAAGTAAAGGGTCGCCATGAGCAGATGGCCGCCTCCCCAGATTTCTGCTGCAGGCCCCAAATGCCTTCCTTTGCTCAGAGAAAGGGAATATGTTGTCCCGTATCAGCTGCCCCAAAGTGGCACGCGGGTTCTTCGTTTCTCCAGCGGGTCCACCTTTTGTTTAAGCTGTGGCCACAAGTAGGTTAGTGGGTCATAATTTGCTCTGTCCTGAAAAACATAAGAAGTTTAGCTCGCAGCGGAGGCTGTATAATTTAATCCCCCTTCAGTCGGCAGCAGATTGCGGCATGGTGCGTCCAGAACGATGCGAATTCCCAGCTGCCCTTCTGGTGGACGGTCGCCGGGGGGAATCCCGCTCAGTTTACGTTGGAAGGTGGTACGGTTCTAGTGTTGGCAAACGCTCATGGGATCGAGTGCGACCCCAGGATGAAATCAAGGTCACAAAACCTGCCCTGTAGGGTGGCAATCCTCCTACTTGTGTGTACAAAGGAGGACAATGCCTTCTTTGCTGCTTCAAAGCTGAACATTGGGATGGATAATCATCTTTAAATGGTAATAATAATAATAATAATAATAATAATAATAATAATAATAATTTATTATTTATACCCCGCCCATCTGGCTGGGTTTCCCCAGCCACTCTTGGCAGCTTCCAACCGAATATTAAAATACAAAACCTATTAAACATTAAAAGCTTCCCTAAACAGGGCTGCCTTCAGATGTCTTCTAAAACTCTGGTAGTTGTTTTTCTTTTTGACATCTGGTGGGAGGGTGTTCCACAGGGCGGTCGCCACCACCGAGAAGGCCCTCTGCCTGGTTCCCTGTCACCTCACTTCTCACAGGGAGGGAACTGCCAGAAAGCCCTCAGAGCTGGACCTCAGTGTCCTGGCTGAACGATGGGGGTGGAGACACTCCTTCAGGTATACTAGACCAAGGCCATTTAGGGCTTGAAAGGCCAGCACCAACACTTTGAATTGTGCTCGGAAACGTACTGGGAGCCAATCTAGGTCCTTCAAGACCGATGTTATATGGTCTCGGTGGCCACTCCCAGTCACCAGTCTAGCTGCCGCATTCTGGATTAGTTGTAGTTTCCGGGTCACCTACAAAGGTAGTCCCACCTTCAAAGGTTCTGCAGAGGCATCGTGGCTAACGGCCTTCTAAACCAGCAGCCAAAACTATATGGCATGGCAGCAAATCTCACAAACTGAAGACGCATTGTGTGAAGAGGTACTAGCGAATTGCTATTCTGAGTCATCATTCAAAAAGCAAAGGCAGTGACTGAGGGACCAGGCCAAGGGTCAACTAGACCAGCACTCAACCAGATGCCTGTGGTACAGCCATAAGCAGGATCCAAGGACAAGAGCCCTCTCCCCTCCTCTGGTTTCCAACAACTGCTATTCATAAGAATTACTGTGTCCAACTACGGAGACACAGCACAGCCATTGTGGATAGCAAGCATTGGTAGGCCTCTCCTCCATGAATTAGTCCAAGACAGGCAGGTGGCCCTCACTGCCTCCTTCAGAAACAAGTTCCACAGTTTAGCTATGGATGGATGGCGGCTAACAGATTGAGGTTGAATCCTGACAAGACAGAAGTACTGTTTTGGGGGGACAAGAGGCGGGCGGGTGTGGAGGACTCCCTGGTCCTGAATGGGGTAAGTGTGCCCCTGAAGGACCAGGTGCGCATCCTGGGAGTCATTCTGCACTCTCCATGGAGGTGTAGGTCAATTCTGTGTCCAGTGCAGCTGTTTATCAGCTCCATCTGGTACGCAGACTGAGACCCTACCTGCCTGTCTCGCCAGAGTGGTGCATGGTCTGGTTATCTCCCACTTGGACTACTGCAATGCATTCTATGGAGCTGTTGTATTCTTCCTATATTCTGCTGTTCAGCTGTAGAGAATTGTCTCCCAACACATTTGTTCTCAGTTTCTCCTAGGTTTCAAATAATTAACACAGAGGCGTTCAGGCAGGTGAGGTTGTAAACATTTTTGCGGGCCATTACATTTGCAGGCTCCTTTGCAAGTCAAACGTTACCAGTTTACTTCCTGATCCAAAAAGATTCAGGATATGGGGGGAGGTGCACAGAGGTATTAGGGAAATAATATTTGTTTGTTTATAAAAAAAACTTACTCAGCGTGATTTATGAGGATAATAAAAGCAAAGAATGAAAAAATAAATAAAGCAGGATTATGCTCCTCTATAAAGTGTCTTATTCTTCTTTTTCTTTGGCAATCACTTGTAGCCAAGATTGTCTTCCATGAAAATGGTCTTAACAGTGAGTCCGTAAGTGACTGTGGAGGCCAATTCTGGATCCACACGTCCTTCCACAGTGGGGACATTGGTTTTGGGGCGGGAGTTGATCATGGTGAGGGTTTGCCAAGTGTACCTTCCTCTTATCACATTTCTCCCTTTTGTCCTGAGTTTGAGCATCTTCAAAGTCCATGACACCTTTGGTAAAGGCTGTTCTCCAACTGGAGTGCTCGCAGGCCAGTGTTTCCCAGTTGTTGGTGTTTATACTACATTTTTTTAATGAAGTTTCTTGGCCAGCCAGATATGTATTGATGGCTACTAGCCATGGCGGCAAAAGCACAGACTTCCTGCTGATATAGCTGATTGCCAGATGTTATGGAGTAGCGGGATGGTTGCCATGATCCTGGCTGTTGTTGGAAGGATGCTGAGTTGAATGGAACATCGTGTGAGCAAATGACTCTTAGGTTCTCGTGTTAAACCGGTGTGGGAAAGAGCATGGCATGGGTGAAGGGACCTGTCATGTGGAGAAGTTCAGAGGAGAGCAATTAAGGTGGTCTCCCCAGCCACTCTGGGCGGCTCCCAACAGAATATTAAAAACACGCTAAAACATCAGAGATTAAAAACTTCCCTAAACAGGGCTGCCTTCAGGTGTCTTCTAAAAGTCAGATAGTTGTTTATTTCCTTGACATCAGGTGAGAGGGCGTTCCACAGGGTGGACACCACTACTGAGAAGGCCCTCTGCCTGGTTCCCTGTAGCTTCACTTCTCGCAGGGAGGGAACTGCCAGAAGGCCCTAGGGGCTGGGCCTCACTGTCCAGGCTGAACGATAGGGGTAGAGACTCTCCTTCAGGTATACTGGGCCAAGGCTGTTTAGGGCTTGAAAGGTCAGCACCAACACTTTGAAATGTGCTCAGAAATGTACTGGGAGCCAATGTAGGTCTTTCAGGACCAGTGTTATGTGGTCTCGGTGGCCACTCCCAGTCACCAGTCTAGCTGCCAATTTCTGGTTTAGTTGCAGTTTCCGGGTCACCTTCAAAGGTAGCCCCACGTAGAGCGCATTGCAGTAGTCCAAGCATGAGATAACCAGAGCATGCACACTCTTGCAAGACAGTCTGTGGGCAGGTAGGGTCTCACCCTGCGTACCAGATGGAGCTGGGAGACAGCTGCCCTGGACACAGAATTGACCTACACCTCAATGGACTGCTGTGAGTCCAGAATGACTCCCAGGCTGCACACCTGGTCCTTCAGGGGCACAGTTACCCCATTCAGGACCAGGGAATCCCCCACACCTCCCTGGCCCCCCAAAACAGTACTGTTTTGTCAGGATTCAACCTCACTCTGTTAGCCGCCAACCATCCTCCAACTGCCTATAGACACTCACACAAGACAAATAGGGAGAACCTTGTTGTGGTGAGATCCTGCTTTTGGATTTCCCACAGGGGTCTGTTTGGTCACAGAACAGGATGCTGCACTAGACAAACCACTGTCCTGATCCAGCAGGCTCTTATCTATTATATGTTTAGCACAAAGGATCAAAAAGGGATTAGAGAGAGGATGGTAGCCTTCTCCAGGTATGTGATGTCACAAAGAAGAGAGCATAGATTTGTCTTGGAAGGCAAGGCTGGATCTAATGGGATTAAAGTACAGGAAGGTGGTTTTTGGTGGAATGTTAGAAGAAATCTTCTGATGGCAAGAACAGGTCAGCAGTGGAACCAGTTGACTAGAAGGGTGGTGGACCCTATGTGTCTGGAGGTCTTGAAGGAGAGACTGGACAACCATCCATTGGGCATGCTCTAGCTCAGTGTTAGGTTGCAGTCACCAAAATGAAATGTCTAGCTGGTATTTTTGGCCAAATGAGCTCTAAAGCCTTATTTTTCAAATGATGGGCTGTCTGTGATTGATTCTCAGTTAAACATCTGGCTAGTCCAGTGGACAACCTTGAGGTAGGTTAAGAACTTTGAGAACTTAAAGCAGAAAAGTCACTTTATCCAGGGACAGTCCATACCTACATTGGCCTATTCCTACCTCTTTTTCCTATTAGTGACACGGAACGTTCATAATGTAAGAATATTCTTCACAACTCTGAGCAGGGCAGTGGGGGTGGGGTAAGTGAAGACACGCAACGACAATTAACTATAATGTCATTCACTGCTCTGGCTCAGGCTGCATTTTGGTTCAGGGATTTTTTTCGGATTGTGCAGATAAAATATAATGGGTAGAATTCTGCAGGATGTATTGCTGGTGTGTGAAAACAACCAAGATCCAATAGTGCCCAGGTATATACCTCCAGATGGTGGAGATGTCAGGCATCATCCTAGTGACAAGGCTCTTCACTTGGTGGCAAGTGTCCAACAGTCAGGTGCAAAATGCGCCTGGCTCCTGGCTAGTTTTGAAAACTATTGAGGGCCAGACTAGATGACTTCCAGCACCCTCCCCAGTACTTTGATCCTGGGATACTTACTCTCATTGCTCTCCTCTGCAGTAAACTCACCAATCCACCTTAGGCAAGTGGCTTGGTCTCAGGCTGGCCAACCCTCAACCACAACTTGGGGATATTAACGCTGACCTACTTTGCAAGTTTGTTGTAAGGGTTGCAACAAAAATAGTTGTTGTTGTTTAGTCATTTAGTCGTGTCTGACTCTTTGTGACCCCATGGACCAGAACACGCCAGGCACTCCTGTCTTCCACTGCCTCCCGCAGTTTGGTCAAACTCATGCTGGTAGCTTCGAGAACACTGTCCAACCATCTCGTCTTCTGTTGTCCCCTTCTCCTTGTGCCCTCTATCTTTCTCAACATCAGGGTCTTTTCCAGGGAGTCTTCTCTTCTCATGAGGTGGCCAAAGTATTGGAGTCTCAGCTTCAGGATCTGTCCTTCCAGTGAGCACTCAGGGCTGATTTCCTTCAGAATGGATCGGTTTGATCTTCTTGCAGTCCATGGGACTCTCAAGAGTCTCCTCCAGCACCATAATTGAAAAGCATCCATTCTTCGGCGATCAGCACCCATATAAACAATAAGCACCAGCAACAACAGTAGTAGAATTATTAGCATCATCTCATCAAAGCTGTTTGTTTAGACTACATTAATGACGCATCTCCATGCCTGATAGTCACTGTGAAAGGCATGTGTTTGGGTGTTGCACGTGTATGCTAAACGAGGGATGCTTTAAAAACAATAACAACACAGCTCTGGAATGAATGGTGGAAGTGAAACCCTCAATATATTTAGAAGAATGGAGAATTGTTGCACATGAGCCAATCCCATGGTTTTCTTGGCTGAGCCTATGATGTCTCATAGTCTCGTGTGCCATATGGGGCAGGAGCCAGGATTCTGAATGGCCAGCTAGGGTGGCAGAGAAGACAGCCAAGAAGAGGGAAATTCAGTCTGAGATCTGGCAAAGGTGGTATGGAGAGGGCCAGAACCAAGCTGTATGGTGTTGGGTGTTTGGCTCAGCTGCAATGATGGCTCTGGGTGCACCAGCAATGATGTTGCCTTGATGGAGGTGGGCTCAGGTCTAAAGCACATTCTTTGCTTGCAGATGGTCTCAGGTTGAATTCCTGAATTCTCCTGGTAGGGCTGGTGAGAGACTCCACTCCTCAAGTGAAGATCTGGAGCATTTAAAGGGGCAATGCTCTGATTTGCAGCTGTGGTTTATAGTACCAAGCCCATCAATGGGACGTCCTCAGCCAGGGACCTCTGGAGTGGTTGGCAAAATGGTTTAGAAGGGCTTCTGTGCGCTTTGCTTAATTAACAGAACTAACTTTGCCAGAAGCCTGGATTAAAGTGTAAAAATGTCTTGAGTCAGCTTGGACATCTTTTAGAGGGAATTAGACAAACCCGTGTCAAATAAGTATTTTGTTGTGGCTGTGATTGCTATCTTCAATAGCCACCATAAGCCCCTTATACCAACTGTGAGAAGAATGCTCTTGCATCTGGTTGGCCGCTGTGACAACAGGAGACTGGATCAGCCTTTGGTCTGATCCAGCAGGACTCTTCTTCTGCACTAATAATAATAATAATAATAATAATAATAATAATAATAATAATAATTTTTTTATACCCCACCCATCTGGCTGGGTTTCCCCAGCCACTCTGGGCGGCTTCCAACCGAATATTAAAAACAATACAGCATCAGACATTAAAAACTTCCCTAAACAGGGCCGCCTTCAGTTGTCTTTTAAAAGTTGTTTATTGCCTTGACATCTGCTGGGAGGGCATTCCACAGGGCGGGTGCCACTACCGAGAAGGCCCTCTGCCTTGTTCCCTGTAACCTCACTTCTTGCAGCAAGGGAACCACCAGAAGGCCCTCGGCACTGGACCTCAGTGTCCGGGCTGGATGATGGGGGTGGAGACGCTCCTTCAGGTATACTGGGCCGAGGCCTTTTAGGGCTTTAAAGGTCAGCACCAACACTTGTGCTCGGAAACATACTGGGAGCCAATGAAGATCTTTTGGACCGGTGTTATATGGTGTTCTGTTATGTTCTTAGCGGTTGCAGATCTCTGCTTAGGGATGTCATTCAGGCATCCGGGTGGACCAAATAATTTCCCGGTCCTGTCTAGTGACCAAGTGGGGTGATGTCAGGGACTGGGCAGAGGAGGAAAGGGGGAGACTGCCTCCCCAGCCTGACCATTCCAGGGAAGAAGAAGACAGTTCAGAATTACAACAGGGGTTTGAGGGAGATCAACGCTCAGAGGAAGATGAGGGGGGAAGTTGGGAAACAATGGGAGAGGAGGAGGAGGAGCTGGCTGCCACGTTATCACTAGAAAGCATTGCAGACCCACCTTCTCCCACAACCTGGCGAGCCTTAAAAGTAGGAGAGCAAAGGCTCTTCTGCCGAGATGGTATGTCGGGTTGCCATATTTCAAAAAGTGAAAATCCGGACACAAAAGTTGTTGAGCTTTTGCATAATCTTTTAAGAAAAAGAAAAAGCTTTTGAGATATTTTTAAGGAAATTTGCAAAAAATCTAGACTTCCGACATAGGTTGCCATAATATAATAAAGCCTACATACAGCAACAGTGTTTTGTAGGCTCCTATGATGTAAGCCTGGCAGCCTGCTCCCTAAAATATCACTGGTTTGCTCCTTTCTATATATAGGGTGCCTACATTCTGCATGGACTGGTTGCATGGCCACACGCGCAAATGGCTTGAGATACCTATTAGGTCCATAAATTACCATATAGCATATTGTTGTTGTTGTTGTTTAGTCGTTTAGTCGTGTCCGACTCTTCGTGACCCCATGGACCAGAGCACGCCAGGCACTCCTGTCTTCTACTGCCTCCCGCAGTTTGGTCAAACTCATGCTGGTAGCTTTGAGAACACTGTCCCACCATCTCATCCTCTGTCGTCCCCTTCTCCTTGTGCCCTCCATCTTCCCCAACATCAGGGTCTTTTCCAGGGAGTCTTCTCTTCTCACGAGGTGGCCAAAGTCTTGGAGCCTCAGCTTCAGGATCTGTCCTTCCAGTGAGCTCTCAGGGCTAATTTCCTTCAGAATGGATCGGTTTGATCTTCTTGCAGTCCATGGGACTCTCAAGAGTCTCCTCCAGCACCAGAATTCAAAAGCATCCATTCTTCGGCGATCAGTCCAGCTCTCACTTCCATACATCACTTCCATACATACATATAGCATATATTCAACACAAAAAAACAGCGACAATTTGTTGTGACAAAGGACAGCTGGACATATAAAGTGCCCCATTGCCTTCAGTAGCTTAGGGCGTCATCAAACATAATCCAGCCCTGTATTCCAGCTATGTCTGGGAAATTCCGGGCGCATGACAACCCTGTGGTATGGGAAAGGAGAACACGATCAAGATGAATCCACATGATTGGAGTTTCCATATATTACCAAGGTGATTCAGGAACCCAATGTGCTGCTTTTTCCCCAGCAGACACCCACCCACCCACCACTTCAGTCATGCCTGAACTCGACTTAAGTGGCTTTTGTGCAAGTTGTTTGCTTTTTTACGTTCTTACATCGATTGAAGGTGATCTGTGGAATATTCTATGAAATGTGGCGGACTTGGAAGACACTTGACTCGAGTCGCTCAATATGAGGCTGGATTTGCACAATTGTTTACCGCATTGAAGCCTGCTGTTTTCTTAGGAGTGTTTTACACACAGAGAGAATAATGTACACACAAGCTTGGCAGATAAAGAGTCTAGATCCAAACCTTCGCAGCACATGTGTGTGGCGACAGCGTCCGAAATCTGCCAGGCACCGGGCTCATTTGGCACCCGGCTATCGGCCATGAAGGGACGCGGGTGGCGCTGTGGGTTAAACCACAGAGCCTAGGACTTAGCGATCAGAAGGTCGGCGGTTTGAATCCCCGCGGCGGGGTGAGCTCCCGTTGCTCAGTCCCTGGTCCTGCCAACCTAGCAGTTCGAAAGCACGTCAAAGTGCAAGTAGATAAATAGGCGGGAATCTGGCGGGAAGGTAAAAGGCGTTTCCGTGTGCTGCTCTGGTTCGCCAGAAGCGGCTTAGTCATGCTGGGCAGATGACCTGGAAGCTGTCTGCGGACAAACGCCAGCTCCCTTGGCCTATAGAGCAAGATGACCGCGCAACCCCAGAATCGGTCATGACTGGACCTAATGGCCAGGGGTCCCCTTTACCTTTACCCTTTATCGGCCACTTGCGACCATGCCTCTCCATCATCTGGAGGCAAATGCCTGGGGATAGTTGGATCTGGATTGTTTTCACACACTAATACCCCACCACGTAGGATTCTATCCATTATATTTTAGCTGCACAAACTGAATGAGTTTTAGGAACCAAAAAACCATATTGAAAAATATGACTTTCGAGCCATCTGGCCCCAAAATGGCAACTAGGTCTTCCCTTTTGGCAACCGTAATTCTGGTTTAAGGAACCATTTGTCACTCAGCTTATACAGTCATACCTCGGGTTACAGACGCTTCAAGTTGCGGTTTTGGTTTTTTTGGGTTACGAACCCGCCGAAACCCGGATGTACCGGAACAAGTTACTTCCCGGTTTCAGGGGTCGCGCATGTGCAGAAGCGCTGAATCGCAACCCACATGTGCACAGACACACCACTGCGGGTTGTGAACGCTGCAGGTTGCAAACGTGCATCCCACACGGATCATGTTCGCAACCCAAGCGTCCACTGTATATCTGAATTTCTAACTGCACAGCACGGGATGCAAGAACTCAGAGGTGTCCAATGACGTTGAACCTTGGAAGATGCAGGAAAGACAATGGGAGGCACTGCGCCGCATAAGCTATTCTTGATGAGAGACTTGTTTTATTCTTCAGAATTAAAACAGTGTGTGCTTTGAATCGTTTCTGGAGAAAACCAAAGAGCTGCCTTCACGTTAATATATAAAAGAAAGAAAACAGGGAGGTTATGAAGTTCAAACTGCATCGAAGCCGCACTTAACTTTTAGCTGCGTTGGCAAAAACCAAATAAATGGAGATCACCCTTCGAGGAATCGGTCTTGTCCACAATTGGTTTTAATTTACCTATTTAATAAAATGTACACACCCCTTTACTGTAAAAGCAAGCGAGCTAACAAAGAAACCTCAAAGCTGCTTACACAAAGAGAACGTTATCCGTAAAAAGAATTGACAATAATTTCAGACTTTGGAAAAGTTCAATTGGCAATAGACTAAAAAAAAGAGATTAAAACTCACATCAATTTTCTAAACATGTGGGCAGGGAGTTCCAAATTGTACGTTAGGGACCCCTGACCATTAGGTCCAATCGTGACCGACTCTGGGGTTGCGGCGCTCATCTCGTTTTATTGGCCGAGGGAGCCGGCATACAGCTTCCGGGTCATGTGGCCAGCATGACTAAGCTGCTTCTGGCGAACCAGAGCAGCGCACGGAAACACCGTTTACCTTCTCACAGGAGTGGTACCTATTTATCTACTTGCACTTTGACGTTCTTTCGAACTGCTAGGTTGGCAGGAGCAGGGACTGAGCAACGGAAGCTCACCCCATCACGAGGATTCAAACTGCCGACCTTCTGATCGGCAAGTCCTAGGCTCTGTGGTTTACCCCCCAGCGCCACCCACCAAAATACCAATTTTTTACAGTTATGCAGTGGGTGAGAGGCTATATGTGGGGCAATGGCTCCTAGCAGGCTAATCTTACGATCCCACGGAAAATGGCTTTATAAAAATGTGTATTTCCATGGGGTCCCCCCCCCCATTTTTAAATGTAAACTGATCTGGGGGGAACTGGAATTAAGACGAGGGGTTGTGGGTGGGTGTTGCTGTTGTGCCTGGCACCCCCTATCAAGAAGGGGGACCCGCCAGCTTAGCCCCCCTCCGGCGGTGCCGTCAAGTGAGATGGCAACCGCGTCAGCAAGCCAGCAGCCTCTGCGAGCCGCGAATGGCTTTAGGCTGGGATTGGACGCCATCCCAGTTCTGTCTAAGTCGAGGAAACACTCAACAGATTGTTTATGAACAGAAGGCAGCCAACAAAATGTACACACCGTCTGATGCAAAGGGGGGAGGTGGGAGTCGTTCCAGGAATAAAACATAAAGTACCTTTTGCAAAAAGAAAACCACACTAACATACGAAACCCTACGAAGAGATGGGGAGAGAAACAGGGAGACAGAAGTCAGTGAGACTCCTCAGTTGCCGACTCTTTGTCTGCTTCCTTCTACTGAGCCAGGGTGCAGCAACCTCACCACCATCTGATTAAATCCTTCGAAGACAGAGGTCCTATGGCTGGGTTGGGATGGTATGGGGATGAGGGACCAACTCCCTTCTCTTGCAGGGGCCCAATTAGTGCCAGTGCCTTCCATTAAGAGTTTGGGTGTAATCCTTGACGCCTCCCTTTCCATGGAGGCGCAGGTTACAACAACAGCCAAGGCAACATTTTTCCATCTTCACTGCATTAAGCAGTGGTCCCTTACCTTTCCCGCCCCAACCTGGCCACAGTGATCCATGCGATGGTCACCTCCAGGCTTGACTACTGTAACTCGCTCTACACAGGGCTGCCCTTGAAACTGTCCCACAAACTCCAGTGGGTGCAGAATGCTGCAGCGAGGCTCCTCACGGGGTCCCTGCCATGGGAGCCTATTCACCCAGTGCTCTACCAGTTGCACTGGCTTCTGGTGGAGTATAGGGTCAGGTTCAAGGTGCTGATTGACCTTTAAAGCCCTTTGTGGCTTAGGGCCCTCGTATTTACGGGATCGCCTCTCCTGGTCTGCCCCACAGAGGACCTTAAGGTGAATGAATAACCATAGTTTAGAGGTCCTGGGCCCTAAGGAAGTCAGACTGTCCTCCACCAGGGCCAGGGCCTTCTCAGTGATGGCTCCCACCTGGTGGAATGCTCTGTCCCATGAGACTAGGGCTCTTCAGGATTTAACCTCCTTCCGGCGGGCCTGTAAGACAGAGCTATTCCACCTGGCCTTTAATTTGAATTCAGGCTGATCTTTTATTTCCCTTCCCTTCTCTTCCCTCCCCCTCCCCCCTCCCCTTTTATGAAGATCACCCACTCTGAGACCCCACAGCTAATTCTCCCCTGGCCTCCTCGCTGGCCCAAGTAGGACCAGTTCAGCCAGCTAGCCCTGGGGATTATCTAATGCTTATTTCCCCTAAATTGATTTCTGAATTTTGAATTTTATTGTTATTCATGTTTTTATACTGTATTTTAGGCTGCTTTTACAATTAAGTGTTTTAAATTTGTTGTTAGCAGCCCTGAGCCCGGTTTTTGAAACGGGAAGGGCGGGGTATAAATAAAAAAATATTATTATTTATTATGATGTAAGAATCATAGAATCATAGAACTGTGGAGTTCTTCTGCTTCTCCTTCTCTCATAAGACTGCAGCCCCTGGACCTGCCGTGAAGCTGAACATTGGAAGATTCAAGGCAGTATAAAGAAAGGAGGTCTTCACATAGTGTCTAGTTAGACTGTGGAACTCTCTCCCACAGGAGGAAACCTTGATGGCATCAGAAGAGGGCTGGGCAGTGCTTCTGAACCCCAGTTTTCTGGAAACTCCAGGAGGGGAGAGTTGCTCTGGTGCTTGAATCCTGCTCTCTTGTCTCTCCCAGGCATCTGGTGGGCCAATGTGAGAACAGGATACTGGAACAGATACTTTGGCCTGATCCAGCAGGCTCTTCTTATATTCTCATGTCCCTGAATTTGTCCTCTTATAGCTGCCTCCTGTGGCAGTGAGTTCCTCAGTTTAACTACATGCTGAATATGCTCACATCCCCATTTTGTTATATTGGTTCCAAGTGGGGAACCCCTAGGTCAGGGGTCAGCAACCTTTTTCAGCAGGGGGCCGGTCCACCATCCCTCAGACCATGTGGGGGGGCAGACTATATTTTGGGGGGGGAATGAACGAATTCCTATGCCCCACAAATAATCCAGAGATGCATTTTAAATAAAGGCACACATTCTACTCATTTCAAAACACCAGGCAGGCCCCACAAATAACCCAGAGATGCATTTTAAATAAAAGGACACATTCTACTCATGTAAAAACACGCTGATTACCGGACCGTCCATGGGCCGGATTGAGAAGGCGATTGGGCCGCATCCGGCCCCCGGACCTTAGGTTGCCCACCCCTGCCCTAGGTCCTTGGCTTCTGATAACAGTAGTAGTGGTATGGAAATAGAGAGAGGGGGGCAGGCATTGAATGAACACTTGCTTCTCCCCCATGCTATATCAGATGACCATCTGGCGTGGAGAGGAGAGGCCCTGCACCAGATTAAAAGCTTTTTGGTCCCTGCATGAGGGCTGGACAGGGCTTTTGCCAGGCCCCCTTTGAAATAATTTATTGCCCGCACTGGGATACTAATCGACAGCTGCAGCCGTTTATTTATTCCCCAGGCCAAGCTTGTAGCAGGTAGATTTGAGTCCATTGATTTCAAACATGTAGACTTCGCTGGGGGAAGGTAAGGAAATTGTGTGCGCATGCACAAGCAGAGAGAGTGAGTATTTCCATATGAGTAGGAAAATGACAGTACCCCTAAATATATTTTTTTTTAAGAAAAAAAAGCACTGGGCCGGACTAATTCAGTCTGTGGTTCCTCACCTCTGTGTATCTTTATTTTTATATCTTTTTAGATGTATGTGGGAAATGTTCAATTTGTTTACTTTTTGATGAGTTTTATTTACTGTTTCTTCTTGGGATAAAAGCAATGACAAGCCTAGACAGCATCTTAAAAAGTCGAGACATCACCTTGCCAACAAAGGTCCGTATAGTAAAAGCTATGGTTTTCCCAGTAGTGCTGTATGGAAGTGAGAGCTGGACTATAAAGAAGGCTGATCGCCAAAGAATGGATGCTTTTGAATTATGGTGCTGGAGGAGACTCTTGAGAGTCCCATGGACTGTAAGAAGATCAAATCTATCCATTCTGAAGGAAATCAGCCCTGAGTGCTCACTGGAAGGACAGATCCTGAAGCTGAGGCTCCAAGACTTTGGCCACCTCATGAGAAGAGAAGACTCCCTGGAAAAGACCCTGATGTTGGGAAAGATGGCGGGCACAAGGAGAAGGGGACAACGGAGGACGAGATGGTTGGGCAGTGTTCTTGAAGCTACCAGCATGATTTTGACCCAACTGCGGGAGGCAGTGGAAGACAGGAGTGCCTGGTGCGCTCTGGTCCATGGGGTCACGAAGAGTTGGACTTGACTAAATGACTAAACAACAACAACAACATTCTACTGTTTACGACTACCTTTGTTATGTTTGCAATTACATACATTTTTTCATTTTGTAAGCTGACTTGAGCATGGATTTAACTATGGAAAGGTGCATGCAAATAAAATGATTAATAGATGAATGAGATCAATAGATAGAATGTGTGGTTTGGAGAAAGAGAGAAGCAGGAACTGCCCATAACTATCTTCCTCTGAAGAGGTACCTGGCTGACTGGTCTCATTCTGGAAGAAGAATATTGTTTAGCCTGGAGAAGAGAAGACTTGAGAGGTGATATTACAATATAGCAGGCCAAATAAGGGATGGGGACCCCTTGGCCCTCCAAATGGACTACATCTCCCATAATCCCTGGCCACTGGCCATTCTGGCTGAGTCTGATGGGAGCCAAACAACAGCTATTTTGCCCCTGGGATCAGAGGGGCATTGGTCTGATCCAGCAAGGCAGTTTTTAGATTCTCCTTGGTTGCGTCATTCCTGCGTTGGTGTTTTTATTTGCACTACGATGAGCCTTTGGTGGAGAATGTGTGTTTGCACACTGTTGAATCATTGGCAAAGATACTTAGTATAAAAAAGGTAAGAAAAGGTAAAGGACTCCTGGACAGTTAAGTCCAGTTAAAAGCAACAATGGGGTTGTGGTGCTCATCTCGCTTTCAGACAGAGGGAGCCGGCGTTTGTCCACTGACAGCTTTCCGGGTCATGTGGCCAGCAGGACTAAACCGCCTCTGATGCAACAGGACACCGTGACGGAAACCAGAGCGCACAGAAATGCCATTTACCTTCCCACCACAGCAGTACCTATTAATCTACTTGAACTGGTGTGCTTTCGAACTGCTAGGCTGGCAGAAGCTGGGACAGAGCAATGGGAGCTCACCCCATTGCAGGGATTCAAACCACTGACCTTCTGATCGGCAAGCCCAAGAGGCTCAGTGGTTTAGACCACAGCGCCACCCACATCCCTGCTGGTTGAGGAAGGACATCAAACAGTATTCATGGCTTGAGGAAATATGGTTTTTTGGGGTGGGTGTTATTTGCACGCAAAGTTGCTGTCAATGCCTCCTCCGAGCTGATGGCAAACATTTGTGCACAATGCGCATTACAATAAATGCTTGCAAAAATTGCTTGTTTTAGAGACAAGAGTTTGGAGCTCCTTGGAATGGGGTATAAACAACTTTTGCTTATGGCTTCCAATGGGACCTTCCTTAAACCTCTGTTGGGAATATTTATTGCAACCCAAAGGATTAAAATATTCATGTCTGGTTTTGGGATCTTTTGCCTGATAGTGACCCTTGTGATCAACAAAAGGTTTCCTGTCTTGATAATAGACTTTCCTTTGGGGATTGTATTAATTGGATGTGTGAATTAATTGCAGACTAAATTTCATTAGGCAGCCATTATCCTTGCATTTATATTCTTTCTGTCCCAAATCCTTCATGAAAACATCTGTTAGGCACCCAGAATAGAACTATGCATTTGAAGGAGCATTTTTACTGTTATAAAATTGGTGGATTCTACCATTAGATGTTTAAATTGCGAGTGTCCCTTTGAGAAATGTGTTTCTTCCTAGTCACTTCCTGAATGCTGCATGATTTCAAAAAGAAATTGAAATGTTCAACTACAAATCATCAGTATTACAATTCCTTATTTCTCTGCTGCCAGATTTGCCCAGGTTTTCGTCAAATAAACCACAGACCTTTGGTTCTCTCTAGAATCGTAAGAATTTCAGCTTTCTTTTAGAAGTTGCTAGCCTTCATTGATGCATTGCAGATTGGGTGAAAACATTTATTACTGTGATTTCCTTTCCTTTTTTCCTTTTAATATTTCCCATAAGCAGTTCAAGGTATAATAACCTCACATGAGCAGAGTTTTCTGCTGCAGTGAAATGCATGTATCTTCTTCGTGAAATGAAAATGGAATGTCTTATGTCAATATTACGAAACAAAAGGCAAATTTTAAAAGTAAAGGATTCAATCTTCTGAACAATTCAATTTCAAAAATCAGAAGCTTGACTGAATCTTCTTCACAAACTTAATTATTGCATATGTTAACTTCTGTTATGCTAATATAAATCAATGTTCCAGTATTTGTTTATTTAAGAGTATAAGAGCATAGTGTTCTAACAAGTTAGAGCACAGGAGGATAGTGTTATAACAAGTGTGGGCACAGGGGCATAATAGTATATCAAGTTAGACAACTGGTCCATTTCATAGAAACATAGAATTGTAGCATTAGAAGGGACCACGAGGGTCATCTAGTTCAACCCCCTGCAATGCAGGAATATCAGCTCAAGCATCCATGACAGGCGGCCATTCAACCTCTGCTTAAAAACCTCCAATGAAAGCGAGTCTACAGTCACCTGAGGGAGACTATTCCACAGTCAGACAGCTCTTACTGTCAGTAAGTTCTTCCAGATTTTAAGTCAGAATCTCATTTCTTGTAACTTGAAGCCATTGGTTCGAGTCCTACCTTCCAGAGTAGGAGAAAACAAGCTTATTCCCTCTTCCAGGTGACAGCCCTCGAAATATTTGAAGATGGCTATCGTATCTCCTCTCAGACTCCTCTTTTCATGGTAAACATACCCAACTCATTCAACCATTCCTCATAAGGCTCGATTTCCAGACAGTTGATCACCTTGGTTGCCCTCCTCTGCACACCTTCCAGCTTATCAACATGCTTCTTAAACTGTGGTGCCCAGAATTGGACAGAGTATTCCAGGTATGGTCTGGCCAAGGCAGAATAGAGTGGGACTTCCCTTATTCTGGAAACTTAACTTCTGTTGGGGACACAGGTGGCGCTGTGGGTTAAACCACAGAGCCTAGGACTTGCTGATCAGAAGGTCGGCGGTTCAAATCCCTGCAACGGGGTGAGCACCCGTTGCTCAGTCCCTGCTCCTGCCAACCTAGCAGTTCGAAAGCCCATCAAAGTGCAAGTTGATAAATAGGTACCGCTCCGGTGGGAAGGTAAGCGGCGTTTCCGTGTGCTGTTCTGGTTCTCCAGAAGCGGCATAGTCATGCTGGCCACATGACCCGGAAGCTGTAAGCTCCCTCAGCCAATAAAGCGAGATGAGCCCCACAATCCCAGAGTCGGCCACAACTGGACCTAATGGTCAGGGGTCCCTTTACTTTTTTAACTTCTGTTGATGCAGCCTAGAGGAGCATTGGCATTTTTTGCTGCTGCATCACAGTGTTGTGTGTTAAGACCCCTAGATCCTTTTCACATGTACTGCTAGTAAGCCAGGTGTCGCCCATCTTATATTTGTGCATGTGGTTCTTCCTGCCTATGTGCAGAACCTTACATTTGTCCCTATTGAAATTCATTTTGTTAGCTTGTGCCCAGTTCTCCAGTCTGTTGAAGTCCTTTTGAATTTAACTCAGCCTTTCTCCAACCTGGTTATACAACCCCCAAGTATTTGCAGCTAAGATTTCAGACACAACCAGGACCTGCAGACTTTGATAAAGGCCCCATTAGGACCACAAAGCCAGCTGCTCTAAAGATATTGGACGTGGGTGGCGCTGTGGGTTAAACCACAGAGCCTAGGGCTTGCCGATCAGAAGGTTGGCGGTTCAAATCCCCGTGATGGGGTGAGCTCCCGTTGCTCGGTCCCTGCTCCTGTCAACCTAGCAGTTCGAAAGCATGCAGTGCAAGTAGATAAATAGGTACGCTCCGGCGGGAAGGTAAACGGCGTTTCCGTGTGCTCCTCTGGTTCGCCAGAAGCAGCTTAGTCATGCTGGCCACATGACCCAGAAGCTGTATGCCGGCTCCCTCAGCCAATAAAGCGAGATGAGCGCCGCAACCCCAGAATCTGCCACAACTGGACCTAATGGTCTTTACTTTTTTTAGTCTTTTTTGGTCTTTACTTTACCTTTTGGGACACGGGTGGCGCTGTGGGTAAAACCTCAGCGCCTAGGACTTGCCGATCGTATGGTCGGCGGTTCGAATCCCCGCGGCAGGGTGCGCTCCCGTCGTTCGGTCCCAGCGCCTGCCAACCTAGCAGTTCGAAAGCACCTCCGGGTGCAAGTAGATAAATAGGGACCGCTTACCAGCGGGAAGGTAAACGGCATTCCGTGTGCTGCGCTGGCTCGCCAGATGCAGCTTGTCACGCTGGCCACGTGACCCGGAAGTGTCTGCGGACAGCGCTGGCTCCCGGCCTATAGAGTGAGATGAGCGCACAACCCTAGAGTCTGTCAAGACTGGCCCATACGGACAGGGGTACCTTTACCTTTACCTTACCCTTTACTTTTTTAACTTCTGTTGATGCAACCTAGAAGAGCATTGGCTGTTTTTGCTGCTGCATCACAATGCTGTGTGTTAAGACCCCTAGATCCTTTTCACATGTACTGCTAGTAAGCCAGGTGTCACCCATCTTATATTTGTGCATCTGGTTCTTCCTGCCTACATGCAGAACCTTACATTTCTCCCTGCTGAAATTCATTTTGTTAGCTTGTGCCCAGTTCTCCAATCTGTTGAAGTCATTGTGAATTTAACACAGTATTGTCTTTGCTAACCTTCCCCAATATGACTCCCAGCACCACTAAACATTTGCAGCTAAGATTTCAGACACAACCAGGACCTGCAGACTTTGATAAAGGCCCCATTAGGACCACAAAGCCAGCTGCTCTAAAGATATTGGCCATCCCTACATACTGTAAGGCTTCAGATGGCCTCAGCTCTGTGCTTAGACAACATCTCTCCATAGCTCCCATCCAAAAAATGCATCAGCTGGCTTGTGAGTACAAAGTGGTACCGTTCAGGAAAAGCTTCAATTCTGCCGATCGTATCAACTGGCCCTTTGCTTGTCAAAACTCGTAGGGTGCACAGATGCTGCAACACTGATGCACGTTGGGTTAGGCTCTCTCCGCCCCCCCCCAAACAACAAGCAGAGCTATTAATAAAAGCGATTAGAGACAAAATGGACTAGGTGGGAAGCTTTCGCCATGCCGAGGCAATCAGCTCATTTCAATTAATAATGTGGAGATTTGCTGCAATGGTGTCTGATTTTCTTGTTATGGTCGAAGCTGCATTAACAGTCCTTTGCGGTCGAGGCTGTGCATTCAAAATAACAACGGGGGTCTTTCTGTTGTGGGGGCATACCCCCTACACTTTTCCAAGTCTGTTTGTATTAGGTAGGAGCACTTCTATCCCCTGCTCCTTAATGTGGACTAGCACCCTGCTAGACCCTGGTGAGGAACCTTTGCAAGCTCGCTTTCCCTTGTGGCGAGTCTTCTCGGGGAGCAGTGCTGCCCCTTAAAAATCTCTCCATTTCTCCTCAAGGGGGTACAGCCTTAGAGGGGTAGATTGGCTGATGGAGCATATAAGCTCAGTTAGTTACCTGAAGAAGCGTCTCCACCCCCATCGTTCTGCCCGGACACTGAGGTCCAGCGCAGAGGGCCTTCTGGCGGTTCCCTCACTGCATGAAGCTAAGCTACAGGGAACCAGGCAGAGGGCCTTCTTGGTGGTGGCGCCCACCCTGTGGAACGCCCTCCCATCAGATGTCAAAGAAATAAACAACTACCTGACATTTAGAAGACATCTGAAGGCAGCCCTGTTCAGGGAAGTTTTTAATGTGTGACATTTTAATGTATTTTTAATCTTTGTTGGAAGCTGCCCAGAGTGGCTGGGGAAACCCAGCCAGATGGGCGGGGTACAAATAATAAATTACTATTACTAGTTAGCACCAACCACTCATTAGGGCAACCTGTCTGCTCCTTGGGAGCTCTCCAGGGTACTAAAGGGCAAATCTCCACCAGCACGTTTCCTGATTCCAAGCTCTGAACCATGGGTTCTTCCCATTGGTCCCCTGTTCATCCCAGCCAATTGCCAGTTCTGCTGCTGTTGTGGGCTCAGCCTCCCAGGACTGTATGAATTCAGATGTTTATTGGGGCCCAGAAAAGAGCCTACCTCCCCCCCCCCTCAATAATGCTGTCTTTTTAACTTTGGATAGACATCTTGTCTGTTGGGTTCTGATAACCAAAGTATGGCGCACATGCATTTTACTTAGGCTATAAGGGCCACACTCAGATATGTAAGGTGCTGGTAAGACCAGCCGTCTCTTGCATCTAGCCTGCACTCAGGCATCTTATAGATCAGTGTTTCTCAACCTGTGGGTCCCCAGATGTTGTTGGACTACAACTCCCATCGTTCCTAATCAGCATGACCAGGGGTCAGGGATGATGGGAGTTGTAGTCCAACAACATCTGGGGACCCACAGGATGAGAACCGCTGTTATAGATGAAAGGGCTGAGGGTAAGAAGACCACGGCTCATTGAAGGCTTTCTATTGTCCAAGGGATTTGAACTTCCTTGCTTACATGACATACTTTTGGCCACTGTGCTCCTTATACAAAAACCCTGCCCCTTTTCTTTCTGTTTGCCCCATTTGATATCCGTAAAGCAGAAGAATTGGGAATTGCAGTGAGAGCATGGGGAGGACGGGACTCGCTGCTGACCTATCAGGTTAAAAAACATTGTTACTTACACCTTCTGAAGGCTTGTGAATCTGATCCTCATTAGAGTAAGGGAACTCTTGCGCTGGAGTAAATTGCAAGCATGCATAATTTACAAGTTACATCATCTGTGGTTCACGGAAGGACCGGTTTGGGTGACAGTTCAGAACCTACGTTACGTGCAGATGTGTGCAACCCGACCCTGAGGCTCTTTATCCTTTGCAGAAGCAATTTATTGGAGGGGAAGGTTTAGACCAGAGAGACAGCGGGGGAAAGCGGTGCTTGACCCACCCAATCTTGCCACTTCTTAGTTCCAAATGCTTCCCTCTTTTCACCCCATTGTAGAAACATGGGAAGCTACACTATACTGAGTGCTTAGTGTCATACTAGGACCTGGGAGAGACCAGAAGATTCAGGAAAGATGAAAGAAACTAAATAATAATAATAATAATAATAATAATAATAATAATAATAATAATAATTTATTATTTATACCCCGCCCACCTGGCTGGGTTTCCCCAGCCACTCTGGGTGGCTCCCAATCGAGTGTTAAAAACAATACAGCATTAAATATTAAAAACTTCCCTAAACAGGGCTGCCTTCAGATGTCTTTTAAAGATAAGATAGCTACGTATTTCCTTCACATCTGAAGGGAGGGCATTCCACAGGGCGGGTGCCACCACCAAGAAGGCCCTCTGTCTGGTTCCCTGTAACCTCACTTCTCGCAATGAGGGAACCCCCAGAAGGCCCTCGGCGCTGGATCTCAGTGTCCAGACTGAACGATGGGGGTGGAGATGCTCCTTCAGGTATACTGGACCGAGGCCATTTAGGGCTTTAAAGGTCAGCACTAACACTTTTGAATTGTGCTCGGAAACGTACTGGGAGCCAATGCAGATCTCTCAGGACCGGTGTTATGTGATCCCGGCAGACGCTCCCAGTCCCCAGTCTAGCTGCCACATTCTGGATTAAATGCAGTTTCCGGGTCACTTTCAAAGGTAGCCCCACGTAGAGCGCAATGCAGTAGTCCAAGCGAGAGATAACCAGAGCATGCACCACTCTGGTATTGGAGAACAGGAAGGGACCGGGAGGAGGCTCATCTGATCCAGCCCCCTGCAATGCAGGAATCTCAACTAAAGCATCTGTGACAGATGATGAAGAAGAAGAGTTTGGACTTGATATCCCACCTTTCACTCCCCTTAAGGAGTCTCAAAGTGGCTCAAAATCTCCTTTCCCTTCCTCCCCCACAGCAAACACTCTGTGAGGTGAGTGGGGCTTAGAGACTTCAGAGAAGTGTGACTAGCCCAAGGTCATCCAACAGCTGCATGTGGAGGAGCAGAGACGCGAACCCGGTTCCCCAGATTACGAGTCCACCACTCTTAACCACTACACCACACTGGCTCTCTGCGAATCAGGCTGTGACGGCACTCTCTCCTATGGCAGTCAGTGATGGCGACAAACTAGGATGGCTTCAGTAGAGGACTGAACAAATTTATGATGATGATGATGATAATTTAGTATTAAAATACAAAACCTATTAAACATTAAAAGCTTCCCTAAAGAGGGCTGCCTTCAGATGTCTTCTAAAAGTCTGGTAGTTGTCCTTCTCTTTGACATCTGGTGGGAGGGCGTTCCACAGGGCTGGCGCCACCACCACCGAGAAGGCCCTCTGCCTGGTTCCCTGTAGCTTTGCTTCTCGCAATGAGGGAACCGCCAGAAGGCCCTCGGCGCTGGATCTCAGCGTCCAGGGAGAATGACGGGGGTGGAGACGCTCCTTCAGATATACTGGGCCGAGGCCGTTTAGGGCTTTAAAGGTCAGCAGCAACACTTTGAATTGTGCTCAGAAACATACTGTAGATCTTTCAAGACTGGTGTTATATGGTCTTGGCGGCTGCTCCCGGTCACCAGTCTAGCTGCTGCATTCTAGATTAGTTCTCTCTATGGCTACCATATCTACCCTCTGCCTCCACAGCGGTGGGGCAGTCATGTTTCTGGCTACCCGCTACTGGAAAGCACAGAGGGTGAGGTGGCTGTTGTGCTTGGGTCTTGTTTGCACGATGCCCACAGGCATCGGTTTGGCTAAGAAGAATTTCCGAGAGCAGGCCTGAGAGATTAGGCCGGGGTGGACAATCGTCAATGCAAGGAGCTTAAGGAAGCCCCTGTCCTAATTTTGTGATGCTGACAGGGTGAGGAAGATGTGAACAAAGGAGAGAGAAAGAGAGGGAGGGGGAGAGAAGGAAGGAAGGAGAGGGAAAGGGGGCTACACTACTTTTGTAAAAAAATGTATGCCACACGCATTGTAAAAATGTATGCCATACCAAGAATCATAGAAACAGAAATATAAAACAAACAATAAAGAAATATTTGATAACCCGTTCGAGTACAATAGAGTGCAATAAAATTGAACACCAACAAATAATAATTAGACAGCAATCCACTGTTAACAATTGCAATAAATAATGACTATCACAACGTTCAAACAAATTACTTCTACAAATTAACTAACTTAGAAAGCTAAACAAAATAAAATGCAAACGCAGATCAACACGTAACGTTCAAGAATAATTTGAAGCGACCCCCACCCGAATATTCATGTGTGTGAGGCTTGTGTGAGCAATTCATTGCCTTAATTGCTCCTGGTGGAGTACAGGGTCAGGTTTAAGGTGCTGGTTTTGACCTTTAAAGCCCTATGCAGCCTAGGACCCTTGTACCTACGAGACCACCTCTCCTTGTGCCCTCCATCTTTCCCAACATCAGGGTCTTTTCCAGGGAATCTTCTCTTCTCATGAGGTGGCCAAAGTATTGGAGCCTCAGCTTCAGGATCTGTCCTTCCAGTGAGCATTCAGGGCTGATTTCCTTCAGAATGCAGAGGTTCGATCTTCTTGCAGTCCATGGGACTCTCAAGAGTCTCCTCCAGCACCAGAATTCAAAAGCATCAATTCTTCAGTGATAGCCTTCGTTATGGTCCAGCTCTCACTTCCATACATCACTACTGGGAAAACCATAGCTTTAACTATTTGGACCTATGTTGGCAAGGTGATGTCTCTGCTTTTTAAGCCTGGCATAGGGTCTTCCCAAGAACGGTGTGTTGCCTTGGCAGTTGTCTGAGCCTTAGGAAAATCTCTACACGCTTTAGCCAAAGAAGGCTAGAAGATGACATGTTGCATTGATAGCCCACCTATTGCCAGAAAACTCAAATTGGCTTCGACCCACCCCAATTATGCCATGAAATCCAGTCTGATGGGTTTGATAAACTAATATAAACCATGCACAAACTCAAATTGAAATGGTTGTAGATAATTTATATCGTCCAGGATCTCTTGCAACTTCTCAGCTGCTACCGGCTTAACCAGGAAGCTGGTAGTTCATAGAGTTGTAAGGGACCCAAACGGCAGGGTGGATTTGATTTAAATCAAATTTATTTAAATCACAATTTAAATCTTTATTTAAATCACTACTCAGTATGATATAATCTTAATATTTACAACCAGATGAAGGTTTCATTTTTGGAATAATAAATTTTCAGAGTAGTTTTTACAGTTATATCAAAAATTACTGATTTGGTTATACTATTAGAAATACATTGACAGATAATTATGAAATCATTGTGAGGTTTAATAAGTTAACTGTTTATATTTGGACAACTTTTCTGTTGTACTTTATCGGAAGGAGAAAAATAATCATTTCCTTAATAACAATTTAAACAAGTTATTTAACTAAAACAATAACATTATAGCATATGTATCCATGTTTGTTAACTGATGTGGTTAAACAATTTTTTTAAAAAACCCTTAGACTGAGTTTTAGCACACATGAAAAACTTAAACAAATCCTTATTTGGTTTTTATCCATCCTGCCAAACGGTCAGCTAGCCCAAATCCCGTGCAATGCAACCAGACAGTAGTTTAAAACAACCATAGGAACCAGGCTAGGCTTCTTAACCAGGGTAGACTTCTTCATGAGCGCATGGACTTCTGTCTAATGGTAGCAGGTTCCACTCCATCCTGGACTGATCAGGCTAATCTCCCCATGCACAGACCATTGTTCTTCTTTTGATCTCCTTTCGAAGCCAGATCAACTTGTTGAAAGCCGTGCCATCGTTGCACCATTGGTTTCCTTTATCAACGGCAGATTTTGGGAGGGCAGAGTAAGGAAGAGCACGAGGTAACTTCAAGTTTGGGAGGGGTATTATATTATTGAGTTACATTATGGGGTGTTATGTTATGGAGATGTCAGGGAACTGCCATCGCAGCTAGCAGAGGAGGCGAGACTCAGCAGCGATGCTGGAGAGGGGTCAAGCAGGGAGAGAGGCGAGTCCCCGGCTGGGGAAGATAATCAGCGCTACACCAGGGATAGAGGGGGGCCAATGGGGGAAGCGGAGAGTAGGCTCCAGGACTCTTCACAAGAGACCAGCGAGGAGAGCACAAGTCCTCCGCTGCCTACGCCCACCCTGCGCAGAAGACTTTCGCGCAGGGAAAGTAGGCGGCGACTTGGCGTCAAAGAGCTTCTTTGCTGGAAGAGGTTCAAGAAACGCCCACTGACGGATTCTGCCAGCGACTGAACAGCCACGGAGTGGAGGGCTGTCCAGAGGGAAATGGCTTAACCAGGCAAACTAGCCCGCAGAGGCGGTAACTTACGCACAACCAACCCTTAAAGCCATTACAGGAGACCCAGCATGGATGGAGTTGCCCTCCTATGGAAGGAGCTTGGAGGTACTCCTGCATCCAACGTTGTCCATGGAGCTTCATGATGGCTTCAGTGGCTAGGAATTCCTATTCTCAGCTGTGACGGGTTCACCATCTTGGACAGAGATGACATGGCCGTTCCATGTTCTGATAACTTCCATGCGCTCTGCATAGGGCTGTCCTTAAAGGCAGCTCAGAAACCTCAACTGCTCCAAAATGCAGCGGCCAAAATTCATGAGTTGGGTTGCCTTTCAAAAATCATATAACCTGTGCTCCATAACTGCCCACTTTTCCTTAGGACGTTCCCATTTTCATTGGAGAAATGTTGGAGGGGATGCGACCTTCAGCCAAGGAGATAAGTAACTATATAACCTTCAAAAGACATCTGAAGGCAGCCCTGTACAGGGAAGTTTTTTAATGTTTTATTGTGGTTTTATATATGTTGGCAGTCTCCCAGAGTGGCTGGGGCAATCCAGTCAGATGGGCGGGGTACAAATTAATTATTATTATTATTATTATTATTATTATTATTATTATTATTATTATTGAATAGGACATCCCTATTTTCATTGGAAAAATATTGGAGCGTATGTGTTTATAGTGCCGCCTCTAGAGTTGTCCTTCCTTAGATGTGTATCGGAAGCTGTTTGTGAGGGACAATGGAGTATCGGGGAACAGGTGAGTCCATTTGAAGATTGGGATTGAAGAGCAATTATTCAAATTTGGAGCTCATTGTCATCGGGAGATTTATTTATTTTCTTAATAGAAGGAATATGGGGTTGCCTCATAAACCCGAGCCGTAGTAATAATGACGGCGACGAGAGCAACAAAACAAAAGGGCGAGGCGGGGATGGAGAGAGAGGAGGAGGTATAAAGGCTATTTTTAAAAATCAGGCCTGCTTCGCGTTGCAAGCAATCGTGTCAATTATATCAGAAGTCTGGCAGTAGTGAGGTAATGAAAAGGAGATTTGATTGCCGAGGCAAATGTAATTTACACAGCATTAAAATCAGGGATAAACGGCTCTCCAAAGCTGGCAGATCACATTCTTATGAGATGATTGTGGCTTTCTCTTCCCCTCCTCCTGCCCCGGCGTTCGCTGAAGAAAAAGGGTGCTGCTATTCTGGGCCTCTAATCCAGGTTCCTGGCAGCTATCAGGTCCACCCAGGCTCCAGGTGGTTTGTGCTGGAAGACTCAGCCGTCGCCACATTCATGCAGGGGTGGGAAAGAGCTGTTTTGGCTCGAGGGCCACATTTCCTCCTCAGCAACCTTCCAGGGGCCACATTGCAAGCAAGAAGTGTGTTAGAGTTCAAGGGTGCGTTATACACAAGCCGTAACATGAGAGGAGGGTGCAGAGAAGAGTTGGTGAAGGTGTGGCTCGGAAGAGAGTCCTGAGGGCCACGTATGGAATTCTGGAGGGCCACCATTGCTGCAGATATTATTAAATATTGTGCCGCTTGAATTGACTGGAAGCATAAGAACTGATTCCTTTGGAAACAAAGTGTTGTCCAGGCCCATGGAAATATTATTCCAACATTTATTTTATTGTTTTGACATCTTAGAATGGGGTACATGCAATGGTCAGTTCTCTGGTAATAATAATAATAATAATAATAATAATAATAATAATAATAATAATAATGGATGCTTTTGAATTGATGTTTTTGAATTAGAAGGGTCAGACTGAGTCCAAACCACAGGCCAGGCGGAACAGCTCTGTCTTGCAGGCCCTGCGGAAAGATGTCAAGTCCCACGGGGCCCTAGTCTCTTGTGACAGAGCATTCCACCAAGTCGGGGCCAGTACTGAAAAAGCCCTGGCCCTAGTTGAGACCAATCTAATCACCTTGTGACCTGGGACCTCCAAAATGTTGTTTGTGGACCTTAAGGTCCTCCGCAGGGCATACCAGGAGAGGCGGTCCCGTAGGTACGTGGGTCCTAGGCCACGTAGGGCTTTAAAGGTCAGCAACAGTCAACCCTTCTTCCCAGAGAATTCTGGGAATTGTAGTGCCATGAAGGGGATAAGAGTCTCCTGACTACTCCCAGCGCCCTTAATAAATTGCAGTTCCTTGATATCCTTTGGGGGAAGCCACATCTGTCTGTAGTGGTACGACAACGTGGCCTTTAAATTTACTTATTTTATTGCATTTATTTCTCACATTTTCCTCCATGGAGCTCAAGACGGCTAAAGAGCTCTCCTCACAACAACCCTGTGAGGCAGCTCAAGTGAGTACCTGGCCCAAGGTCATCCATTTCATGGCCTTGTGGGAATTCGAACCCGGGTCTTATCTCAGCACTCTAACCACTGCACCATACTGCCCTTGGCAAACACCTCATCTGAGCCTGGCACCGCCAGTAGCCCGAGGAGCAGGAGGAAGAGAGAGGATACACACACCCAGCAATTGCTTGCTAGCTAGCGCTGGCGATGCCCCTTTAAGAGCAAAACAATCTCAGGAAAGTGAGAGCTGACCTAGACAGAAGGAGAGACGTTTCAATGATCATAAATCAGCTCCTGATCAGACTATGGAACAGGGACGTCAGGGGAAGTCTTATTTATGAAGTGCCCAGGTAGAGTCGAAGGCACACAGAGGCTCATCTGTCCCCCAGGGCCCCCAGGCAACACTCCCTCATCGTTTTCAATATTGCAAGTTAGAATGGGCATTTGAAAGAGTTTGGGAGAATCCTAGGTAGTGAATTGCTTTGCTGCCATGCCTGGATCAGCTTTTGGCAGCCGGGTTCTCCCTGCCAGGCATGTGGAACTCACAACTCCCATCAGTGGAGGACGTCTGGTTGGCAGAGGCTGGTCTAGACCAGTGATTTCCAGCCCTTCCGCCTTGGTTCCATAAACTCATCCCCAGTGGTCACCACCCTATAAAAAGTGTTATACAGTACAGAGTAGAGGTTTGCACAACTCACTAAGGGAGATGTTGTTGTTGTTTAGTCGTTTAGTCGTGTCTGACTCTTCGTGACCCCGTGGACCAGAGCACGCCAGGCACTCCTATCTTCCACTGCCTCCCGCAGTTTGGTCAAACTCATGCTGGTAGCTTCAAGAACACTGTCCCACCATCTTGTCCTCTGTCGTCCCCTTCTCCTTGTGCCCTCCATCTTTCCCAGCATCAGGGTCTTTTCCAGGGAGTCTTCTCTTCTCATGAGGTGGTCAAAGTATTGGAGTCTCAGCTTCAGGATCTGTCCTTCCAGTGAGCACTCCGGGCTGATTTCCTTCAGAATGGATCGGTTTGATCTTCTTGCAGTCCATGGGACTCTCAAGAGTCTCCTCCAGCACCAGAATTCAAAACCATCAATTCTTCTGCGATCAGCCTTCTTTATGGTCCAGCTCTCACTTCCATACATCGCTACTGGGGAAACCATAGCTTTAACTATACGGACCTTTGTTGGCAAGGTGACGTCTCTGCTTTTTAAGATGCTGTTTAGGTGTGTCATCGCTTTTCTCCCAAGAAGCAGGTGTCTTTTAATTTCGTGACTGCTGTCACTTTTCCTTAGGATGTCCCTATTTTCATTGGAGAAATGTTGGAGGAATTGAGTTATGCAACCCACTAGGCAAAGAGAAAAGTAGCTGTACAACCTTTAGATGACATTTGAAGGCAGCCTTGTGAAGTTTTACTATGTTTCTATTTGAGGTGGAAGCCACCCAGAGTGGCTGGGACAACCCAGTCAGATGGGTGGGGAATAAATAAATATAATGATGATGATGATGAATGTCCCTATTTTCATTGGGGAAATGTTGGAGGGTATGCACTTCTAGACTGATGCCTAGAAAGCACAAGTCCAAGCGGTTTTGCTGTCCCCCTGCTGATTTCACGCTTTTTAGCAATAAATCAACACAACCGTCAATCCTGAGAAAGCCTGATTGACAGTCACTCCGATCTAGTGGTGAAGTCCGGGTGAGCCCTTGAGGAGCAGGATTTACTTCTGAGTAGAGATTCATAGGTAGGCATGCACATGGTTAGGGCACTGCACACAATATGTCCAAAAAGTTATCCACAAGCTTGGTCTGAGTGGGTGTATTCCTTCCAAGGCAATTCAATAATCACATCAACATTATTGGGTCCCTGATCCTTCCGTACCCCTGTTTCATTTCCGCCTCTCTCTCTGCACCAACACCAGAATCCTACAGTAGCCAAACTGTCATAAATGCTATTTCTGAGCATTAGTCACATGGTTATTGCTTTTTGCAAACGGAAAGGAACGCCAATTAGCGGAGAATAACTGGCTAGGACAAACCCCCGTAATTGGCGCAACAGAAGGTGATTTCAGCAAGGCTCCTTGATGGAGCCCGCAGCTGCTGGTTTTCCTCCTTTTCCCTCCCTTTCCCCTTTCCTCTCCCCCTCCAGTTTTCCTGAGCATCTAATAAATCGCTCATCTGCAGAGGCTTGTAAAAACGAACAGCGATTGCCTTTTATCAGCCTGTAATGTGCTTTCATCACCCAGGAGAAATATGTGATATTGATATTGAGTTGATCCCCAGAGAATTCCAGGAAGATGTCGTTAGTGGTTCTGTATTTAAGAACACACCAAGTTCCCCCAGTTAAAATGTCCGAATCCCTTTGTTAAAGCGGGAAGACAAATGGGCCCCATCACTGAAACCCCATTCCGCTCTAATGGACGGAATTCCTTTGATTTGACGGGTCGCCCTATACTCAGAGAGGTCAGCGTTCAGGGGACTCTAAAAGTTAACGCTGTTTGAAATGGCCCAACACTACCACATATGCACAGATGCCCCAAAGCATCTTGGTAAAATTTTGATAATAATTTGGGTTGAACAAATGATACGATTTGACTGATGCTTGTGCCACACCGGTAACATCTGAACCTAACGGTAACATCTGGCAAAGATTCCTTGACTCCTTCGGTGACCTTTGCCACTTCAGTGTAGGGATGAATCGATGGATGGATAGAAGGAAGGAAGGAATTTGTTTCAGTTCACATCCATAGGCGATCCTACCGAACTGACACTTTCTGAAATAATATGAGAACTGAAACACTTATTTGCACTTCTCCTAAGTTTGCTGTGTAGTTCTTCAGTCAAGTCAAGCAAATAATTTCTGCAGGCAGAAGTCAGTCAAGTGCCAGCCAGATGACTGCCAGAGAAGACTCCCTGGAAAAGACCCTGATGTTGGGAAAGATGGAGGGCACAAGGAGAAAGGGATGACAGAGGATGCGATGGTTGGACAGTGTTCTTGAAGCTACCAGCATGAGTTTGACCAAACTGCGGGAGGCAGTGGAAGCTAGGAGTGCCTGGCGTGCTCTGGTCCATGGGGTCACGAAGACTCGGACATGACTAAACGACTAAACAACAACAAAGATAGCAGAGCTGGGCATTTCCTCCAACTCTGGACTTTCCAATGGTAAAGAGCTGTTTTATAGTGGAGTGGACTCCCTTGGAAAAGTCTGGAGTCTCTTTCACTAGGGGTTTCTAAACAGAGTTTGGGTGGTCTCCTGTCAGGAACTACTGAGACATGAGGAACGGTTAAGGGAGTTGGGTCTGTTTTGCCCAGAGGAGAGGAAATATGAGAGCCATCTTCAAATATCTGAAGGGCTGTCTTGTGGAAGACGGAGCAAGCTTGTTTTCTCTTGCTCTGGAGGGTAGATCCCAAACCAATGGATTCAGTTCCAGGTAGGGTCTGGTGACTTCTGTTTAAGTGTATCTGAAGAAGTGTGCATGCACACGAAAGCTCATACCTAAAACAAACTTAGTTGGTCTCTAAGGTGCTACTGGAAGGAATTTTTTAATAATGGATTCAGGTTACTCAAAAAGGAGATTCCAACTAAACATCAGGATTCTGTTACTCTGTGATATGTCTGTGAGCCTTGCCTTCAGCTAGTGGTGGAGGGAGCAGAGAAGTAGTAGCTTGTCTTCAGGGATTGTGACTTTTGAGTCTCATGGGCCTACAGGTATTCCCAGATCATGACTAGTTACATCTCTATTCTCCAGTCTAGACTCCCTGAGTTTACGCACTATGGCTGGAAGGTCAACAGTCATGCTGAGATCTGCTAAAGTCCATGCCTATCTGGTCCATAGCTTTTTTACAGCCTACCAATTATAATAGTGATGTCCATTTCACATGCTACTTCTCTTCTGTGGTTGAGGGTCCACAATTCCCAGTGACTGACTGGGGTGGGTCAAATGCTCCTGCCAGGTCCCTGACACCACTGAGCAGCCATCCTTTGCAAGGAAGCAGCAGCTCCTGGGGAAAGGATGCTCAGCTCTCTCTCTCATTTCGTCCCAGGATAAATGACGGCAGGGTTGTTGCCTACAAGAGCTGGTACTAATCACTCCCCTGAGAAACGCCACGGAAACCTGTGAACAGCTTGTGAGAGCCACCAAGGGGATTTGGCTGCCAACACCCTGGAGTTCCCGATTTGGGTGCATAACGGGACGCGGGTGGCACTGTGGGTTAACCCACAGAGCCTAGGACTTGCCGATCAGAAGGTCGGTGGTTCAAATCCCTGCGACGGGGTGAGCTCCTATTGCTCAGTCCCAGCTCCTGCCAACCTAGTAATTTGAAAGCACTTCAAAGTGCAAGTAGATAAATAGGTACTGCTCTGGCGGGAATGGAAATGGTGTTTCTGTGCGCTGCTCTGGTTCGCCAGAAGCGGCTTAGTCATGCTGCCCACATGACCCAGAAGCTGTATGCCGGCTCCCTTGGCCAGTAAAGCGAGATGAGTGCCACAACCCCAGAGTTGGTCATGACTGGACCTAATGGTCAGGGGTCCCTTTACCTTTTTTAAGGAGTCTCAAAGCAGCTAACAATCTCCCTTCCCTTCCTCCCCCACAACAAACACTCTGTGAGGTGAGTGAGGCTGAGAGACTTCAGAGAAGTGTGACTAGCCCAAGGTCACCCAGCAGCTGCATGTGGAGGAGCCGGGAATCGAACCTGGTTCACCAGATTACGAGTCCACCACTCTAAACCACTACACCGCACTGGCTCTTAAGAGGGCCTTAACGGATCGGTGAGCTGGGCTGGTTCGTAACAAAACGAACTTCAATAGGGACAAAACATAAGGTTTTACCTTGGAAGGTGTTGGACTCTCCTCCATTGGACATTTTGAACAGAGTTTGGATGGCCATCTGCCAGGAATTCTCTAGCTCTGATTCTTCCATTGCACAGAGTTTGATTAGATCCCTTCAAACTCTATGTTTCAGCGACTTCCGAATTGAAAATGCTCAGCAAGGTCAGCTGCCCTGTTGCACAACAGTGGATTTACCTGCTTTTGACTCACTGGAGGGCAGAGAGGGCATTCCCAACCTGCTTTGCCAGCCCTTCCGATGGGTAAAAGGGCTACAAATTCAGCAAACCAATGAAGGAGGCATGGAAGGGCTGTACATCGGTGGTAGAGCATCTCCTTCACAGGCAGAAGCTCCCAGGTTCCATCCCTGACAACATCTCAAGGACATCTAAGAAACAGTCCACACCTGCAGCCCTGGAGAGCCTCTTCCAATCAGTGTAACAATACTGATTTAGAGTGACCAATACTTTGACTCTGTATAAGTGTGCTGGGCCCGGGGGTAACCCGTGAAACGCGGTCCAAGTCCAGTCCAGAATCTGTAGGTTCCACTAGGAGTCAGTCCAACAGGGTCAAGGCAGGACACAAGGCAGGAAACCAGGCAAGGAGAGGTACAGGATCTCAAGCAGGATCTGGCATACAGCAATGTTGCTCCTGCAACCTGGGGCAGGGTCCGACAGCCTTTTATCTTTGTAGGGGTAGCGGCCGGTCTTGATCCCCCGGCGACTCACCTCCCTGTCTCGCCCGAAGGCAAGCACTCCTCCTGTGAGTACTCAGGTCTCTCCTTCTCTCAGACCTCAGTCTCTGCAGCTCAGGAGACGTCGGTGGGTTACTAGACCCAGGGGCCGCCTCAGCCTCCCCTGATCCAACCAGTAGTGGAGCAGCTGTAAGTGATGGCGCAGCTGGAGGCAACGAGGTCATCCCCGCATCTGGAGCAGGGCAGGCTCAGGCCCCTGACTCGGCCCAGCTGGTGTTTGTTGCAGGGGAGCCTGTGCAGACTGGGACTCTTCAGGACCAGGCCCCAGACTTGGTTCAGATGGTGCCTGAGGCAAAGGATCCAGTGCAGACTGAGACTCCTCTGGTTCTGAGTCCAAGCCTGAGTCCCAGGCCATCACAATAAGGCAGCTTCCTATGCTCTTTCTGTGAGGCATGTGGAGGTGGAGACACCCCAGTGGTCGTTGGTCATCTTCCTGATGGATGGACCCAGAGTGTGTTGGCCACGTTCTTCCTCCACTGTCAGACACATCATGCCTCTGGATGCCAATTGATGGAACCACAGGGTTCCATCAACTGGGTGCTGTTGTGCTTGGATCCTGCTGGGGGGGGGGTTCATATGGGGGCATCTAGCTGGTCCCTTGGCCTGATCCAGCAGGGCTCTTTTTGGACTCCATTTGAAGGCTTCCCCTCTGAAGACAAAGGACGGCTGGTGTGTGTGTGTGCACGCACACGCACTGATTTATGGAGTCTCATATTTTCATCTTCTTTTCTGAATCTGTTCATGTTGCTAGCCTTTGGAGTAGGTGGGGGCCTGTAAGACAGCACTGTGTTCCATTTGTGTGTGTGTGTTTGTGTGTATGTGAGTGAGATAGAGAGAGGATCTCTTCTCAGCTCGGAGACTTAACTGCATGCCACGTACCATGCAGAACAAGTATTGCAAAGCTTTCTCATTATTGCATCCATTTGGGAGTTGCTTACAACTCTAACTAGTGTTGGATTTTCAACCCAGTGATTTTTGATACTTGGGAGAGGAGAATCACTTACATCAATGATTCGCTTTGTCCTCGCGAGAGGGATGGCTGAATCTGTCCACTTTAGCTTCTTCCAGTTTCTTGTTTCCCCAATCTTCAGTTCCTCTTCCCACATCAATCTGCATTTTAAAAAAATAGTGCTTGTGAAGCTTCGCATGCATTTCACTGCAAATTCCCCCTAACATTCACCGGTTGTACGCAACTTTGCCTAACACACATATTTCTGCAAAGTGATTTCCACCAAAATAATACATTTTTTCTGCCTTGTTTTCACCAATATGCTCATTTGAATGCATACCTTATCCTTGGCATATGCATTTTTGTACACACAATATGTTTTTTTTAAAAAAAATGCAACCTAAAAACCAATCAAACAATATAAAAGCCAAAAAGATGGAGATTCGGGAGAATTCATGCACATAGATCACGGTCCAATCTTATGGGTCAGGAAAAGCCCATTTTTGGGTCGCCAGCCTATGATAATATGTGTGTGATGCCATGTGCAGAATTTCCCCAGATGATCTAAGTGATCTTAGAGTGATCTTATTCAGGGGCAGGTAACCTGGTCCCATGAAATTATTAAATATTTCCATTCCAATGATCTGCCTCAGCATAAGTTATCTTCCTGTGTCATTATTTGGCTCTCTGAAGAATCACCTGCTACCTGAATCTTTCATTTGGCCATGCTGGGAATGGAACCTGGGTCTGCCTGTATGTCTGTATGTAAGTGTGTGCACTGGGGCCATAAGCGCCATTTCAGTAGGGAGAGCCTGTCCTCAGTTGCTCTCCCTCGATCTGGTCTTTAGAAGCTAAGCCTGTCTTGTCATTCCGGAAGAGACTTTCGTGCTGTCTGGGGCACTTAGGAACAGGGAGTTAATAAAAGTTCTTATAAAATGAAAATTCATTTACAGTGGCCGTGCTGAATTTTATTTTACAAGACCTTTGCTGCCCAGGAGTTTATTTAAACGTGTCAAAGGAATAGATTCCAAAGATTTCCATGATTTCCTCTTTCTTCTGGGCTGTTGGCAGTCGCCACGTTTGATCTTCTGCTTAGAATCGTAGAATCAGAGGGAATCTCGAAGGTCCTCTTGTCTGTCTACCCCATCCCATTCAGGAAATGCACCGCTGAATCAACCCTAGTAGACTTAAGCACTCTCAGCTACACCACACTGCCTTTTTCTGCAGCAAGGTAGGTTTGCAAGAGCTGAGCCTTGAGACATAAGAGCTTGCCTGATATTCCCGCGTTGCAGAGGGCTGAACTAGATCACCCTTTGGGTCCCTATGATAGGTCCTACTATCACTTGCAAATCTCCAGTGAAGGAGAGTCCCTTCCCCTTCCTAGGCCATATATTTATTTATTTATTTATTTATTATTTATACATACATACATACCGTATTTTTCGCTCTATAGGATGCACCGGACCATAGGAGGGGGAGAACGGGGAAATAAAACTCTCCCCCTCTCTGCTCAGCGCCCCTTCAGCGAAGCAGTAGGAGAAACGGAGCCCCTTCCATTTCTCCTCCCGCTTCGCTGAAGGGGCGCTGCACAGAGAGGGAAAACTGTGCAGCGCCTCTCCAGCGAAGCGAAGCCTGGAGAGCAAGAGGGATCGGTGTGCACCGACCCCTCTCGCTCTCCAGGCGGCTATCTGCAAGCCTTCGGAACGCGGCGGGAACTCCTGCTGTGCTCCGAAGGCTTGCGGATAGCTGCCTGAAGCCCCCGGAGCACAATGGGAGTTCCCTGCGCTCCGGGGGCTTCAGGCGGCTTCAACGAAAGCAGCATGAAGCCTCCGGAGCGCGGGGGGACCTCTCCTTCTGAGCTTAGGAGGTTTCATGTTGCTATCACTGAAGCCAAGGAGCCTGCATTCGCTCCATAAGACATACACACATTTACCCTTGATTTTTGAAGGGGAAAAAGTGCGTCTTATAGAGCGAAAAATAGGGTACATACATACATACACACACACATACCCTGCCCATCTGGCTGTGTTTCCCCAGCCACTCTGGGAGGCTCCCAACAGATAATTAAAAACATGCTAAAACATCAAACATTAAAAGCTTCCCGAAACAGGGCTACCTTCAGATGTCTTCAGCCGGGTAGGGCTGAGAGAGACTCCCTGCTTGAAACCATGGGAAGCTGCTGCCAGCCAGTGTGGAAACTACTAGGCTAGATGGCGGAACCATCTGACTTGGTCTAAGGCAGTGCCCTATGTAATTTGCTTTTCATCTGGGCAGGACAAGCAGGAGCCAAGGATTGCATAGCCCTGTTTCACTTTGGGATTTTTTTAATGGGGGGGCAGTCCTCTCCAAATCCCCCTTGTATCCAGTCTAAATTAAGAGTTACCAGACATCCCCAGTTCCTGGGGACAGTCCCCGGATCATAGCTGTCAACTTACAGATTTGAAAATAAGGGACCAGCAGCTTCGAAAATAAGGTTTCAGCAGCCAAAATAAGGGATTTTCCAGGCACAGGTATGAGCCCCTCCGAGCCAAAGGCAGAAAGCCCAGCCAGCAGCCAAACAAAGCCTCAATCAGTGGTTCCCACAGCGCAGCAACCCGGCAAAGGGGATGCAGCAAGGAAAACCACTGTCACCTCTCCGCTGGGAAGTGCTGAGCAAAGGCGAGTCCGCAGGCAACACGGCTGATTTGATTGGCACAAGGCATGCAAGCTCCACCCCCCAGTCATTCTTAGACTCCTTATTGGGTGAGCAACACAGCCAAGGAACCCAGTTGGAGGGAGAGGGGCTGCTTCCTTTGAAACCCGGGAAATTTAAGGGACATCATCAATAAGGGACAGTAGCGGGACACGGCACTGGGATAAGGGACTTTCCTGCCAAATAAGGGACGGTTGAGAGCCATGCCCCAGATTCACCAATCTGTCCCTGGACAAAATCTGTCCCTGGAATGTCCCCGGTTTTTAAATTAATGTCCCCGGATTTATGCCTGGGGACGTCCGGCGAAGCAACATGGGGGATGCCATGGGAGTGAGCAGCACCGAAGGTCCCGGCCACGTCAGAGTTCCAGCCAGCCAATCCACTGGCTGGGGGGGGGGGGTATTTACCCTTGATTTTTTGTTGGATACAAGCAGTGTCCAGTGCACAGCGGAATGATGAAAAGTACGTGCCAACATGCTCTATATTACTTTATTTACACTTCAAAGCTGGTAATTTACAGAAAAACATCTTCCCTCTGCCGGAGCAGAGAAAGGCATCCTCTCTCCTCTAAAGCACGGAGAGAATCACACTGAACTGCAAAGAACAGTGAAAAACAGGAAACCAGTGTACGTCACATCCAGTCTCCTTTCCCGTGAGAAAACCCAACAGCACTTGACTGTGGAATGTAAACATTGTCTTGTGACAAGCACTTCGCTGCTCAGTGAAGGAAGCAGAAACCAACATCCTCCCCCTTTCTGTGAACATCACTGGGCAGCGTGTTCGTACAATATCAGTACAAACCCAACTTCTGCACATAGGTACAGTGTTGATCCCTTGATACAATCTTGGACAATACATCAGCAGGAATTTCATTACCTGGCATATAGGACACCGTTACGAGTCCCTTTTGAATACGTTCCCTAGCATGTTGCAACTTCAATTGCAAGTGCTTCGTGCTTTGCTTACAACCTTCAGAATTCAGCAAAGCCAAACATGCTTTGTTGTCCTGGTAAACCTGGATTGGACATTTGACAGGAATTTTCATGTCTTTGCACAATTGTAACAACCATTCACCATCCTTAAGTGAATAAGACAGTGCATTCAGTTCAGCTTCACAAGTACTTAAGCTAACTGTTGTTTGCTTCTTGCATGACCAATCAAATAGACCCTGATTGTACTTATAGCAAACTCCAGACGTACTTTTCCTGTCTGTAGTGTCACTTCCAAAACTTGCATCTGCAAATATCTCAAGACCACCAGACTTCTGATTGTTAAATCTCAGTCTGTAATGCATAGTGCCTTTCAAATACCGCGCTATGCGTTTCAGAGCTTTCCAATCCTTAACAGTAGGATTGTTGACTTGTCTGCTTAGCAAATTACAGCTAACAGCAATGTCAGGTCTTGAACATCTGGCAATGAAGTTTAGCTTGCCTAGCACACTTCTGTACAGTGTAGTATCAGAAAATGCTTCTTCAGTGTCATCTACCTGATAACCTGTTGTCATCGGTGTGTCTACAGGGTTAGCATCCATCAGGTTTAGTTTGCTTAACACATCAGCAATTTTCCGTGACTGGTGTACTAGAATGTTACCATCTTGATCTCTCTCTATTTCCAGAGATAGGTAGTTGTTTACCTCACCAAGATCTTTTATGTCAAAGTGCTCTTTCAGTTGAGCTAGGGCGTTATTGTACATTGTGACATCTTCCCAAAAGAATAAAAGATCATCAACATAAAACAAACAATACAGTTTCTTTTGCCCCTCCTCTTTGACAAATACGCATGGATCAGCTTTCCCTTGCTTAAAACCTAGAGAAAACAATACTTCAGTGAGTTTTGTGTGCCAACACCGTGCACTTTGTTTGAGACCATAAAGGGACTTCTTCAGAGCACAAACAAATCCCTGTTTTACCTGTACGCCATCAGGTGGAAGCATATAAAGTGATTCATCTAGAGATCCGTACAGAAAAGCTGTATTCACATCATGGTGATTAATGTGTAGATTCTCTTCTGCAGCTAGCTTGAGCATAAGCCTAATGCTCTCATACCTCACGGTGGGTGAGTAGGTCTCGTGATAGTCTTCACCTGGTACCTGTGCAAAACCTCTGGCTACCAATCTGGCTTTGTGTCTGACTATCTTGCCATTTTGATCTGTCTTCGCTTTGAAGACCCATTTGCTTCCAAGCAGTTTCATTCCTGGAACTACTGGAACAAGGTCCCATGTCTTGTTCCTTTCCAAGGAATCAAGCTCAGCCTTCATGGCATTTAACCATGGCTCAGCTTCCTTTGAATCCAAATCCTGGATTTCTTGGAAACTTGAAGGTTCAAATACCTTCTTGGAGCTTTTAACAGCTGTTACTGCTATCTTGGCAAACTCATCAGCAAATCTCTTTGGAGGTCTGCCTTTTGTTGCTCTCTGTGACCTGCGAATTAGCCTTAAGTCTTCGACACTCTCCTCTTCCTTCTTAGGAGAAAAGTGACCTATTGTGAACAATGGTTCCTCCAATTCTTGATCAGAGCTTTCAGAGGGTCGCATAGAGGCTTTCGCACTCTTGAAATCCTCTGAATCACCCGATTCAGTTTCAGACTCAGAATCAGAACCTTCATCAGTGGGTGTGGGTTGTTGTGGTTGCTTTTGATTATCCTCAGTCTCATCACTGTCATCAGGATAACATTGGAAAATTCCCACATTCTCTCCCCACTTGGCATTGTACTCAACACTTCTTGTGAGCTTAATTGCCTTAGAGTCAGTCATCATTATTCTGTAAGACCCTTTCTGATAACCTAGAAAGATACCATGCAATCCACGCTTGTCTAACTTGGAGCTTTGTGGTGAGTGAACCCACATGTCAGAACCAAAAATTTTCATGTGTTTGATGTATGGCTTCTTGCCAAACATCTTCTCATAGGGGGTACAACCAATCGCTGAAGATAACCTGCGATTATAACTGTAAGTGAAACATGAGAGAGCTTCGGCCCAATAACTCTCTGGAAGATTGGCATCATGCAGCAAGGTTTTTAACCCTTGAAGCAATGTCTGATTTGCTCGTTCCGCAAGTCCATTCTGCCATGGCGAGCGAGGACTAGACAAATCGTGTTGAATTCCTTTCTCAGTCAGAAAAGCTTCAAACTGCTGAGAAGTGAATTCTCCCCCGCGATCACTGAAAAGAGTCTTTACCTTCTTACCATGCACATTTCCCAACCAAGTACAGAATTCCTTGAACCTTGGAAAAGCCTCTGATTTCTGCTTGAGATTGTACACATAAATATACCTGGAAAATGCATCAATGAGAACCATGAAGTACCTGTTTCCACCCAAAGAGGGCGCTAGTGGTCCAACCAAATCAGCATGAACAACCTGGTATGGTTCTGTAGCTTGCCTACTAGACACCTTACCTTTCGCAGCCATTTTCACTTTGTTTGCTGCGCATGCCTTGCACTTCATGTGGTACCTGCAGGGTTTAATAGTCATACCTTCAACCAAGGCAGGCATTTTAGATACTGCCTCAAAATGCAAATGACCAAATTTTCGATGAAAATCGTGAATACATTCTGCATGCAAACTTTTGTTAGAACCTGCAATGCAACAAGTGTCATCCTGCACAACATCATCAAAATACAAAACATACAAACGATCAACATATTCAGCATGCAATACATAATCATTTTTCTTTGTGATGATGCACCTTTTGTTCTTAAAGGAAACATCAATTTTCCGCTCATTCAGCTGTCCAACGCTGAGCAGATTATGCTTGGCATCTGGCACATAAAGCACATCCTGTATCGATAAGTCCAAACTGTGAAGAACAACAGTTCCGTAGCCTTTACTGGGAATTGTGTGGTCATCCGCCTGGTGAATCGCACCTTCCTGCGGTGTAAAAGACACGAACAGTCGCTTATCGTTGCACATGTGGTGGGTCGCCGCTGAATCAACAACGAAGAAAGATCTAGATGTCTTCTGGACCTCTGCAACCTTTGGAGTGAAGCGTGAGACCATTGCCTTGTGCTGCGTTGTCCTGGACACCGGACCTTTGCCTTTGCCTCGGCCTTTTCCACGCGATGAGCTTTCGCTGCGCTGCTCTGTCTTGGCCCTGGGATATCTGCATTCCCTCTTCATATGGCCTAGACGTCCACACGAGTAGCATTTCACTGCCTTCAAAGCTTTGGTGCCATCTGGTGGTTCCACTGCACTATGGGATGACGTCTGTGAAGTCTCCCCCTTGTTGATGCAGCTAGCACCCCGGCGATCCGCTTCATTCAATATCACGGCAGTAACATAGTCCACTGTTAGCTGAGCAGTTGGCTGTACAGCAATCTGAGTCGCAACAGACTCCCAACCTGAACCCAAAGATTGTAGTATCATAAAGGAATACACTTCCTCTGGAAAGTTGAGTCCTCTCTGTTGCAGCTCATGTCTCAGATTCTGCATCTCCATCAGATGTATACGCACATCTCCACCTTCAGCAAGAGCCATATTATGCAGCTTGTTAAAGTAAAACATTGTGGACCCAGCTTCTGTCCTCAAGTGAGCCTCTCTCAAAGCGTCCCAAATTTCTCTGGCTGAGGTCTTATCACGCAACAGACAGAGCTCTTCTGGGGATACTATCAACGTAAGAGTTCCCCTTGCCTTGGAATCCATAGCTTTCCATTCATCTGTAACTGGAGCTGGGGGGGTCTCTGTAATAACTTTAAACAGACCCTCTTTCCGCAGAATAGCCTCTGCATAGAGAACCCAGTCCGCATAGTTCTTCCTATTGAGCTTAGGAATCCCACAAGCATCCTGAAGGGCCATCATGACTTTGGCATTAGCCTTTAGCGTTATCTTTGCTGCTTTAAATCAGGCTGCTTTATACATGCTGCGTCTGTGTACAGCTGCTTCAATCCAAAAGCAAATTCAAAACAGCCTCTGCCTGTGAACCTGTGCCTTTCTGCTTAACTGCTTTGCTTATCTGCAGCTGCTTCAAACCGCATTCCAAAGGCAAGTTCAAAAGTGAAAGTTCTCTCTGCTGTCTTAAATTCATGCTGCGACACTGCTGCAGCTGTTTTACTTTCGATTTCCCCCAGCATAGGAAAAATTTATCCTTCTAGCCTTTTGCCTGTGCCACGGCAAAACCGGCTATAAAAGTTCAAAGTCCAGCCATAAAGCCATTAATTAGAAGCTGGCAGGCTGCCCGGAGCTGTAGCACATACCTCATCAAATCATCTTGACGCGCAGAGATATCGTCCGATCCGGCCCTCTGCATTCCGATCCTTTGCCGGCACTCCAATTCTTTGCTCCTTTGTTCCTTTGCCAGGAGCCCGACTTCTGGAGTCCATTCTCAAAACACTGCGTTTTTCTGGGCCCATAACCAAGTGTTGGATACAAGCAGTGTCCAGTGCACAGCGGAATGATGAAAAGTACGTGCCAACATGCTCTATATTACTTTATTTACACTTCAAAGCTGGTAATTTACAGAAAAACATCTTCCCTCTGCCGGAGCAGAGAAAGGCATCCTCTCTCCTCTAAAGCACGGAGAGAATCACACTGAACTGCAAAGAACAGTGAAAAACAGGAAACCAGTGTACGTCACATCCAGTCTCCTTTCCCGTGAGAAAACCCAACAGCACTTGACTGTGGAATGTAAACATTGTCTTGTGACAAGCACTTCGCTGCTCAGTGAAGGAAGCAGAAACCAACAGTTGGCAGTCGCCACGTTTGATCTTCTGCTTAGAATCGTAGAATCAGAGGGAATCTCGAAGGTCCTCTTGTCTGTCTACCCCATCCCATTCAGGAAATGCACCGCTGAATCAACCCTAGTAGACTTAAGCACTCTCAGCTACACCACACTGCCTTTTTCTGCAGCAAGGTAGGTTTGCAAGAGCTGAGCCTTGAGACATAAGAGCTTGCCTGATATTCCCGCGTTGCAGAGGGCTGAACTAGATCACCCTTTGGGTCCCTATGATAGGTCCTACTATCACTTGCAAATCTCCAGTGAAGGAGAGTCCCTTCCCCTTCCTAGGCCATATATTTATTTATTTATTTATTTATTATTTATACATACATACATACCGTATTTTTCGCTCTATAGGATGCACCGGACCATAGGAGGGGGAGAACGGGGAAATAAAACTCTCCCCCTCTCTGCTCAGCGCCCCTTCAGCGAAGCAGTAGGAGAAACGGAGCCCCTTCCATTTCTCCTCCCGCTTCGCTGAAGGGGCGCTGCACAGAGAGGGAAAACTGTGCAGCGCCTCTCCAGCGAAGCGAAGCCTGGAGAGCAAGAGGGATCGGTGTGCACCGACCCCTCTCGCTCTCCAGGCGGCTATCTGCAAGCCTTCGGAACGCGGCGGGAACTCCTGCTGTGCTCCGAAGGCTTGCGGATAGCTGCCTGAAGCCCCCGGAGCACAGTGGGAGTTCCCTGCGCTCCGGGGGCTTCAGGCGGCTTCAACGAAAGCAGCATGAAGCCTCCGGAGCGCGGGGGGACCTCTCCTTCTGAGCTTAGGAGGTTTCATGTTGCTATCACTGAAGCCAAGGAGCCTGCATTCGCTCCATAAGACATACACACATTTACCCTTGATTTTTGAAGGGGAAAAAGTGCGTCTTATAGAGCGAAAAATAGGGTACATACATACATACACACACACATACCCTGCCCATCTGGCTGTGTTTCCCCAGCCACTCTGGGAGGCTCCCAACAGATAATTAAAAACACGCTAAAACATCAAACATTAAAAGCTTCCCGAAACAGGGCTACCTTCAGATGTCTTCAGCCGGGTAGGGCTGAGAGAGACTCCCTGCTTGAAACCATGGGAAGCTGCTGCCAGCCAGTGTGGACACTACTAGGCTAGATGGCGGAACCATCTGACTTGGTCTAAGGCAGTGCCCTATGTAATTTGCTTTTCATCTGGGCAGGACAAGCAGGAGCCAAGGATTGCATAGCCCTGTTTCACTTTGGGATTTTTTTAATGGGGGGGCAGTCCTCTCCAAATCCCCCTTGTATCCAGTCTAAATTAAGAGTTACCAGACATCCCCAGTTCCTGGGGACAGTCCCCGGATCATAGCTGTCAACTTACAGATTTGAAAATAAGGGACCAGCAGCTTCGAAAATAAGGTTTCAGCAGCCAAAATAAGGGATTTTCCAGGCACAGGTATGAGCCCCTCCGAGCCAAAGGCAGAAAGCCCAGCCAGCAGCCAAACAAAGCCTCAATCAGTGGTTCCCACAGCGCAGCAACCCGGCAAAGGGGATGCAGCAAGGAAAACCACTGTCACCTCTCCGCTGGGAAGTGCTGAGCAAAGGCGAGTCCGCAGGCAACACGGCTGATTTGATTGGCACAAGGCATGCAAGCTCCACCCCCCAGTCATTCTTAGACTCCTTATTGGGTGAGCAACACAGCCAAGGAACCCAGTTGGAGGGAGAGGGGCTGCTTCCTTTGAAACCCGGGAAATTTAAGGGACATCATCAATAAGGGACAGTAGCGGGACACGGCACTGGGATAAGGGACTTTCCTGCCAAATAAGGGACGGTTGAGAGCCATGCCCCAGATTCACCAATCTGTCCCTGGACAAAATCTGTCCCTGGAATGTCCCCGGTTTTTAAATTAATGTCCCCGGATTTATGCCTGGGGACGTCCGGCGAAGCAACATGGGGGATGCCATGGGAGTGAGCAGCACCGAAGGTCCCGGCCACGTCAGAGTTCCAGCCAGCCAATCCACTGGCTGGGGGGGGGGGGGTATTTAAACCAAGGTGCAAGCCAGAGAGCTTCCAACACCGAAGTTGGGGGGGGCAAGCGAGGCGGTGAAAAAGAGGAGAAGCCTAGAAAAGAGCTGTGCTGCGTTGCAAGACACAGAGAGACAGAGCCTTGCGTGTGTGTTTTCATGCGTGTTTTCCCAAGACCAGCGAGCGCCTTTTTCTCAATATCTCTCTCCCCCCACCCCAACCTCTTTTTGGGGGGTGTTTGTAGATGGCCTCTCCGCCTGCCTTTTGTCAAGGTGCCTGACAACTTTGGGGGTCCCCCTAACTAAAAAAGGTCAAGAACTCTGGGCAACCCTTTCCTAAAATAATAAAGCATGAATTTTTATTTTTTTTAAAAGTGTCCCCGGATTCCTTGGAAAAAATATGGTAACCATAGTCTAAATGAAAGGCAGAGGCTCGTCTAAGAATGACCGTCTGTTCAGCTTCGTCATTGGCAGGAAACCTTTGCAGGATAAAAGTGATGACGTTGTGGAATCAGAAAATGGATTTCAAAGGATGCTTCTTCGTCTCCTCCTCCTCCTCCTCCTCCTCCTCCTCCTCCTCCTCTCAGTTATGGTTCTGCATTTGGGCTACAGGCTGAGGGATTCCATCTCCTGCCTTTATTATTTAATGTATTTCTTCTAAATATAGACGGAGAGCAGCGCAAACTCCGCCGGGAAGTTCTCCAGGGCAATCGCTACGCATTTCCCATTCTTCAGGAGTGAGCAATTAATGCTGCGAAGCTGAGCACCGCCCCACCACCACCCCGGGAGAAAAAAGCTCCTGGAGAAGGCAAGCCAGGATTTTCCCTGGAATGGCAGCTCCCATTTCAAGCTCCGCCTCTCCTCACCTCAGCCTCCAGGGCGGCTGTCCTTGCAAAATGGCTTTTTGAGCCTAAGGTGGGCAGGATGAGTGGCCAGAGAAGCAAATGAGGATTTTTACCTTTGTAGGCCACTGTCTACAGTCACACAACTCTATCTGTCCTCTATCCAAGCAAGTGAGAAGCGTTATTAAAGTTTAAGGGCGCCTTCCCACCAGGCGGAAACACTCAAGAAGGGTGTGCAGGAAAGGCAGTGAGGTTCAGTCCTGGGGAGAGGCCCAAGGAGCACATTGGGCCCCTGAGGGCCCCCACTCCTGGTAATGATGATGATGATGATGATGATACAATTTTTATTTATATCCCGCCCTCCCCAGCCGAAGCCAGGCTCAGAGCGGCTAACAACAATAAAAGCAACACAGCATTCTAAAATGAATTCATTCTAAAATAAATTCAAAATCAAATTAATGGCAACCATTGGGCTAGAGTTCTGCGAGGATTACCAAAGGATTACCAAGTGTTGGGTTCAAATCCTGCCTGCAGACTGAAATGATGTCCTGTCATTTATCCACCTAAACATTAGGAAGAACTTCCTGACAGTAAGAGCTGTTCGACAGTGGAATTTGCTGCCAAGGAGTGTGGTGGAGTCTCCTTCTTTGGAGGTCTTTAAGCAGAGGCTTGACAACCATATGTCAGGAGTGCTCTGATGGTGTTTCCTGCTTGGCAGGGGGTTGGACTCGATGGCCCTTGTGGTCTCTTCCAACTCAATGGTTCTATGATTCTATGTGGTGCATTTCAGGTTTCCAAAGTGCTTCTGATGCATTAGTTCAGGAGTCGCTGCAACAGCCCTGCAGAGTAGGCCAGCATGTGGAAGGGACCACGAGGGTCATCTAGTCCAACCCCGTGCAATGCAGGGAACTTTTTCCCAAAGTGGGATTCGAACCCACAACTCTGAGATTAAGATCCTATATTGACTGAGCTGATGATAGTAACAATAGCACGGTCCCACTCATTCTTTATTGAAGCTTACATTGTGCCTTCTGTGCTAATACCCCAGGGCAAATAAACATCACACAGTAAACATTGCAGAAAAATACAATATCCTTAATGCAATAAAAAAGGGGAGGGAGTCCATGAATATCCTGAGACCTAGGCACCCCTCCACCTTAAAAAGCCTTTCCCAAAGGACAGGTCTTCCACTGAGCTTAAAGCTGAACAATGTTGGCTAAACCTTTATGGGGTACTTATTGCATTGAGACCGAAGCTTTCATCGAGTTTGATATTTAACTGGCAGTCCGTGAAGATTTCTGAGAACTAATGTGATACAGTCTGGGGCATTCCGAGGCAGGGGGGTGCGCCCTGTGTGCCATTCCAAAGAGGGGGGGACAAAATGCCAACCCCCAATTGGCGGCACCTGCTGGGGCCTGCACCACTCGCCGCACACCCCCAGGACGCACATCATGCCCCCTCGGACGCATGCCACACTCCCTCAGATGTGCACCACGCCCCCTGGGACAAGCGCCGCTCTAGGTACCGGAGTGGGTTGCTCCGCCTCTGAATACAGTTGATTTGGTGTCAGGCCCACCAAGACTCTTGTTCGCTACACTTTGCAGTACAGTGGTACCTCGGGATGTGAACGGGATCCGTTCCGGAGCCCCGTTAGCATCCTGATGCGAACGCAACACGCGTCAGCACGTGCAAGGGTCACGTTTCGCTGCTTCCGCACATGTGCATGATGTCATTTTGGCCATCTGCGCATGCGCACGCGGCGAAACCTGGAAGAACAGTGGTACCTCAGGTTAAGTGGCTTGAGAGCAGTGCATGTGAAAAGGATCTAGGAGTCTTGGTTGACCATAAACTTGACATGAGCCAACAGTGTGACGCAGCAGCTAAAAAAGCCAATGCAATTCTGGGCTGCATCAATAGGAGTATTGCATCTAGATCAAGGGAAGTAATAGTGCCACTGTATTCTGCTCTGGTCAGACCTCACCTGGAGTACTGTGTCCAGTTCTGGGCACCACAGTTCAAGAAGGACACTGACAAACTGGAACGTGTCCAGAGGAGGGCAGCCAAAATGGTCAAAGGCCTGGAAACGATGCCTTATGAGGAATGGCTAAGGGAGCTGGGCATGTTTAGCCTGGAGAAGAGGAGGTTAAGGGGTGATATGATAGCCATGTTCAAATATATAAAAGGATGTCACATAGAGGAGGGAGAAAGGTTGTTTTCTGCTGCTCCAGAGAAGCGGACACGGAGCAATGGATCCAAACTACAAGAAAGAAGATTCCACCTAAACATTAGGAAGAACTTCCTGACAGTAAGAGCTGTTCGACAGTGGAATTTGCTGCCAAGGAGTGTGGTGGAGTCTCCTTCTTTGGAGGTCTTTAAGCAGAGGCTTGACAACCATATGTCAGGAGTGCTCTGATGGTGTTTCCTGCTTGGCAGGGGGTTGGACTCGATGGCCCTTGTGGTCTCTTCCAACTCTATGATTCTATGATTCTAAGTACTTAATTCATTCTGGAGGTCCGTTCTTAACCTGAAACTGTTCTTAACCCGAAGCACCACTTTAGCTGAGGGGGCCTCCTGCTGCCACCGCACCGCGGGAGCACGATTTCAGTTCTCATCCAAAGTTCTTAACCTGAAGCGTATATAACCTGAAGCGTATGTAACCCGCGGTACCACTGTAACACGCTCTGTTACGTCCGGGTCGCCGCGGAGCGCAACCCAAAAATACTTAACTTGAAGCACATTTATCCCGAGGTACGACTGTACAGTGGTACCTCGGGTTACATGCACTTCAGGTCACATACGCTTCAGGTTACAGACTCCGCTAACCCAGAAATAGTACCTTTGCTTCAGGATGAGAACAGAAATCACGCAGTGGCAGTGGGAGGCCCCATAAGCTAAAGCGGTGCTTCAGGTTAAGAACAGTTTCAGGTTAAGAACAGACCTCTGGAACGAATTAAGTGCGTAACCATAGGTACCACTGTATGCAGAACTCCTGAACCATCTTCAAGGGCTGTTCCATGCAGAGCACATTGCAGTAGTCTAAACGGGAGGTTGCTAGAGCATGGGCCAAAATAGCTCGGTTGCGCCTTGCATTTTCCACAAGGGACGGCAGCGTACGAATGAGGGTGGCGACACACTTATTTCATGATATGAAATAACGTTCATGTTCTGCTTTGATGTAGCAATTACAGTGTGTTGTGGGAAGCTTTTGTGTAAGTGGCGGAAAACCCCCGCCTGCCTCACAGTTCCAGGAAGGGAAGACCCCAACAGCCGGCCAGATGGTGTGTCAGAACCTATACGGCGTCCCGCAAGCAGCCCCCCAAGCCTCTATATCTTGGAAACGCAGGTGATTAGAGTTGGCAGTGAGCGAAGCTCACAGTGGCAAGCTGGCGTCCTCAGCAGTGGGATTGCAAAGTGAAATAAGGAGGGAGGAATTCTGGACGTCTTTAAACACTCGGCAGTCCCAGTTTGAGATTGTATATGTGCGTGTGAATACAATCCCCAAGAATGATGAGGGCAAACGACAGACACTGGTTCTTTCGGAAAGAATTCTGCATTGAAAGAATAGTAATTAAGACCACAGCACAATTAAAGACATCTCTGTGGGTTTTTGTATGAGGTTTACTTGAGTCTTCTAGTAACTGGCTAGTTGAATTTTTAGATTGGTAAAAGCAATGTTTCTGAAGGGAGAAGCATCTTTGGTTCCTTGTCTCCCATCCGATGTCAAGGAAATAAGCAACTATCCTACTTTTAAAAGACACCTGAAGGCAGCCCTGTTTAAGGAAGTGTTTAATCCTGTATTGTGTTTTTAATATTTGATTGGGAGCTGCCCAGAGTGGCTGGGGAAACCCAGCCAGATGGGTGGGGTATAAATAAATAATTATTATTATTATTATTATTTAGGTGACACACCCATCTATCATAACAGAGATCCTCTTAGAACAATCCTTCCTGTACAGGACAGAAGGGAGGTTTTAAAAGCACATTATTATTATTATTATTATTATTATTATTATTATTATTATTATTATTATTAAAAAAAATACTGCCTGATTAATCAGGGCACTTTCTTGAGCCAAGACTGGGGAGAGGATGGAGGCATTCAGACACTGACAAAAAATCCTTTTGTGACTATGAGATCCTGGCTTGCTAACTGTGGTTTGCGCAAGCCGCTTGTTTGAGTGAAACAGGTAACTGCGGTTTGTTGCAAACCACAAACGGAATATCCTCATGCATGAAGGTGGCGGTTGGCTGAAGGGTGCTGAAGGATGGCCCAGCTCAGGCAAAACTGTCTTAAAGTGGCACCTGAAAGCTGACAAAGCTTGTGACAGGCGTGCTTCCTTGGGGAGAGCGTTCCACAAATGGGGAGCCACCACTGAAAATGCCCGTTCTCACATGAAATATAAGAACAATATCTCGACTTAATAAAAACATTTTCTTTTTTTCTTTTATAATAATTTTTATTGATTTTAACATATAAATTATAATACATACCACAAAACTTCAGCACTTATACAATCTTTTTTTGGACTTCCATCAGCGCCTCTGATGACCCACCGTTTTAACCACTTCTTATGCATTTCTTAAATTCATATTGCCTTTAATTATCTTAACTATCCATCCTCCCCCTTATCCATTTTTGCAATAGTTCCAATAATTCTCCTCACAAAACTTCTTGCAAACCTACAAACATAGTTTTGATCATCACAAATACTTTTCAAGTAATTTGTAAATTTACTCCAGTCTTCTGTGAATTTCTGGTCCCGCCAATTTCGAATCCTTCCTGTTAGTTTGTCTAATTCTGCATAGTCCATTAATTTCATCCTCCATTCTTCAATTGATGGTAACTCTTCTTGCTTCCATTTTTGTGCCAATAATATTATTGCTGCCATTGTTGCATATAAAAACAGCTTACATTCCTTTCTATTTATATCATTTCCTACAATGCCCAGTGAAAATGCTTCTGGTTTCTTTATAAATGTATATTTCAACATTTTTTCCATCTCATTATATATCATCTCCCCGAAGTTTTTCACCTTTTTACATTCCCACCAAAGGAAAACACTTTCTTGAGCCAAGAGTGCCTCAGAGCTGATGGGTCACTAAGTTCTGTTCTGTGCATTAGCCTGGAAGGTGCAGATTGGGTGAGTTCATCTCAGAATGGGCACAGATTTAATTCCTCTGGCATCCCTACATTCCAGATCCCAAGATCTGCTGCTCTTGCAAGCTGCCTTCAAGGGCAGCCCCACCTGAAGCTCATTGCAGCAGTCAGTGGACTGATAGCAACTTGGGTGTAGGTAGGGATGAAGGAGAACCCAGCTGTGCATTAAAAAAATTCACTTTGGGGGATTTTGGCAGCTGGGATAATAATAGAACAGGCTCGGTGGAATACAGAGAGGCTGTTTCAGGCAAATGGACTCCCACTGATCACTGGAAAACAGCAAGAAAATAAAGCTGGGAAGCTGCGTCTCTGAAGAGAGAATCTTGGGTGCTCTCTGTGCTTTGAAAAGCAGCAGGATCATAGACCTTGAGGGATTCCTAGGGAGGTTCAACAACGGGGGGGGGGGGGGATAGATGTGTATGCATTAATACCTGTTCTCAGGAAAAGGTACGATTTGGTCGTGAGTAATTTTGCCTCAAAAGCAGGGTGTTTAATTGATGCAATCCTGAAGGCAAGAAAGAGAACATCTTGTTCTGTAGCAGCTGGGGTCAAAATCAGCAGATTATTATTATTATTATTGTTGTTGTTGTTGTTGTTGTTGTTGTTGTTGTTGTTATTATTATTGATTTTTATTAAGTTTTCCATATTTTTTATTATTATTATTATTATTATTATTATTATTATTATTATTATTATTATTATCATTATTAGCCAGCCTTTTCCCAGACTGGGCTTCAAGGCAGCTCACACAAATCAAAGCAAGACAGATAAAGCACAAGAAGATAAAAAGAGAAAATATAATAGGAATAGTAAACCTTTTCAGCAGGGGGCCGGTTCACTGTCCCTTAGACCTTGTGGGGGGCCGGACTATTTATTTTAAAAATAATAATGAATGAATTCCTATGCCCCACAAATAAGCCAGAGATGCATTTTAAATAAAAGGGCACATTCTACTCATGTAAAAACACACTGATTCCTGGACCGTCCGCAGGCCGGATTTAGAAGGGCTTAGTTTGCCTACCCATGAATTAAACTCTTAATAGAATTAAAAGTCTATAAAAAATACAAATCTATTAAAACACAGATCGTAAAACAGGACAGCGCTTTTAAAAGCCCTTTCCTTAAAAAAAGCAGTTGGTTTCCAAAAGCTTTTTGGAATTAAACAGCCTCTTATAAAGATGTCTGCAAATGTGGCATGAAGCCTGGAGACAGACAGTCAGGTTGTGTATCCTCAGCAGTGACCAGGGGAACAATGAGCGCTGGGAGGAGCACAGAGGGAAGAAATACCCTGGTGCATCTGCAGCAGCACAACCAGACTCCTCCATCTGCCCCAGCTGCAACAAAACATGTCTCTCCCGTATTGGTCTCTGCAACCTTCCAAAAGTTTGACTTCGTATATATAAAAAATACATAAATTACCAACAACCAAAACACAAACAGTGAAACCCCCCCAGGCGGCTGATACATTGGGTATACATAATCAATAATAACATAGTCAAATCAACCATATGTACAATTTTCTATTCTCCGTCCACAAGGTTTATTTAACTTTAAACATTTTAATTGCCCCCAAATTGTTCAAACCTACCCAAAGAATTCAGTATCTTCTCAAACCAATCCTCCTCTTTCTCACTGACCTTAAACTCTTTCATTCTGTGTATCTTGACAGTTAGATATTCTAAAATTATAATATTATTCAGTTTTTTCCTCCATTGGTTCACCCCTAGCTCTTCTGCATTTTCCCGGTTACTCGCTATAACCTGTCTGGCTGCAGTTACCATCAATTTCACCCATTTACATTCCTCTTTTGTTTTTAACTCGGTGCTACTCAGGCTAAAAAGAACCATTAATTTAGATATTCCCACTTTCCTACCCACAATTCCTGATATTTCTATACCAATCTGTTTCCAAAATTCATTAACTAACAGACAATCCCACCACATATGACTGTACGTTCCCATCACTCCACATTTCCTCACTTCCAGACTTGTACCAACAGTTTGACTTCATGCCCCAAAGAGCAGTCCTCCATTGTTTGCATTAGACAGACGGATGCCAACAATGTCTTAAAGCAGACACAGAAGAGCCCTCGCTGCCAAGCACCACTTGTCAAGTGGTTAGAGCAGGGTACCCTCCATATTAATTGATCTGCTATTCCGCCTGTTCCGTTGTCTAGTGGTCCCAAGCTATACAGGGCTTTGTCTTCTTCTTTGGCGATCCCTCGTAGCCGAGTAAAATTGTCTTCCATAAACACGGTTTTAACAGTGAGTCCGTAAGTGACTGTGGAGGCCAATTCTGGATCCACACGTCCTTCCACAGTGGGGACATTGGTTTCCGGGCAGGAGTTGATCACAGTGTGGATTTGCCAAGCGTGCCTTCCTCTTAGCACGTTTCTCCCTTGCGTCCTGAGTTTGAGTGTCTTCAAAGCCCATGACACCTTTGGAAAGGCTGTTCTCCAACTGGAGCACTTGCAGGCCAGTGTTTCCCAGTTGTCGGTGTTCATACTACATTTTTAAAGATTTGCCTTGAGACAGTCTTCGAACCTCTTTTGTTGAGCACCAGCATTTCCATTTTTAAGTTTGGAATAGAGTAGTTGCTTTGGAAGACGATCATCAGATATATACAGTCATACCTCATGTTGCGTTTGCTTCAGGTTGAGCGTTTTCAGGTTGCGTCCCGCGGTGACCCGGAAGTACCGGAAAGGGTTACTTCCGGCTTTCGCCGCTTGCGCATGCGCAAAATGATGTCACACGCATGTGCAGAAACGGCGAATCGCAACCTGCGCAAGCACAGACACGCAAACGCGGATTGCATTCTGCTCATGTTGCGAATGGGCCTCCGGAACGGATCCTGTTCGCAACCAGAGGTACCACTATACAGTGGGTTAAACCACAGAGCCTAGGACTTGCTGATCAGAAGGTCGGTGGTTCGAATCCCCACAACGGGGTGAGCTCCCGTTGCTCGGTCCCTGCTCCTGCCATCCTAGCAGTTTGAAAGCACGTCAAAGTGCAAGTAGATAAATAGATACCACTCTGACGGGAAGGTAAACGGCGTTTCCGTGCGCTGCGCTGGTTCACCAGAAGCAGCTTAGTCATGCTGGCCACATGACCCGGAAGCTGTACACTGGCTCCCTCGGCCAGTAAAGCGAGATGAGCACCGCAACCCCAGAGCCATCTGCGACTGGACCTAACGGTCAGGGGTCCCTTTACCTTTACCTTTACTAGCACCTTGATCCTGGATGGGAGTCTGGCAACCTTGAGAGGGCATCATGTTGGCTATCTAACACCAGGACCATGGGGACCCGGGTTCAAATCTCTTTATTTTTTTCAAAATAATTTTTATTCAGTTTTCCATCCATAACAAAGAAGACAAGACAATAAAGAAAACATACAACACGTATAATTTCAGGCTCTTAATTTCATGATCCTTACTCTCCCGACTTCCTCATACCTCCCCTTTCTGCATTCTCATGTCGAATTAGTTCAAATCTCAACCCACCTAGATGACATTGGGCCTGTTACATGCTTCCATCCTGACCCACATCACAGGATAGAATGGTAACTTCCAGACTTGGAACAGGAAGCGTTGGGCTCTCCTTCCTTGGTGGTTTTTAAGTAGAGGTCGGATGGCCCTCTGCCTTGGATCCTTTATTTGAGATTCCTGCATTTCAGGGGGTTGGTCTAGATGACCCTTGGGGTACCTTCCAACTTGATGACTCTATGGTTAATGTAGTGTAATTCCAGTTGCTGAAACCCTGGGATGGGAGGGGTGCTCTTGCGCTCAGTTCCTGCTTCCTGGTTTCCTCAGGCATCTGGCTGGGACACTGTGTGAACAGGATGCTGGATTAGATGAGCCATTGGCCGGATCCTGCAGGCTCTTCTTATTTTCTTAAATAGGGCAGAATGCTGCAGCTAGACTGCTCAAGAGCAGATTACTGGCGACGTCTTGCCCCGCTGCTGAGAGAATGGCACTGTTTGCCAATTTGCTACCAGGCCAGGTTCAAGGTTGTTGAGTTAATCCAAAAAGCCCTAAACTGTTTCAGCCAAAAGTACCTTAACGGCCAACTGATTCCTCAACTTACTGAGATCCCTTGATGAGATACTTCTGGTGTGCCCTTTGTGGCAGGAGATGCACAAGATCCAACAGAGCCTCAGTTTCCCTCTGGGGAGTGTAGGATTCTTCCCCAAAGGATTCCTACATAACCATTTGCATGAGCTTGGAACAGTTCCAGCAGCTGGGCTGACAGGTTTGAAATTTCCTGGATTTCCTCCCCTCCTTGATTATTTATTGATTAATTCATTTATTTTATCAATGAATCGCTCCCTGTGAAACCACCCTGAAGCATTTCAACAACACACCAGCAAGAAAAACAATTGCAAGTCCTATGCCATGGCAGTACTTAATTGGCACCAACAATAGTTATTTGACGCATCTTCCAGCTACTTTTAATTATAAACATATACACAAACACCATCAATGTGGGTACCTTCTGGCCTATTCCAGCAGCTGTCGGGAGACAATCAGAAGCAATTTTCTGAATTTTCAAAACTGAATCACGTTGCGGAACTGGTTCCCCCTTTTCAAGAATTGTATGTTTATCATTTAAAGCATGGGTTGTGCTTAGGTATTCTGCACCTCCTGGGCTTCCTCATACAAGGACTGCCATTCATTTTATTCTCTGCTTTATAGAGATCCTGGGAATCCCAGGAATTCTAGGTCTTTAGACAGATAACTGCAGGTTTTTCATATCTTGACAGAAAGACCTTCCCATTTTCTGCCACAACATGCCTCTGACAATGCAAAACCACACAGGTACACTTAGTAAATGTACTCCATAATTTATTTTTCTATCGGAAGAGTTCTTTCTAACTCAGAAGGCCACTCACTGGATTGCAAACACTGTGCGCTCCTGATAAAGCTATTACAATACATTCCCTCTGAATCTAGACTTGGGAATCAGGATAAGTGCACTTGATTCATGCATCGTAATAATAATAATAATAATAATAATAATAATAATAATAATAATAATAATAATTTATTTGTACCCCGCCCATCTGGCTGGGTTTCCCCAGCCACTCTGGGCACCTTCCACAGAGACCAAAAATGCACTGAAATGCCACACATTAAAAACGTCCCTGAACAGGGCTGCCTTAAGATGTCTTCTGAATGTCAGGTAGTTGTTTATCTGTTTGACATCTGATGGGAGGGCATTCCACAGGGCGGGTGCCACTACCAAGAAGGCCCTCTGCCTAGTTCCCTGTAGCTTTGCTTCTCGTAATGAGGGAACCGCCAGAAGGCCCTCGGTGTCCCGGCAGAACAATGGGGTGGAGATGCTCCTTCAGGTATACTGGGCCGAGGCTGTTTAGGGCTTTAAAGGTCAACACCAACACTTTGAATTGTGCTCGGAAACGTACTGGGAGCCAATGTAGGTCTTTCAAGACCGGTGTTATGTGGTCTCGGCGGCCACTCCCAGTCACCAGTCTAGCTGTGGCATTCTGGATTAGTTGTAGTTTCCGGGTCACCTTCAAAGGTAGCCCCACGTAGAGCGCATTGCAGTAGTCCAAGCGGGAGATAACTAGAGCATGCACCACTCTGGCGAGACAGTCTCATCCTGCATACCAGGTGGAGCTGATAAACAGCTGCCCTGGACACAGAATTGACCTGCGCCTCCATGGACAGCTGTGTGTCCAAAATGACTCCCAGGCTGCGCACCTGGTCCTTCAGGGGCACAGTTGCCTCATTCAGGAACAGGGAGTCCTCCACACCAGCCTGCCCCCTGTCCCCCCAAAACAGTATTTCTGTCTTGTCAGGATTCAACCTCAATCCATTAGTGGCCATCCATCCTCCAACCGTCTCCAGGCACGTAGTTTAGCATCCATTCCAAACAGCGTGAAAACCCCCCAGTTAGCATGCAAGTAAATTATATGCAAATCGACGCCAGCCCTTCCATCTCATGACTGTATTGCTATTGTGATACTGAAGTTGCCCAGGACTACTCTGGAGGGAACAGATTGTTAGAACGAGTCACAGATGGCAGCAGCCGAGTCCTTGAATTTCCAGCACGGCCACTTTGATTTATATTGTCCTCTGCTCCCAACATGCATCTAAGGATGATTTATCGCCGAGCTGCTTGGAATGAGTGAACTAATCGGGGGAGCAAAGTCACGGGACGATGTCTCTTTCTGACGTTAAGGCTGGGCTGGTGGCAGGGGTCACAACTGTTGCCCTCCAGCTGAGTTTATTTGATGATGATGATGATTTTATTCCCATTGCGAACTGCTACCCTTAAAATTTCTCCGAACGATTCTGCAGTCGAAATTGCCAGCAATTAAAATAATTTTGAAAAGCAATTTCATACGTACAAACAATTGAAAACAATCAATTAAAGATTTCATATCCAATACGGGAGCAATTCCAAATCCTATACAGCTACAGGTTGTGATCAAGATCTCTGCTTAAAGGAGTTGCTTTTTTTAAAAAAAAAGTCTTCAAAAGGTACTAAAAAGAAAAGAGAGACAGGGCCTGTTTGAATTGTATTGGAAGGGAATTCCAAACTAAGAGGTGTACCTCACTTAATGGCTAATCCTAATTCTTTTTCCCGACCTGCACCCCAGCAAGACTGCTGGTGATCTCGGGACTTAATGATTTTTCTGCCTCTTGTAGCAATTGTACTGTGTTGTACCAGATCCAGTGTGATCTTTTTCCTTTACTTCTTTTATTTCACACTGTTTTATTGCATTACAATTTGCATTGCTTAGATCAGGGGTCTGGAAACCAAGCCTTATGAAGAACGGTTGAAGGAGCTGGGTATGTTTAGCCTGGGAAAGAGGAGACTGAGAGGAGATAGAAGAGTCACCTTCAAATAACGCATTGAAGATGGCAACAGCTTGTTTTCTCCTGCTCTGCAGGGTAGGACTCGAACCAATGGCTTCAAGTCTCAAGAAAGGAGATTCTGACTAAACATCAGGAAGAACTTTCTGATAGTATGAGCTGTTCAACAGTGGAATGGTCTCCATCAGGAGGTTGTGGACTCTCCTTCCTTGAAGGTTTCTAAGCAGAGGTTGGATGGCCATCTGTCATGGATGCTTTTGTGCTGGGCCCGGGGGTAACCCAAGAACCGCAGTCCAGGTCCAGTCCAGAATCCATAGCTTCTGCTAGGAGTCAGTCCAACAGGGTCAAGGCAGGACATGAGGCAGAAAACCAGTCAAGACCAGGTACAGGATCTCAGGCAGGATCTAGCATACAGCAATGTTGCTCCCGCAACCTGGGGCGGGGTCTGTCAGTCTTTTATCTTTGTCAGGGTAACAGCCGGTCCTGATTCCCCGGCGACTCACCTCCCTGTTTCGCCCGGAGGCGAGCACTCCTCCTGCGAGTATTCAGGTCTATCCTTCTCTCAGACCTGAGTCTCTGCAGCTCAGGAGACGTCGGTGGGTGACTAGACCCAGGGGCCACCTCAGCCTCCCCTGACCCAACCGGTAGCAGAGCAGCTGTAAGTGATGGCCCAGCTGGAGGCAACAAGGTCGTCCCCACATCTGGAGCCAGGGCAGGCTCAGGCCCCGGACTCGGCCCAGCTGGTGCTTGTTGTAGGGGAATCTGTGCAGACTGGGGCTCTTCAGAATCAGGCCCCAGACTTGGTTCAGATGATGCTTGAGGCAAAGGATCTGGTGTGGACTGAGATTCCTCTGGCTCCGAGTCTGAGCCCGAGTCCCAGGCCATCACAGTTTTAGCTGAGATTCCTGCTTTGCAGAGGCTTGAATTAGATCAGGCTTTCTCAACCTCGGCCCTCCAGGTGTATTTGAGACTAGAATTCCCATCATCCCTGTCCACTGGTCCTGCTAGCTAGGGATCATGGGAGTTGTAGGCCAAAAACATCTGGAGGGCCAAGGAAGCTCCTGCAGCCAATCGGGTGCCCCGTTGGACATTTGGCTTCCAAAAATAGTTTGCAAACCGGAACAGTCACTTCTGGGTTTGCGACATTCAGGAGCCAAAACGTTCAGAAACTAAGCTGTTCAACTTCCAAGGTACAACTGTATATGGATTATATATATACAGTGGTACCTCGGGTTACATACGCTTCAGGTTACAGACTCCGCTAACCCAGAAATAGTACCTCGGGTTAAGAACTTTGCTTCAGGAAGAGAACAGAAATTGTGCTCCGGCGGCGTGGCAGCAGCAGGAGGAGGCCCCATTAGCTAAAGTGGTGCTTCAGGTTAAGAACAGTTTCAGGTTAAGCACGGACCTCCGAAACAAATTTCTTAACCCGAGGTACCACTGTACAGCATATGATCATTTTACATCTTTTACGTTAGAGACAATTGCAATTAAGGGATATATAAACGGTCAGAAGAAACGGTTTTCATATACATTCCATTTTTACGTGTGCATCTCGAAATCGCTCTGAGATGCTTCATAGGAAGTGATTCATAAACGGAATAATAGTAGTCACCGCTGCTTGAAATGGCAGCTCCGCCTGTGCCTATTGCAGTTGTGATGCTCAATTCATATGTGTCAGCTGCTGCCTGATGTGGCAAAGTGAGCCTGCTTGGTGGTACCAGCCCTCCGTAACCAGCAACCGTAATCCGGGTGATGCGTCCCAGCCCCAGCGCATGCCAGATCTGCCGTGCATCCGTTTGCCGCTTCCGCCTCGCGTGCCGTGCGAAATCCCTCGTTGCCCTGGCAGGGGAGGGGAGGAAAAAGCCCAGCTGAGCTGCAAAAAAAGGTGCGAGAGGCTTCCCCTCATTCTGCCTTCGACTGTCGTGACTTCAGAGCACATTGCGGCTGACACAGATTTGTAGCCGTCTCCATGGCAACCGAGACGGGGCGAGCTGTACGTGAAGTCTGTTCATTGTTAAGTTTCTAATTTCAGATGAGGCTGTCGGATTCTTCATCACTCTCTGGGGAGTAAGATCAGGCTATTTAATCTCGGCTTCCCGCACCCTCAAACTGCCAGGCCTCTGCTTCTTCTCAAAGACCTCAGCCACGCAATCCAGCACAGGATCAAGTACTGTGTAATATTTCAGGGGGTGTGTGTGGCTTTTCTCACAGCACTGTCCCCACCCTACAAACATGCGTATGTCATCTTTTTCCTGTCCTGGAGAGATATCTGTTCTGCAGTTATTTTGATGGGATCTTGTATGAACTGGGAGAGCAAGAGAAAGATCCCGCAGTCAGCACCTATTGGCCATTTCCTGTAACGCCAACAACACACCTTGCCTCAATCTTCGGAGCTCTTTCTCAACTGTGTTTGAAAAAATGTTTGCGAACTGAAGGATAGCTGTCTTTCTAAAGAATTTGTAATGGTTTTGGCTAACCAGATAAATCATAGTATCATAGAATTGTAGGGTTGGTTAGAAGACACTTTAAGGGTCATCTAGGCAAGAATCTCAACTGAATCATCCATGTCAGATGACCATCCAGCCTCTTCTAAGAAATCTTCACTAAAGGATAGTCCACAACCTCCTGAGGGAGACAGTTCCACTGCTGAACAGTCATAAAGTTCTTCCTGATGCCTGGTTCCATGTAACTTGGCTTCTCACAGCGAGGGAACCTCCAGAAGGCCCTCGGTGCTGGACCTCAGTGTCCAGGCTGAACAATGGGGGTGAACACTTCAGGTATAGTGGACCGAGGCCATTTAGGGCTTTAAAAGTCAGCAACAACACTTTGAATTGTGCTTGGAAATGTACTGGGAGCTAGTGTAGGTCTTTCAAGACCAATGTTATGTCTTATGGCAGCTGCTCCCAGTCACCAGTCTAGCTGCCGCATTCTGGATTAGTTGTAGTTTCCAGGTCTCCTTCAAAGGTAGCCCCATGTAGAGCGCATTGCAGTAGTCCAAGCAAGAGATAACTATTAGGATGATACCGTACTATGCCGCAAGCAGAGCACAGTGACTGATGTCATTTCTGGTGTGGCATTTTACGGAATGTTTCAGACTCCGGGGATTTACTTCTGAAGAGGGTTCCCGGCCCCCGTTTTCCCAACATGAATTTCCTCCCTTCTCCCCTGAAATGGTACGCGCTTTCGTTCTCAGAGATAGACCAGTATTCACCGTGAACTTCAAATGCAATTAATTAAAGGGCTGCAGGGTGTGAAAGTGGCTTTGACTGAGAGTGGGCTTAATCAGCTTGTAAGTTGCACCCGATTGTTGCACCAATGTGAAGGAAGACACACCTCTTGATACCTGAGTTATATATTTTTAGGATCCACCATATTTCTGTGTTTGCAAACTGAGTTGAATTCCTGGAGAGGGCTGAGTTCAAGTGACGCTCACTGGGTTGTTTGGACCTCTTGCTCTCAGCCTAGCCTACCTCACGGGGCTCTTATGAGGTCAAAACGGGGGCAATGTATATGGTCCTAGATGTTGGAAGGGATCCGAGGGTCATCTAGTCCAATCCCTGCAATGGGGGAATCTTTGCCCAGCGTGGGTCTTGAACCCTCAACTCTGAGACCAAGAGTCACATTCCCCACCGACTGAGCTATCTCTATGTCTACAGGAGCCCTTTCTAAGAAGGCAAGCAAACAAATAAGGACAAGGAGCTCAGTGTTTCAAGGAAGGGGTGAGATGGGAAACCCACACAGCTGGTTGTCGTTTCCATTTATAAACTCTGCAGACTGACAGATGTTGATCTTTCTACAAGTGTGGATTAATTGCTTCTTGATTGACCCTCGCATCCCTGGATTTAATCTCCAGAAGATGGCGAGCTCACACATTTGCGGGGATCTCGTGAATTCTCAGCTTGAGCACTGTTCTTCTTGCAGCATAGGAGTGGGGAATCCATAGCCCTGGAGAGGTTGTTGCGTTCCAACTCTCATCAGCCTCATTCGCCATGAATCAAGGTGATGGAAGTTGTAAAATGTGCAAAAAGAAAAGCAAAACAACACAGTATGTAACTAGGACATTCCTAGCATCGTGTCACACTGCAAACTTTGTGTGCATTTTTTTTATACTTCTGTTTTGAATTGCACTGCTGCTGTTTTCCAATATACCGTATTTTTCGCTCCATAAGACGCACCTCACCATAAGATGCACCTAGTTTTTAGAGGAGGAAAACAAAACAAAAAAAATATTCTGAACAAATAACTATATAGCCACCTTGTAATTTATTTGTTTCTTGACTTAACAGTTGCTTAGCACCTCCCATTTCTTTTGGACCACAATGGCCACTGTCCCTGGCCATTGCCTATACTGGCTGAGGATGGTGGGAGTCTTAGGCCATGGCACCTGGAGGGCCACAGGTAAGGGAAGGCTGATTTATGGGTCAAATCCTTGGATGGTGCTTCTGCCTAGTGGTCCTGCCCATTCAGACTTTGCATTAGCTGACTCATCCTCGGAATAAGCCTCTTCCGCTTTCAGTCTTACCCTTTGGCGTCCTTGCCAAAGCAGCTGGAAAAACGTTCTGATCGCACCGTAGGCAACTTATAGCCATTAGCCTCACATCTGGGCAGAATCAAGGCAGCACGATAAAGGACTGAATTGTGGGAGAGACTGAAAGGGAAAGAGACTCTTTGGCATCCAATGAAGTTGGGTGATTCAGGACAGGTAGAAGAAAGTGCTTCTTCAAGCTGCACCTTGGAAGTTCTGGATAGACGAAAGAAAAGACTTCTTCATGCAGGGCATAGGTAAACTATGGAACTCGCTCCTACAGGAAGCAAGGATGGCCACCAACATCATCATCATCATCATCATCATCATCATCATAAAAAATTTGTTATTTATACCCTGCCCATCTGGCTGGGCTTCCCCAGCCACTCTGGGTGGCTTCCAACAAAATATTAAAATACAGTAATGCATCAATCATTAAAATCTTCCCTAAACAGGGCTGCCTTCAGATGTCTTCTAAATGTCAGGTAGTTGTTTTTCTCTTTGACATCTGGTGGGAGGGCATTCCACAGGGCGGGTGCCACTACCGAGAAAGCCCTCTGCCTGGTTCCCTGTAATTTGGCTTCTTGCAGTGAGGGAACTGCCAGAAGGCCCTTGGCACTGGACCTCAGTGTCTGGGCTGGACGATGGGGGATGGAGATGCTCTTTCAGGTATACTGGACCAAGGCCGATTAGGGCTTTCAAGGTCAGCACCGACACTTTGAATTGTGCTCGGAAATGTACTGGGAGCCAATGTAGGTCTTTCAAGACCGGTGTTATGTGGTCTTGGCGGCCGCTCCCAGTCACCAGTCTAGCTGCCGCATTCTTGGATAGCTTTAAAGAAGGGTTAGAGAAATGCACGGAGGAGAAGGTTATCAATGGCTAATAGCCATGAAGATGCTAATAGCATCTTCCATAGCTGGAGGCAGCCATGATTCAGAACAGTGGCTGCTGGAATATACCGGACAGGAAGATGCTCTTTTGCTCAAATCTTTCATGCAGGTTTTCCATAAGTACCTAAGTAGCCACTGTGGGAACAGGATGCTGGACAAGGTGGGCCATTGGCCTGATCCAGAAGGCTCTCCTCATGTTCTTATCTACACCCTTGTGCAAATTAACTGAAACAAAGCATGTTTTCTATCTTACTCATAATCCTGTACTCAAAACAAACATGAAAAGTCAGTTGATCATTATGGTGTCGGAAGCCTGCCACTGATAGAAGGAATGATGCGCTCACCACAATACATTGAGGTTCTACAAAAGAGAGTTATTCCAGAGCTGGAAAAGAGGCATCCTGGCTGTACTGGGACATTGCAGCAGGATCTAGCCCCCTGTCACACATCGAAAGCGGTGAGGAAATTCATGACAGAGCAGCAAATACAGGTACTTGATTGGCCAGGGAATTCCCCGGAAGTAAATCCCACTAAGAATTTGTGGGCTATATGCAAAAGTCGCCTCCGTGCTGTAGACTGGATGACGATGGAGAAGCTCCTTCAGGCGCTGATTCAAGTGTGTATAGGGATCCGAAAATCAACAATGACTGTTCGAAACTAGTAGACTCCATGCCAAACGGTGTTCAAATGCTGCTTAAAAATAGCGGAGGTCATATCTGTTACTAATGTACGTATATGTGAGTTTTGTACATGTATATGTGAGTTTTGTACAATAAACTACATAGTTTCAGTTAATTTGTGCAAGGGTGTATTCCCCTGGAGATTCCATATTCAGCCGAACTTCTTCTATCAAGCAAGCTTTACCTATGGATTTTGCCGAGAAACTGGACTTCTTCCTTCCTTCGCAAATTTGTGTTCTTCTTCATGGAACAAGGGGATACCCTCCTCTTCTGATGAGCAGCTGGCCAGGGGCATTGATTCTGGACTTTGCTTTCTTAATCGGCCCATGAGTCACACCGAGGGCTTCTGGGAGGTGGCTGGTGATTTTTCTTCTGATCTCTGTCTTTCATATTTCACAAGAACAGTGAGCTGTCGAAGGGATTTTCCTTTGCTGCGGTGAAACACCCAGGACACATCTTCCAAGGTTAATTCAGTTTTGGAGAGGAGCAGGCGGAAAAGTGTGATGGTTGGTGGTGGGGGTTTTACATGGGAAATTTGCTTTATTGAAGGCAAGGCTGGAGAGCTCTCTCAAAAAGAACTCCTGGAGCTCTTTGCTTGTAAAGCATTATTAGTCAACGTAGCATAAAAATCCATAGTATTGTATTTCCCCAGATCCCTGTTGGGTCCTTTATTTGTGATAACAGCACGAGGAGGAGAGGGGAGTCATAAAAATGCTTGGGAAATGAGCCTGGCTTGCTGTTTCACAACAGAAAAGGTTTTTCTTAATCACAACGATGGCGTGTCTTAAGATAAATAATCCAGGAAACATGGGCTAAGGCAGCGACTCATCAAAAAGAGGCTCAGCACAGAAGGCGCTCAGAACATGTACTTGAGATCATAAGAACTTAAGAAGAGCTCTCCTGAGTCATGCTGAAGACCCATCTCGTCCATCATCCTCTTCTCATACTGGCCATTCAGAAGTGTACAAACTCATGCTGGTAGCTTTGAGAACACTGTCCCACCATCTCGTCCTCTGTCATCCCCTTCTCCTTGCGCCCTCCATCTTTCCCAACATCAGGGTCTTTTCCAGGGAGTCTTCTCTTCTCATGAGGTGGCCAAAGTCTTGGAGCCTCAGCTTCAGGATCTGTCCTTCCAGTGAGCACTCAGGGCTGATGTCCTTAAGAATGGATAGGTTTGATCTTCTTGCAGTCCATGGGACTCTCAAGTGTCTCCTCCAGCACCAGAATTCAAAAGCATCAGTTCTTCGGCGATCAGCCTTCTTTATGGTCCAGCTCTCACTTCCATACATCACTACTGGGAATACCATAGCTTTAACTATACGGACCTTTGTTGGCAAGGTGATGTCTCTGCTTTTGAAGATGCTGTCTAGATACATGTACCTAACTCTCATTTAAAAACCAACCAAATATTGGCCATCACTGCATCTTCTGTGAGCAGATGCCTTCATTTAAAGATGTGTCCTATATGAAGCATTTTCTTCTCTCTGTCAGCAAATGTTTACCTTCACCGGATGGTCCCTTTGGAGTCTGGCATTGTGATAAAGGCGGAAAAGCTTTTCTTCATCTACATTCTCCATCCTATGCATAATTTCTCACACCTCTGTCGCACAGACAATCCCCATTTTTCTCTCTCTAAACCACACTTTAGAAGTAGAAATAAGAGAAGCGGTGAAAATGCAATTAAAAACCGTACAGCATCTAACATAGTGCAGCAAATTTGCTACAGCTGGCAGACGCATCGTTAAGTGTGTCCGCCATGACCCAATTGTCAACTGGTCTGTTGGAGTCGTCATAGCGATCCGTAGTTAAAAGTAGAAGTTGGCAAATGTGGGATATAGCTATTACTGATAAATTAACATGTGCCATTAAGGTAAGACAGGGAATATGCAGGAGAAATGGTTTTGAGGAAGAGATATGGAAGGTGTTTGTAGAATTTGTACTGTTAAAATGGAAAGGGGTCAAACCATTGCAAAAGGCATTGAAATTTTGGGAGGTTGGATAGTTACGATGGAATGGTATCAGGGGTGGGGTGCACACTATTGTAATAACAACAACAACAACAACAACAACAACAACAACAACTAAAAATTAATAAATAGTAATATTTTTTATTATTTATACCTCACCCATCTGGCTGGGTTTCCCCAGCACTCTGGGCAGCTTCCAACCAAAGATTAAAAATACATTAAAACATCAGTCATTAAAAACTTCCTTAAACAGGGCTGCCTTCAGATGTCTTCTAAAAGTCTGGTAGTTGTTCTTCTCTTTGACATCTGGTGGGAGGGTATTTCACAGGGCGGGAGCCACTAGCAAGAAGGCCCTCTGCCTGGTTCCCTGTAACTTGGCTTCTCGCAGCGAGGGAACTGCCAGAAGGCCCTCAGAGCTGGACCTCAGTGTCCGGGCAGAATGATGGGGGTGGAGACGCTCCTTCAGGTATACTGCGCCAAGGCCGTTTAGGGCTTTAAAGGTCAGCACCAACACTTTGAATTGTGCTTGGAAACGTACTGGGAGCCAATGCGGGTCTTTCAAGACCGGTCTTATGTGGTCTTGGCGGCCACTCCCAGTTACCAGTCTAGCTGCCGCATTCTGGATTAGTTGTCGTTTCCGGTTCACCTTCAAAGGGAGCTCCACATAGAGCGCATTGCAGTAGTCCAAGCGGGTGATAACTAGAGCATGCACCACTCTGGCGAGACAGTCTGTGGGCAGGTAGGGTCTCAGCCTACATACCAGGTGGAGCTGGTAGACAGCTGCCCTGGACACAGAATTGAGATAGTCCCTTGGCCTGATCCATTGGCTCTTTCTGTGTTCTTGGTTAGCATTCTGTCACCCACCGAGCATGCTCAGTCCCCGTTAGGCTGATTGGCGGAGGAAAGGTTGCTCCCCAATTCTGATATCTCCCTCCAACTGAAGGGAGTCGTAGTTCAAACTAGCTGAAAACCCCCAGTTTACCAACAGCTGGTGTGTAGGATATGAATTAGGGATAATGATCTCTGCATTGACAACAGGCTCCTGGGCTAAGGCCTGGATTCAGCTCAGCACACTAAAAAGATAACAATGATGAAGCAAATTGTAAACCAAAATTACTCACATCTATCACCGCAAGCATATTTAATGACTAAGTAGCCCTGATATTTGAGAGATGTTGAAAGAAGGATGTCATTATGTAGGCGTCAATAGCGGGTCTTTAAAATTGTATTTAGATTTGTACATATTTGCACATATCGACAAAGAGATACAGTGGCCTTGGTTGTTTATTACCGCCACACACCTCGTAAACGGTAGGAAGAGAGAAGAGGTGTCTGTCGGCGTTTTGTTTAATTGTTTCACTACTGGAGAAAGGTTATGGCATTGCAAATGCTTCAGACTTCACAAGGGTTTCAAAACAACGGCAGATCTTTTGTTCGATTAGCAGGCCTGGAACGACTGTGGTGGGCTTCTCTGAACTCCTGATCCAGTCCTTCTCAAGGACGCACAATGGCTGTTAAGTAATACTTAAGCACAAAATACTAGGCAGAAAACACACAGCTATTGATGCTTAACCCCATGCTGCCTGGAGCCACGCAAGCAAAAAAAAAAGTTCATCTCAGGTGGCCCGCAGATTGAACACTAGAACAGGAAGCTGGACCATTAGGTCCAGTTGTGACCGACTCTGGGGTTGCAGCACTCATCTCGCTTTACTGGCCGAGGGAGCCGGCGTACAGCTTCCGGGTCATGTGGCCAGCATGACAAAGCCGCTTCTGGCAAACCAGAGCAGCGCATGGAAATGTCGTTTACCTTCCCGCCGGAGCGGTACCTATTTATCTATTTGCACTTTGATGTGCTTTCGAACTGCTAGGTTGGCAGGAGCAGGGACCGAGCAAAGGGAGCTCACCCCGTCGCGGGGATTCGAACCGCCGACCTTTCAATCGGCAAGTCCTAGGCTCTGTGGTTTAACCCACAGCGCCGCCCGCATGCTGTTCCCATACAGCAGCCTGAGCCAATAAAAATGTACAGTGGTACCTCTGGTTAAGAACTTAATTCGTTCCGGGGGTCCTTTCTTAACCTGAAACTGTTCTTAACCTGAAGCACCACTTTAGCTAATGGGGCCTCCTGCTGCTGCCGCACCACCGGAGCACAATTTCTGTTATCATCCTGAAACAAAGTTCTTAACCCGAGGTACTATTTCTGGGTGAACGGAGTCTGTAACCTGAAGCGTATGTAACCTGAAGCATATGTAACCCGAGGTACCACTGTATCTTATAAACAAAAAAAACCTGATTAGGGCATGAAGATAAGAGCCTGTTGGATCAGTCCAGCATCCTGTTCTCACAACGGTCAACTAGATGTATGTGCGGAACCCGCAAGTGGGATTTGAGCACAAAAGTCCTCCCTCATCCTGCGTTTTCCAGCAATTGGGTCTCAGAAGCATTCCTTGCCTCCAACTGTAGAGGCAGATCATCGCCATTGTGGCTAGGAGACACCCATAGCCTGAGAAGCGTGGCTGGTTTTTTGGCTTCAAAAACCATTCGCTCGCAACAGACTGATCCTTAATTCCTAGCAAAGCTGTGCAGGAAATTCAGAGAGCGTGGGAGAAAGGGTGCTGTGCTGGCCTCCTCCCAAGAGGCCATATTGTCCCTCCTGCCCAGACCGCCCGCTTTCAGCATCTCCTGGGCTCCCTCCTCGAGAACAGCCTGTCTGTGTTTCGACTATCGCAAACTGCTCCGTTTTGTAAACAGATACTTAAGTGAGTGTTATTCGGCGGCCTAGCAGATGGCTATTACAGCTGCCTCTTTCCCTTCCCCCTTACTCCCTCTGTTACGCATCTCCTCTACAATTACAGCTCCTCATTATTTTTCTCTCTGGCATTCCCTTGTTCTAATTTATTGGGAGAGAATTAAAAAAAAAAAAAAGGACAGCGAAAGTCAGTCATGGATCCTCGGGGCAGGGAATTAAGCCATTGTGTCAAGGACTCTGATCAATACAGCATCCCACACAGTCCGAACTGGGGATGTGAAGGTCTGGGGTTGGGAAGCAGAAAAATTGGAGGGGAAACCCCAGCTCCGTCCGTCTCTCTCTCTCCCCCCCCCCCCCGATTACTGTATTTTTTGCTCTATAAGACAGCTGGCATTGGCTCTCAGCAAACGAAGAACACAGCTCATCCTGCAAATTACCGTATTTTTTTGCTCTATAAGACTCACTTTTCCCCTCCTAAAAAGTAAGGGGAAATGTGTGTGCGTCTTATGGAGCGAATGCAGGCTGCGCAGCTATCCCAGAAGCCAGAACAGCAAGAGGGATCGCTGCTTTCACTGCTGTTCTGGCTTCTGAGATTCAGAATATTTTTTTTCTTGTTTTCCTCCTCCAAAAATTAGGTACGTCTTGTGGCCTGGTGCGTCTTATAGAGCGAAGAATACGGTACTTAGATGTTTTCTCCAAATTTTCAGAAGCAAATGGGCCAGGAATGGGGAAATGTGGGAAGCAATGTGTTTGCCAAGTATTCCTGCTATTTCACCTCACTGAGCTCAGCTGCTTGCTTGAGTACTTTGTTGTTTTATTAATATCATTTATGTCGCACTTCTCTGCTGACACACACAAGGCAACCAGCAAAATCAAAACAGCACAATGATTTGATAACCAGGTAATATACAGCAATTGTGACTGGTAGTTATCCTTCACAAATTTGCCTAATCCAGTTTCAAAATGCCACCCAGATTGGTGGCCATCACACAATTTATTTATTTATTTATTTATTTATTTATTTATTTATTTATTTATTTATTTATTTATTTCAATGTATATACCACCCTTTATCAAAAGATCCCAGGGCGATATACAACTTTAAAAACACACTACAGAACACCAGTAATAAAAATAATAATACTGACAGACAACCCAATAAGAAAATAGTCATTGTAATAACAGTCGTCTCCCCAACACTTTTACAGACCATAGATTATTTAATAGCTATAGGCCTGGGTCAGTATTACAATATTACAGGATAGTGGATCTTATAGCATATTAGTGGTAATATTACATATGAGCCTGTTCTACTGAGGAAGCCTAGGATGGCGAAATAAGGCTAATATTCTGGAAATCCTTGTCTTAGACTCTGTGAAAGGATTCTGTGGAACTGTAACAACCCTTCATGTGGATTATTGGATCACCGTATTTTTCGCCCTATAGGACACACTTTCCCCCCTCCAAAAATGAAGGGGAAATCTGGGTGCGTCCTATGGGGCGAATGCAGGCTTTCGCTGAAGCTTGGAGAGTGAGAGGGGTCGGTGCGCACCAACCCCCCCTCTCTCTCCAGGCTTCAGGAAGACATCCGCAGCCTAGGCAGCCCTGCGGGAGTTCCCGCAGGGCTGTCTAGGCTGCGGATAGCAGCCTTCAGCCCGGTGCGATGGGCGCCCTGAAGCAGAGCGCCCCTCGCGCCGGGCAGACATCCGCAGCGTGGGGAGCCCTGCAGGAGTTCCCCGCAGGGCTCCCCACACTGCGGATAGCAGCCTGCCGCCCGGCGGGCAGAGCGCGCTGAAGCAGAGTGCCCCGTGTGCCGGGCAGACATTGGCCAGCCCCACAAGCTCGGGGGACAGCAGGGAGGCGCAGCGCCGCCATCCCGCTGTTCCTCGACCTGGTTTGGTTTCCCCGACCTGGTTTTGGGGGGAAAAGAAAGGAAAAAAATTTTCCCATAGGTGCGTCCTATGGGACGGAGCGTCCTATGGGACAAAAAATACGGTATTCCACAGACAGGTGGAATAGATACTTAAACATGTATGGACCTTATGCATGAACGGACTAGAGAAGGAACTGATGCACTGGGTCTTCTGCTTTTTTCGCTGAGCTTTATGAGACTTCCGTTGAAATCTACAATTTGATACAATGAATAGTATACCTTATTTATTCAAAAGTACAGCTGGTTATGTCTTGTGTGTTTATTGGTTCCCCACAATGAGCATTTGGTTGGCCAGTGTGAGAACAGGATGCTGGGTTAGATAGGCCTCATTTTGCCTGATCCAATAGGCTCTTCTTACTCCCTTAGACTGTGGAAGGTAGGAAACAGCTACCTGACTTTTAGAAGATACCTGAAGGGAGCCCTTTCAGGGAAGTTTTTATTGTTTGATGTTTTACTCTGGTTTTATAATTTGTTGGAAGCCTCCCAAGGTCATTGAGGCAACCCAGTCAGGTGGGAGGGATACAAATAATAAATTATTGTTATTACTGTTCTTCTTCTTCTTCTTTGGCAATCACTCATAGCCAAGTAAGATTGTCTTCCATAAACACGGTTTTAACAGTGAGTCTGTAAGTGACTGTGGAGGGCAATTCTGGATCCACACATCCTTCTACTGTGGGGACATAGGTTTCTGGGTGGAAGTTGATCATGGTGTGGATTTGCCAAGTGTGCCTTCCTCATAGCACATTTCTCCCTTATGTCCTGATTTCGAGTGTCTTCAAAGCCCATGACACCTCTGGTAAAGGATTTTCTCCAATTGGAGCTCTCGCAGGCCAGTGTTTCCCAATTGTTGGTGTTTATACTACATTTTGTTTAAGATTTGCCTTGAGACAGTCTTTAAACCTCTTTCATTGACCACCAGCATTACACTTTCCATTTTTAAGTTTGGAATAGAGTAGTTGCTTTGGAAGACGATCATCAGGCGTCCGCACAACATGAGCAGTCCAACGAAGATGACGTTGAAGTATCATTGGTGATATTTGCTTCTTCCAGTACACTGGCATTAGTTTGCCTGTCTTCTATTATTATTCTGTGGAGAATGCAGGACAGCTCTTATGTTGCCCAAGCTGGCGTTTGAGCCTCTTTTGGAAGGAGATCCCGCCGCAAGATCCACCTTTCCGCAGAGCGTGTGAAATAAATAAGTAACAGAGGACAAGCTACTAAGAGTTTTAATCAGGCAGGGCTTAGTCATGCGCCTGGTCGCGGGCAGGAGGGTAGCAGCGGGACGGCTTTCGAAGGCTTGTCGGATTCTATTATTCATGGAGGTGTTACCGCCTTTGCTGGGTTAACTCATCAACCGCTGGTGCTGAGGGCCTGGCTGCTTTTATACAGCAGAAGGATCAACAGGGTCTAATCCTCGTCTGAGAAGCTGAAATTCTATTAGCTGTTGTGTCAGGGGGCTGGGAGGAAATCCTGTATAGATTTCCCACTTAAGGAAAGAGTCTTTTAAGAACTTAAGTAGGTAAGAGCTGTCTCTCGTGCTGTGTTAACGAGCGCCGCAGAAACCCGGCATTGAATCTTGGGCCGTGTTGGGAAGATCTTTCAGAACGTCGGAGGAGACCAAAGCCCAGGATCTTGACTCCGAGGGCCACCAGTCAGGTGTTTCTGGGGAAACCACAGTCTGGAAAAGAGCAAAATCACCTTCTTCTCTTCAGAATCCCCAGGAACTGGTACTCAGATGCTCTCTGCCTCTGATCCTTGAAGTTCTATTCTTCTTTGGCGATCACTCGTAGCCGAGTCAGATAGTCTTCCATGAACATGGTCTTAACAGTGAGTCCGGAAGTGACGGTGGAGGCCAATTCTGGATCCACACGTCCTTCCAAAGTGGGGACATTGGATTCCAGGCGGGAGTTGATCACGGTGTGAATTTGTAGCCACTGTGACTAGTAAAGTAAAGGTAAAGGACCCCTGGACGGTTAATTTCATTCAAAGGAGACTATGGGATTGCGGCGTTTATCTCGCTTTCAGGCCGAGGGAGCCGGCGTTTGTTTGACAGTGTAACAGTCTCCTTTGGGAGGTGGTAGACTCTCCTTCGCTGGAGGTTTTTAAGCAGAGGTTGGGTGGTCACCTGCCATGGATGCTTTAATTGAGATTCCTGCATTGCGGGGGGTTGGGCTAGATGACCCGTGGAACCCCTTCTAACTCTTAAGAGTCTATGATTCAACTTTATTTTATTTTGTCTCATTTTTGTTACGGTATCGTGCAACAATGCATTAACACAAGGAAGCATTGCAGAACAAGAAATAAGGTGGAATCACGTGCGGACATTTTTATTGCATCAGTGGCATGTTGCAGAAGGACACCTGCAAGAAACTAAATTATTTATTTATTTATTTATTTATACCCTGCCGGCCCCATCCAAGACCGGGCTCAGGGCGGCTAACAACCAATAATAAAAACAAGTTGATTAAAACAGTGGCGTAGCGTGGGGGGTGCAGGGGGGCCGGCCGCACCGGGCGCAACATCTGGGGGTTAGGGTTGGGGGCGCAAATCCACGGGTTAGGGGGCGCAAATCCACGGGTTAGGGGGTGCAAATTACTTGCCTTGCCCCGGGTGCTGACAACCCACGCTACGCAACTGGATTAAAATACAACTTAAAAAACAAGATTAAAATATTAAGATGCAGGTTCTTCACAGGAGGAGGAAGGAAAAAAGAAAGAGGGGGAAGGAATCAAATTGATTCTAAGCCAAAGGCCAGGCAGAACGACTCTGTCTGACAGGCCCTGCGGAAAGAAATCAGATCCCGCAGGGCCCGGGTCTCTTGTGACAGAGCGTTCCACCAGGCTGGAGCCAGTGTTGAAAAGACCCTGGCTCTGGTTGAGGCTAATCTAACTTCCTTAGGGCCCGGGACCTCTAGGGTGTTGCTGTTTAAAAGATGTGGCCCTCAGCTAATCTGAAGCTATTTATGGACCTTAAGGTCCTCCGTGGGGCATACCAGGAGAGGCAGTCCCGTAGGTACGAGGGTCCTAGGCAAAAGGGCAACAGCAGCCTGGACGAGCCCTGAATTGTCTTTCCAGACTTGCTTCAAGTCATTTTGACTGGGGAATCCCCAAGCTGAGCCTTATAACTCTTTGCCCTGCCCCTGCTTCTGAGCTACAACCTTTCCAGGTTCCATCCCTGGATAACCGAGAGCTTTGTCTGGTCGCCAGAGACAGGCACGGATTCTGTTTCCTGGCCTGCTGCCCAGTCGATTTCTCTTTCCCCCAGCCCTGCTTTCTATGAATGAACCAAACAGATTTGGCCGAGTGCCTAAAAGCTTTTTATCAATGGAATCAACAGTTTGCCGGATCAGCAGCAATGATGAGTCACAGCCAGGTCCTGTTTCTTCTTCTGAATACCTTGGACTGCAGAGGTCACCTGGCTCAGAGGTTGTTGATCAGAAGACAGCAGGTAGCCTGCAGGACAACAGCACACATGCTCTGTGGAATCACCTTTAGCCTGTGTGTGTGTGTGTCCACACAATATTCTAATGCCTTTCCATACTTCTCAAAGACATACGAAGCTGCCACATACTGAGTCAGGTCAGAGATCCACTTAGCTCACTATTGTGAACTTAAACTGGCTGCAGTTCTCTGGGGATTCAGACAGGACATTTTTAAAAAAAGTAAATAAATTTATATACCTTCCTTCATCCGTAGATCTCAGGGCAGTTCACAACATAAAATTACAATCTGGCGTTTCCCTCATTGCGAAAAGCAAAGCTACAGGGAACCAGGCAGAGGGCCTTCTCGGTAGTGGCACCTGCCTTATGGAACGATCAAACTTCTCCATTCTGAAGGAAATCTGCCCTGAGTGCTCACTGGAAGGACAGATCCTGAAGCTGAGGCTCCAAGACTTTGGCCACCTCGTGAGAAGAGAAGACTCCTTGGAAAAGACCCTGATATTGGGAAAGATGGAAGGCACAAGGAGAAGGGGACGACAGAGGACGAGATGGTGGGACAGTGTTTTTGAAGCTACCAGCATGAGTTTGATCACACTGCAGGAGGCAGTGGAACACAGGAGTTCCTGGCATGCTCTGGTCCAGGGGGTCACGAAGAGTTGGACACGACTAAACGACTAAACAACAATCATATCACCTCTCAGTCTTCTCATCTCCAGGCTAAACCCCCACCCCCTGGCTCCCTCAACCGTTCCTCATAAGGCTTGGTTCCCAGACCCTTGTTCATCTTGGTCTCCCTCCTCTGCACATGTTCCAGCTTGGTCAATGGCATTTTACCACTGTACTGTTGGGAGTGTATTAACTTATGGTCTGTGTGTGTGGTTTGGGAGCTGCACGGTCAGGGAAAAAACAATGCTGTCCAGGGTTGTAAAGACTGCGGAGAGAATAATTGGGTGCATTCTTCCCACCTTTGATCAAATCTATGCTTCCAGGTGCCATAAGAAAGCTGCAAAGATAGTGCAGGATAGTGCGCACCCCGGAAATGATCTTTTTCAGCTTCTGCCTTCTGGAAGAAGGTACAGGGTTATAAAGACTAGGACTAGCCGCCTGAGAAACAGTTTCTATCCAAATGCAATTTTGGTTTTAAACGCAGTGTAAGGTAGTCTTTGAGGGACACGGGTGGCGCTGTAGGTTAAACCACAGAGCCTAGGACTTGCGGATCAAAAGGTCACGGTTCAAATTCCCGCTACGGCGTGAGCTCCCGTTGCTCGGTCCCTGCTCCTGCCAACCTAGCAGTTCGAAAGCACATCAAAGTGCAAGTAGATAAATAGGTACTGCTCTGGTAAATGGCGTTTCCATGCACTGCTCTGGTATGCCAGAAGTGGCTTAGTCATGCTGGCCACATGACCTGGAAGCTGTACGCCGGCTCCCTCGGCCAATAAAGAGAGATGAGCGCCACAACCCCACGACTGGACCTCATGGGGTTACCTTTAAGTAAGTCTTTATGTGGGCATATTGTATTCAATTATGGAGTATCAGAGTTTTTAGGGGCTGACCAGGCTGGGATAGCCGGGATAGCAGGCTTGTGGGTTTTGAATGTCTGGTGGAGATTTTTTCAATTTCGTTGTTCTGTATGGGACAATGACAATAAAGATTATCATATCGTATCCTTAAACTGTTGTACCCAGAACTGTGGTTAGCAGTAATCTGTGAAATTAGCAATAATCTCATTGAGGAGTTGCCAGTTTGGAAAGTGGATGGCATTTACATTGGGATCATTCCGTGTTCTTTCTCCTAATCTCTCTGTGTGTGTGTGTTGTGTGGTTGTGTGTGTGTCTGTTTGCACTGCATTTCCTCCTCGAAAGAAACATCCGCTGCAAGGGAATGGGCCATCCGTCCTTGTGTTCTCTGTTCCATTATCCTGTCTCCTTTACGGGGCATTTTGCATTCCACCCTTGCTCCGGAAAATAAAAGGCGGCCTCGTTGCTTACAAGAAACTCATTTAGCCAAGCTTTTCTTCTTCGCTTGGTCCTCAGGGCAAGTCCATCCTCTGCCTTCAAACAACGCAGCGGCGCTCTGCTGCACGGCTTTGCCAACCCTCCATCTTCCCCTTCCTTTTGAAATGCACAGAATTATGCTTTCCCCGCCCCCCAAATTCCCTGTGATGATGAGCACAGTGCACCCCGGCAGCTGCTGCGGCTCCTGCGATTGGCCAGCCTCCTTCATTCTTGCCAAATGTGTGCAAGGGGGGAAGGAGGGCTTTGCAGCAAGCTGTTACATCACCTAAACGGGGATGCTAATTTGATTAACATATCATCGTGCTGACATTCGGGTTTGAGTCATACAAGCCCTCCCACCCATGCGATAGCAGCGTAGCGATCCTGTCATTATCTCTTCTTGCGGGGCATCCTTCAGGAAGCGGGGAAGTGATATTTCTTGGCACAGGAGGCCCTGAAAATCGTGACACACATAGGAAGACCTTAAAAAGTAAAGTGTTGTGAGACCTCTAGGGGTAGGGAGAAAGTCCGTCTTGTTGGCATTTTGACCAGAATCTGCGTCCTTTGCGCATCCTGAATGGAAACACATATCTCCTTTGAAAGTTGCCTTTTCCGTTGAAATACCTGGATTTTGCAATGCATTTCTCGAGCCAGCCCGAATGTGTGTATCAGGCAAAACAACATGCAAAGATGTGTTCGTTGGAAGAAATTTGCTCTAAAATGCAGGTGAAAATTCATGAGGATTTTTTAAAAAAGAAAAATCACCAGTTTCTGCAGAATTATGGGGAACTGAAATTAAGTTGGGGGGGGGATGAAAAATAGAAATAGACAGGTTAGTTCCCTCTAGGGATTGTCATCAATCAATCAATCAATCAATAAACAAACCTGTTACATAAATACCCCAAACTTCACAGAATCCTTTTAAAATGTCATTATGGGGTAACAGTGGTAGAAGAAGAGGGGAAATAAAAACATCCCTCGTTTAAAACTGTTGAATTGATTAGATTTATTATTTTTATTCCACTTTCTCAACGCATGCTGAGCTCACAGCAGCTCACAATAATCACACTAAACATGGTAACAAACATTGCCATCCCTATAATATCAAGCACCAATTGTGGTATTTGTATGTGCAAAATCTTCCCCAGGTCGTTTGACCCTTTTAAAAAATGTAGTTCTCTTTTTTCTCTCCTAGAAATGACTGGGCAAGATCTCTGCTGTTTTCACAGGAAAAACTCACTAACTCACAGTCTACAGCTGATAACAGAACCAGCTGAAAAATCTGCTTACTGTGATGACATCATAGAATTCTATACTAAAATAACTCTTTCATAGCATTTTGGATGCACCAGCTCCCACACAAATAGCATATACAGTGGTACCTCGGGTTAAGTACTTAATTCGTTCCGGAGGTCCGTACTTAACCTGAAACTGTTCTTAACCTGAAGCACCACTTTAGCTAATGGGGCCTCCTGCTGCTGCCGCGCCGCTGGAGCATGATTTCTGTTCTCATCCTGAAGCAAAGTTCTTAACCCGAGGTACTATTTCTGGGTTAGCGGAGTCTGTAACCTGAAGCGTATGTAACCTGAGGTACCACTGTAAAACAAACAACAACAAATTCATCAAAGCAATTAGTACAGTTCAGTAAAGTCAAAGTAACTCATCTTCTTCTTCTTCTTACACTTAGCCGAGTAAGATTGTCTTAGCAGTGAGTATGTAAGTGACTGTGGAGGCCAATTCTGGACCCACACGACCTTCCACAGTGGGGATATTGGTTTCCGGGCGGGAGTTGATCACGGTGTGGATTTGCCAAGCGTGCCTTCCTCTTAGCACGTTTCTCCCTTTTGCCCTGAGTTCAATTGTCTTCAAAGCCCATGACACCTTTGGTAGAGCCAGTGTGGTGTAGTGGTTAAGAGCGGTAGTCTCGTAATCTGGGGAACCGGGTTCGCGTCTCCGCTCCTCCACATGCAGCTGCTGGGTGACCTTGGGCCAGTCACACTTCTTTGAAGTCTCTCAGCCCCACTCACATCGCAGAGTGTTTGTTGTGGGGGAGGAAGGGAAAGGAGAATGTTAGCCGCTTTGAGATTCCTTAAAGGGAGTGAAAGGCGGGATATCAAATCCAAACTCTTCTTCTACTCTTCTTCTTGTTCTCCAGTTGGAGCACTCACAACTTTCCACTTATCAGTGCTTATGTTACATTTTTTTTAGATTTGCTTTGAGAGAGTCTTTAAACCTCTTTTGTTGTCCACCGATATTTTGCTTTCCATTCTTGAGTTGGGAATAGAGTAGTTGCTTTGGAAGACAATCATCAGGCATCTGAACAACATGACCAGTCCAACGAAGTTGATGCTGAAGAATTATTGCTTCAACACTGGTGATCTTTGCTTCTTCCAGTACACTGACATTAGTTCACTTGCCTTCACAAGTGATGTGTAAAATTTTTCAGAGACACCGTCGATGGAATCTTTCAAAGAGTTGGAGACGGCGTTTATAAGTGGTCCATGTTTCACAAACATACAGTAAAGTTGGTAGTACAATAGCTTTGTAAACAAGCATTTTGGTTTCCTTGCGAATGTCCCGGTCCTCAAACACTCTGCACTTCAATCACAAGAAAGCTGCACTTGCAGAGCTCAGGCAATGCTGAATTTCGGCACTGATGTTGGCTCTTGTGAAAAGATAACTGCCCAGGTAGGAAAAGTGATCATCACTGTCCAACATTACACCATTAAGTTGAATTTGTGGCACTGCAGAGGGATTGTTTTGTGCTTGTTGGTGCAGTATGTTGGTTTTTTGGATATTGAGCAATAGGTCAAGCTTTCCTTAAGCTTCTGCAAAGATATTTAGGATGGTAACTCATAGTATTGGCTGGACACTTCCTAGTCACATGGAACCTTGCTCCAGAAAAACATGGCGTTTCCGTGCACTGCTCTGGTTACCCAGAAGTGGCTTAGTCATGCTGGCCACATGATCCGGAAGCTGTATGCTGGCTCCCTCGGCCAATAAAGCGAGATGAGCGCTGCAACCCTAGAGTCAGCCACAACTGGACCTAATGGTCAGGGGTCCCTTTACCTTTACCTTTACCTATGTTCCTAATTGTCTGGCATGTGGAGCAGGGCCTTTTCAGCAGTGTCCCTCTGGAAATACATAAGCCTTCATCACTGCAAGCCTCTAGGGGGCCCCTAAAAACACATTCGTTTGGAACCGCTTTCTCTTAAATAAGGATGATGATTTATTAAATCTATTAGTCACTTTTTTGCCACGGCAGCTCAAAGCGACTTACAATATTTTAAGCAAAACAACAACAACAAAACATACAGACATTAAAACCAGCATTTTAAAAAGACATTAAAAGAGGGGTCAGCAAACTCTTTCAGCAGGGAGCTGGTTCACTGTTCCTCAGACCTTGTGGGGGGGCCAGACTATATTTGGGGGGGGGGAGTGAACGAATTCCTATGCCCCACAAATAACCCATAGATGCATTTTAAATAAAAGGGCACATTCTACTCATGTAAAAACATCCTGATTCCCGGACCTTCTGTGGACCCAATTTAGAAGGTTATTGGGCCTGATCCAGCCCCTGTGCCTTAGTTTGCCTACCCATGCATTAAAACATCCAACTTATAGATAGTTAAAAGCCAAATGCCTGATTAAAAAGGACAGGTTTTTGCCTGGCTTCTAAAGATATGTGACAAGGGCACCAGGCGAGCCTCTCTGGGGAGAGCATTTCACAAACAGGGAGCCACCACAGACAAGTCCATTCTCTTGTCACCCACCAAACCTCTTCGACATGGAGGACTTCGAGAAGGGCCTCAGATTATGATTGCAGTGTCTGGGTAGGTTCATACAGGAAGAGGCGGTTTTTGAGATATTGCAGCCCTAAGCCATTTAAGGCTTTATAGGTCAACACCAACACTTTGAATTGGGTTTTGTAAGCATGGCACTGCTTAAACTCTAACTGTAACATTTACTCTTCTTCCTGGGTTGAATGTTGTTTGTAATTAGTGTAATTGCTGGTTCTCGTTACCGGATGGCTTAATTGTTTTGGCATTCTGTGGTTTTATATTGACAAATGACTGGATCTTTCACAGCTCAATTTGACATCTGAGTGGATCTGTTCTGCAATGCTGCGTCCGGTGGAGAACTTTCTCCCAAGTCTCCGTTGGGTAGATTTTGCCTGCGCTCATCTTGGCCTGAGGTTTTAAGATTCAGTGATCGAGAATCCCTTGCAAGCCGAGCCCTGGAGCTACGCTTGTGTTTTAGCATGGGTCTATACGTGATATATAATTGATAATAGTTGTTCCTGTTATACTCGTCTCCAGAATGCAATTTTAATGAGGACAAAAAAAGTGGGCAGGGAGAGGTCTTTATTTTACATCGTACTCTCTCTATAAATACATTGCATTATTAAATGCAGACATTTCCTGCCTCCCATGCTCTTGGCTCTGACCAAGGACGCAAGTGGGCTCTTTCAATGAGCTCATCCAGGTTGCGGTTGCGTATGCTGCCAGTTCAGCACAGATGCACCGAACCCTCGTAGGAAATGGGGTCCTGGGCAATGGTGACACCCACTGGACAGCCTCGACTTCTCGTGTGATGGAAGAGGCAGCAAAATGTTTCTCTGACCTTTTTCTCTGCTTCACGTACATGATCATACAGCAACAGCCCATTCAAATACACAGTGAAAATAAAAACAGTGAAAATAAAATCCACCCCGTTTAAGAATGTTTATGTCAGCAGTCCTTTAAAACCCGGAAGTTGCCTGGTGCCTAAATAAGGCCAAAGCAGTCTCCATCCATTCCATTTCACATTTTGTGAAGTTTGGCCTCATTGAGGAGCAGTATTACAATGTGAGTGGGACGTGGGTGGCACTGTGGATTAAACCACTGAGCCTAGGACTTGCCGACCAGAAGGTCGGCAGTTCGAATCCCCGCAACGGGGTGAGCTCCCATTGCTCGGTCCCTGCTCCTGCCAACCTAGCAGTTCAAAAGCATGTCAAAGTGCAAGTAGATAAATAGGTTCCGCTCCGGTGGGAAGGTAATTGGTGTTTCCGTGTGCTGTTCTGGTTTCGCCAGAAGCGGCTCAGTCATGCTGGCCACATGACCCGGAAAAACCTTCTGCGGACAAACGCCGGCTCCCTCGGCCAGTAAAGTGAGATGAGCGCCGCGACCCCAGAATTGTTTGCGACTGGACTTAACTGTCAGGGATCCTTTACCTTTACCCAAAGCTGCAGTTGGCTTCCCCAGTAGACTTTGGGGATGAAGCGCTGGGGAGCGTTTCATACTGTGGATGCTCGGGTTGAGAACGTGATCCGTGCGGGAGGCACGTTCACAACCCACAGCGTTCACAACCCGCAGCGCTGCATCGGCATACGCGCGCGTTGCGATTCGGTGCTTCTGAACATGCACAAAGTGCGATTTAGTGCTTCTGCGCATGCGTGACCGCCAAAACCCAGAAGTAACCCATTCCAGTACTTCCGGGTTTCGGCAGGTCCTGAAAAAACGCAACCTGAAGCGGCTGTAGCCCAAGGTATGATTGCATTGCACAGGCCCACATGCATCGGTTTCCAAGGAAACTGCATCTGTGGAAGGAGCGATATAAGGGTGCGGGGTTGTGTAAATAATTTTTGTCTCCTTTCCTGTTCTTAATTATAGTGGTACAAACTATCCCCAGTGGTGTGCACAGAGCCAGCTACCAGCTCTGGAGTCTCTGCACCTTCCTTCTCTCATCCATGGAGCTTGTGAGGTCGTGAGGTCTCATCAGCTGGCTTCATGGCGACTCAAGCAGCCCCACTTATCATCCAAGAAGATGTTTCATTCTGTGCTGGGGGGAAAAAAGCGTGTTTACATAAATCTGCTTGGCGTCCATTGCTCCTGTAGAAATGGAGCGATGACGGCTTGGGAAATGGGAATTATAAATATGCATGGCACAGAAGCACTGCCACCTGAACAACATGACCGCCATAGTAGTGAGGACTAGAAACATAGCTGCCCTTCTTTAAGGGAGCATTTTGGGGATTCTTGCACCTGATCCCAGATTCTATGCCCATGGGAGCATAAATGCAGAACAGAACAGCCCCCAGGGGCCTTTCAATGCAAATACATACATGCAGTGCTTTTTTGCAACCTAAAAAAATGTTTATCAGTACTCTCATTTTCCTACTCACATTGTAATAAAGGTAAAGGGACACCTTACTGTTAGGTCCAGTCGTGACCGAGGGTTGCGGCGCTCATCTCGCTTTATTGGCCGAGGGAGCCGGCGTACAGCTTCCGGGTCATGTGGCCAGCATGACTAAGCTGCTTCTGGTGAACCAGAGCAGCACACTGAAATGCTGTTTACCTTCCCGCTGGAGCGGTATCTATTTATCTACTTGCACTTTGACGTGCTTTCGAACTGCTAGGTTGGCAGGAGCAGGGACCGAGCAACGGGAGCTCACCCCGTTGCGGGGATTCGAACCGCTGACCTTCTGATCGGCAAGTCCTAGGGTCAGTGGTTTAACCCACAGCGCCACCCACGTCCCACTCACATTGTAATACTGCCCCTCAATGAGGCCAAACTTCCCAAAATGTTTAGGAGTATGCATACCCCTGTGTCCCCCCCAAGGAAAAAAGCACTGCATACATGTGTCTGCTCAGTAAACTAGAAGTCATGGACATCCAATGAAACAGTGCGTAGTTAACCTATGGAACTCCTTGCCACAGGAGGCAGTGATGGCCGCAAACCTGGATGGCTTTAAAAGAGGATTTGACAAAGTCATGAAGGAGAGGGCTATTGATGGCTACAAGCCATGACAGCTATGATCTCCATCCACAGTTGGGTGCAGCATGCTTCTGAATTGTGTGGCGAGTTCCCGACCCCCCCCCCCCACAGGTGGAAATAATGACACATGACACAATTATTAAGGTTAATGGGCTAAATAAGGCCACAACTGTATTGGTTACAGGTGATGAACGGTATTGGCTTAGGCATTGGTCCTAAGGTTGGCAGTTCGAATCCCTGCAACGGCGTGAGCTCCCGTTGCTTGGTCCCTGCTCCTGCCAACCTAGCAGTTCGAAAGCACATCAAAGTGCAAGTAGATAAATAGGTACCACTCTAACGGGAAGGTAAATGGCGTTTCCGTGCGCTGCTCTGGTTCGCCAGAAGTGGCTTAGTCATGCTGGCCACGTGACCCAGAAGCTTTACGCCAGCTCCCTCGGCCAGTAAAGCGAGATGAGCACCGCAACCCCAAAGTCAGCCACGACTGGACCTAACGGTCAGGGTTCCCTTTACCTTTACCTTTAGGCGAAAACCAAGTGGCTGGTGCCAATTTGCCAAGTGGAAAAATTCCTACCAAGCCCCTCAACGGCGACCAACCAAGGTCCATAGTAAGGTGAAAGGATGAAAACCTAATAGGATGGGAGGATGGGAAAAACAGGAAGAGCTGGCTGGCAGCAAAGAGGGAGATCCCCGGCCGCATCCTGCCTATATAGGGCAGGCCACGCCCCCAGAGCCAACTGATTGGCTGACCAGGGGGTGATGCAGCCGGGTATCCCCCCAATCACGCAGAGCTGGCCACCACCCACCACACACGTGGAGGGGCCGCGAAGCCCACAACCCCACCTCCTCCTTAAGGCAGAAGTGCTTTCCAGTGACTGGAAGTTTTGAGTTTTGCTTGCAGGTTTCTGGTCAGGCACTGTGAGAACAGGATGCTGGCCAAGATGGGCCATTGGTCTGATCAGCTGAAGGCTCTTCTTATGCTCTTATGCCCACCCACTTCCTCCGCATTGCCCCGCATTGTTTCTTGGCCATGCTATGAAGTGCCAGAAAATTAAGTGATTTAATAATAATAATAATAATAATAATAATATATTATTTATTCCCCAGCCACTCTGGGCAGCTTCCAAAAAAAATATTAAAATACAGTAATACATCAAACATTAAAAGCTTCCCTAAACAGGGCTGCCTTCAGATGTCTTCTAAAAGTCAGGTAGTTGTTTTTCTCTTTGACATCTGGTGGGAGGGTGTTCCACAGGGTGGGGGCCACCACCGAAAAGGCCCTCTGCCTGGTTCCCTGTAACTTGGCTTCTCGGAGGGAGGGAACCACCAGAAGGCCCTCGGCGCTGGACCTCAGTGTCCAGGTAGAATGATGAGGGTGGAGACGCTCCTTCAGATATACTGAACCGAGGTCGTTTAGGGCTTTAAAGGTCAGCACCAACACTTTGAATTGTGCTCGGAAATGTACTGTGGGTCTTTCAAGACCGGTGTTATGTGGTCTCGGCGGCCGCTCCCAGTCACCAGTCTAGCTGCTGCATTCTGGATTAGTTGTAGTTTCTGGGTCACCTTCAAAGGTAGCCCCACGTGGAGCGCATTGCAGTAGTCCAAGCAGGAGATAACTGGAGCATGCACCACTCTGGCGAGACAGTCTGCGGGCAGGAAGGGTCTCCTTTAGAAGGAACGGCGAGGCTTTGGGCAAATGGCTGGGGTGTTTTCTCAGCAGGTTGATGGAGGAGTTGGGTGCCTGACCCACCTTGCTTCTGGCCTCAATTTGAGGTCTGGCATTCATCGCTCGGAGACGCACCCTTCCTCCTGCCAAGGGGGGCCCTGGAACGAGACACCATACATCCTTTCCCTGCCTTCTTTTGCATCAAGGCCTCCCACATAGCAAAGGCCAGCAGCAATGTGATGCAGACGAGATCAATAAAACCGTTAGCAGCGGAGACCCGGCACTTTGCTCTCCAAAGCACGTAGCCTCCTGGGCTGCAGTGCAAACGCCAGAAGGAGGGCAAGGATTGTCACAGGCCTGTCTCTGAGAGTGTGGTCCTGGGCAAGAGGGTAAGCTCACATAAGACCTGCAAGGAAATGTTGCAGCATAGTTTCTGGGCAAGGGTGCATCCTCCTCGATATGGCATTCCCTTCTCGCAGACATTCATCCACCCAAATTTTCCATTTCTCATTTCCACCTGACACTCTGCAATGCTCAGTTCTCCCTGGGCTGTTTCGGGTGCTTGGGTTTTTTGGTTTTGCTGTGTCACCTTGTAAACCTTGGGGTTCCCCTGAGTACTCCAAGACTGCCCTCATATTTCTTAGTAAACCTGTTTTGCCTTGGCTCCATGCATGGCCCAAGTTTACTATTAGCAGGAGTGACGCGTTGCATGCATCCGTATTTGGAAGATGATTTCTAAACGAGAGCAGCTTGTCCTTAAAATAGCACCCTTCCGCCTTTTCTTCTTCCTCTCCCCTCTCTTCCATCACTTATACAGTCTACTTCTGTCCAGCCATACTCAGAAATAAGTCCCCTGTTTGGGCTTCCTGTAGGATTGCTCTCTTCTCTCTCTCTTTGGCGATCATTCGTAGCTGAGTAAAATTGTCTTTCATGAACACAGTCTTAACAGTGAGTCCGTAAGTGACGGGGGAGGCCAATTCTGGACCCACACATCCTTTCACAGTGTGGACATAGGTTTCCGGGTGGAAGTTGATCACGGTGTGGATTTGCCAAGCTTGCCTTCCTCTTAGCACGTTTCTCCCTTTTGTCCTGAGTTCGAGCATCTTCAAAGCCCATGACACCTTTGGTAAAGGCTGTTCTCCAACTGGAGCGCTCGCAGGCCAGTGTTTCCCAGTTGTCGGTGTTTATACTATTTTTAAAAAAGATTTGCCTTGAGATAGTCTTTAAACCTATTTCGTTGACCACCAGCATTACGCTTTCCATTTTTAATTTTGGGATAGAGTAGTTGCTTTGGAAGACGATCATCAGACATCCGCACAACATGACCAGTCCAACAAAGTTGATGTTGAAGAATCATTGCTTCAACACTGGTGATCTTTGCTTCTTCCAGTACACTGACATTAGTTTGCCTGTCTTCCCAAGTGATGTGTAAAAAATTTTGGAGACACCGTTGATGGAATCTTTTGAGGAGTTGGAGATGGCGTTTATAAGTGGTCCATGTTTCACAAGCATATAGTAAGGATGGTAGTACAATAGCTTTGTAAACAAGCATTTTGGTTTCCCTGCGAATGTCCCGGTCCTCAAACATTCTGCACTTCAGTTGGGAGAAAGCCGCACTCGCAGAGCTCAGGTGATGCTGGATTTCGGCATCAGTGTTGGCCCTTGTGGAAAAATAACTGCCCAGGTAGGAGAAGTGACCAACATTTTCCAATGTTATACCATTGAGTTGGAAACCACAGAAAGGGAGAGTTGCTCTTGTGATCGAATCCTGCTTCTGGCCTTCACCTTGGGGCATTTGGTTGGCCACTGCGAGAAGAATATGCTGGACTAGATGGACCACTGGCCTGATCCAGCAGGACGTTCTTACCTTTTTAAGTGACCATGAGCCATAACAGTGAAGGGAAGCCTCCATCGCAAGGGGTTGTATACCTCTGAATATCATCTGGGACACACAGAGGGGAGAACAGGCTCAGACAGCATACCTGTTGTAGTCCAACAATTTTGGAGGGCACGAGGTAAGGGACTGTTCCCTTGTGTTTTTATTTTCTGGTTGGTACTGCGTGTGTTTAATCTACACTCCACTTCCCCACTAAAAGGCAAATGACCTAATAAAATAATACATTTAAAAAAGAAGAAAAGAAAAGGCAAGCCCTTTCTGAACAGGCTCCCGGGGTCTCCGCTTCTGAATTTTTGCTCCGAAAAGCAGAGAATCAACCGCTCGCTTTACCGTCTTCTTCTCATTATGGAAATCCACAGAGAGCAAGGTGGTGCAAATCATCCCCAATTATTTCTGTGAAAATGTTCGCCTCCCTGGGAAAAAAAAGGGAAAGGGAGGGGATCGTATGCTCAGATCGCTTCTTTTTTTACGTGAAAAGAAGCAATGAAAGAGCCTCGTGGCACCTGAAAGAACTAACCAATTTATGATGTTGTAAGCTCTCATGACTCAAGCCCACTTTCACTTGTTTCGCCCTCCCTTGACTTCCATCTCCTTCCTTGTCTCTTTGCTCTGCATCAGTTTCTAAGTTGTAAAGTCTGTAGGGCTGGCATTCTTGTACTCTCTAAAGTCACGGGATGCCTGATGTCATAGATAGATAGATAGATAGATAGATAGATAGATAGATAGATAGATAGATATAGATAATAGATAGATAGATAGATAGATAGATAGATAGATAGATAGATGATAGATAGATAGATAGATAGATAGATAGATAGATAGATAGAGATAGATAGATAGATAGATAGATAGATAGATAGATAGATAGATGATAGATAGATAGATAGATAGATAGATGATAGATGATAGATAGATAGATGATAGATATAGATAGATCATAGATAGATAGATAGATAGATAGATAGATAGATAGATAGATGATAGATAGATATAGATAGATGATAGATGATAGATAGATAGATAGATAGATAGATAGATAGATAGATAGATGATAGATAATAGATAGATAGATAGATAGATAGATAGATAGATAGATGATAGATGATAGATAGATAGATAGATAGATAGATAGATATAGATGATCGATAGAGATAGATAGATAGATAGATAGATAGATAGATAGATAGATGATAGATAGATAGATAGATAGATAGATAGATAGATAGATAGATAGAGATAGATAGATGATAGATGATAGATGATAGATAGAGATGATAGATAGATGATAGATAGATAGATTAGAGAGATAGATGATAGATGATAGATAGATAGATAGATAGATAGATAGATAGATAGATAGATGATAGATTAGATAGATAGATAGATAGATAGATAGATAGATAGATAATAGATAGATAGATAGATGATAGATAGATAGATAGATAGATGATAGATGATAGATAGATAGATAGATGATAGATATAGATAGAGATTAGATAGACAGACAGACAGATAGATAGATACAGTAGATAGATAGATACAGGTAGGTAGCCATGTTGGTCTGACACAGTAGAAATATATATATATATAATAATAATAAAATGTCCAGTAGCACCTTAGAGACCAACTAAGTTTGTTCTTGGTTTGAGCTTTCGTGTGCATGCACACCTCTTAAGATACACTGAAACAGAATTCACCAGACCTTTATATATAGTGAGAGGGTGGGGAGGGGTATTACTCAGAAGGGTGGTGGGAGATGGGTGATTGGCTGATAGGTGTGGTAAGCCAGTTGACGACTGTTAACGACTGCAATTGGTCTTACAGGAAAAAGCAAGGGGTGAGATGGCCAAAAATAGCTTTATCGTGTATAATGAGATAAGAATCCAATGTCACTATTCAGACCAGGTCTCTCTGTGGTTTTAAGTTTGGTAATAAGTTGTAATTCAGCATTATAAGTTGTAATTAAGTATGCAGCTGCTGGGTGACCTTGGGCCAGTCACACTTCTCTGAAGTCTCTCAGCCCCACTCACCTAACAAGAGTGTTTGTTGTGGGGGAGGAAGGGAAAGGAGAATGTTAGCCACTTTGAGACTCCTTCAGGTAGTGATAAAGCAGGATATCAAATCCAAACTCTTCTTCTTCTTCCAAGGAACAAGAATCCACCACCTTCTGAAGGAGTTGGTTCCACTGTCAAACAGCTGTTGCCATCAGAAAGCTCATCCTAATTTTTAGTTGGAATCTCCTTTCTTGCAATTTGTATCCATTGGCCTGGGTCCTCTGGAACAGCAGAAAGTGAGACTTTCAGATATTTGAAGATGACTATCCTCTCATCTCTTGGTCTTCTCCTCTTCAGGCTAAACATGCCCAGCTCCCTCAACCATTCCTCATAAGGCTTCATTTCCAGACCCTTGATCATCCTAGTCACCCTCCTCTGCACACCTTCCAGCTTCTCAATATCCTTCTTAAATTGTGGTGCCCAGAACCGGACACAGGACTCCAGGTGGGGGCTAACCAAAGCAGAATAGAGTGGTGCTATGACTTCCCTTGATCTTGACACTAGACTTTGTTTGATGCAGTCTAGAATTGCCTTAACCTTTTTTTTGTTCTGCTGTCCGATCTGTTAGAATTCCTTTTGGATTTCCAGAGCCGCGATGGGAGGACGAGGGTGTGAGGAAGAAGGAAGGCTTTGATTAAGAGCTTTGCTGCTGTGGTAGAACATCTGCTCTCAGCCAACATTTTCTTGGAGCATGTCTACGATGCAGCTCTGATCCCTCACAATTCCCCTCCCTTCCCTCCATCTCTGTCTCCACGCTTGTGCGCCTTCTCAGCTGCCGGCCGCATGACCCACAATGCACTCCAGCAGGCCTGGTCCGCCCCAGTGAACATCTCGAGGACCTCCGAGACTCAGGGAGGAGGGCACGCGAGGCCTGGAATGTGTGCCAAGTCCCAAAGTGCATCCTGTTGCGGCAGAAGGACAGAGCTGCCATTACGCCTGTCATGTTCGCAATAGCTTGCAAACACACAACTCACTCATTTTCCCCTTTCTGCAATCCTTTTTGGCACCTATCATTTTCAAGCAGACTTGAGGTGGGGGGGGGGGAGAAACAGCAGCACCGAACTGGAATGCGGCAGTTGGGGGGTGTCACGGGCTTGGAAACTGTCGACAGAGAAAGCCGCCTTCACACTCCCACAATGCATCTGTATCGACGTCCGGCCTGGAAGCACCTGCAATCTTGCATAGTCTGTTGATGGGCTGGTTTTTCGAGAGCAGTTGTGAGCCTAACCCCACTTTCCTGTGCGTGAACCCAATTGAACTCCATGGGGCTTACATCTGAAAAGACACGGTTGGGACTGCAGCCGATATGTAGACATAAACTACTTCTCTTTAAGTCACTGTGGTGTACACCATAACAGTGTCCCTGTTTTCCAAGGTCGGTCTTGGATTTATAGAAGCTGTCACGGTTTCTGATTTGATCCCTGAATGCCCCACTTTTCCTTAAAGGTAAAGGGAACCCCTGACCATTAGGTCCAGTCGTGACTGACTCTGGGGTTGCGGCGCTCATCTCGCTTTATTGGCTGAGGGAGCCGGCGTACAGCTTCCGGGTCATGTGGCCAGCATGACTAAGCCACTTCTGGCGAACCAGAGCAGCACACGGAAACGGCGTTTACCTTCCTGCCAGAGCGGTACCTATTTATCTACTTGCACTTTAACATGCTTTCGAACTGCTAGGTTGGCAGGAGCAGGGACCGAGCAACAGGAGCTCACCCCGTCACAGGGATTCGAACCGCTGACATTCTGATCGGCAAGTCCGAGGCTCTGTGGTTTAACCCACAGCACCACTGGCATGCCTTTTCCTTAGGATGCCCCTATTTTCATGAGAGAAATGTTGGAGAGTATGGAGTAGGACATCCTTATTTTCATCAGAGAAATGTTGGAGGGTATGATGTCCCTATTTTCATCAGAGAAATGTTGGAGGATATGGAATAGGATGTCCTTCTCTTCATCAGAGAAATGTTGGAACGAATGGAATAGGATGTCCCTTTTTTCATCGGAGAAATGTTGGGAGGTATGCCGTAAACTTATAAGATCCTGAAATTCAGGACAAATGACAAATGCTGAAACAAAACAGGTATTTAAGCAGGTGATGAAACAACAGAATTTTAGGTGCTTGTTTGCTTAAAATAGGAACATCATTCCAAATTACTGGTACCGCTACACTAGAAACCTGAGTTTGCAGAGAAACTTAACAGTCGTAACAACTTTCAGACTGAGAATCATCTTGATATCTAGCCCTGCAACTGTGGACAAGAGGGAAATCTACTCATATGTTGGTGTGAACTTGCCAAATCTGCAGATTCTGAACCATAACTCAGCTCTTCTTTGAAATCCACACACCTCTGAATTTTTTTTTTTAAAAATTAGGTCCTCAACATGGGTTTTTTTTTTTTGTTGTTCACATACACTATGCCATAAACTCATATGGAATTGGATCCAGCAGCTCTGGCTCCTTGCCATTGTTTCTCACAAAGTTTCTTGGAGGAGCAAGCTGGCGTTTTAGTTCAAACCAAATTCCCTTTTCCTTTCCTTCTTTTTTCTTTCTTTCATTTGCTTTCACACGCTGCAAGAAGCTGTCTCTGCTCTTTGAGTGCTTAATATGCTCAATTCGCACATTAATTCTCTTGGCCAGAATCTTGCCCTTCACTTTCTTGTTCACAATAATGCCCACAGCATGCTGGGTAATGTTGTTATACCCTTCCTGTCTTGCCATGGTAACATTTGTGGGGCATGCCTTTCTGAATTGTGCCCATGCCCTTTATGTCAACAATATCACCCTTCTTATAGTTGCGCATGTAGGTAGCAAGAGGGACACCACCATGTTTGCGAAAGGGTCTTGAAAATATGTAACGTGTCCCCCTCCTCTTCCCCTTGGTGTTGGTCATCTTGATGGTTTACTATAAGATGGCGCTGAATTTTGTGGTGCTGGACTTTAACCGGCCTCTGTCCTGTCCCTGCTGCAGGACTCGTCTTACGAGTCTGTTCTCGGGACAGAAGATGCATCAGGCTGAGCCAGCTGCCCCTGGGGCAAGGCCTGATAGATACGGAGGGGCAGAGCTGATAGTGGCAGTTGCTTCGTTCTGCCCTCCTCACCCATGTTCAGTTCAGCTCTTGTCAAATCCAGGGAAGGCTAACCCGCTTCTGAGGAACTGGGTTCCTTCGCTGTCTTTTGCCGGAGCCAAAATATCAAGCAGACTTTCCCCCCCAAAACAGGAGAAGTTTCCTTCCATGTTCGTCTGAGCATTCCGGGCTCCTCTGCTGTCAGCTTGGCAAACTCAGCAAGGATTCTCCGCTGGGGGTTTGCACTAGAAACTGTCCCGTGTCCTCAAGGGACTCACTTCTTTACCCTGACACTAATACTACTACCGAACGCCTCTTTGGCGCCACACAGAAGTGACAAAATCCCTCCCTGCGGAGGCTCAAAATCTATCGGAGACAGAAAAAATGGTATGGGCATAGGAACACAGGAAACTGCATTGAACTGAGTTGGTGATCTAGCTTAGCGCGGTCTAATAATAATAATAATAATAATTTATTATTTGTACACCGCCCATCTGGCTGGGTTTCCCCAGCCACTCTGGGCAGCTTCCACAGAGACCAAAAATACACTAAGATGTCACACATTAAAAAATTCCCTGAATAGGGCTGCCTTCAGATGTCTTCTGAATGTCAGGTAGTTGTTTATCTCTTTGACATCTGAAGGGAGGGCGTTCCACAGGGCGGGCGCCACTACCAAGAAGGCCCTCTGTCTGGTTCCCTGTAACCTCACTTCTCGCAATGAGGGAACCGCCAGAAGGCCCTCGGAGCTGGATCTCAGTGTCCGGGCTGAACGATGAGGGTGGAGTCGCTCCTTCAGGTGTACAGAACCAAGGCCGTTTAGGGCTTTAAAGGTCAGCAGCAACACTTTGAATTGTGCTCGGAAACGTACTGGGAGCCAATGCAGATCTCTCAGGTGTTATGTGGTCCCGGCGGTCACTCCCAGTCACCAGTCTAGCTGCCGCATTCTGAATTAGTTGCAGTTTCCGGCTCACCTTGAAAGGTAGCCCCACGTAGAGCGCATTGCAGTAGTCCAAGCGAGAGATAACTAGAGCATGCACCACTCTGGCAAGACAGTCTGCAGGAAGGTAGGGTCCCATCCTGCGTACCAGATGGAGCTGGTAGACAGCCGTCCTGGACACAGAATTAACCTGCGCCTCCATGGACAGCTGTGAGTCCAAAATGACTCCCAGGCTGCGCACCTGGTCCTTCAGGGGCACAGTTACCCCATTGAAGACCAGGGAGTCCTCCACACCCACCTGCCCCCTGTCCCCAAAAAACAGTACTTCAGTCTTGTCAGGATTCAACCTGACTACAGTGACTATCAGCACCTTTGGACAAGTTATGGCTAGTTGGAGGCAACACCCAGCACCCTCAGCCCATAGCCAATGCCCCAGAATATTTGTGAGGCCAGCCAATATTTGTGACCCTGTCCCTGCTCTGTTGCCATTCCTGTCAAGTGACCCTTTTTCAGAGGTATACCCCCACTTTCTCTGGGGGTGCCTCAGGCTCTGCCTTCGTCCCGGGGCAACCGGCGTTGGATGGCAGCGAGGGGAAGGCAGGTGGCATGGCGCTCTGGCAAGGTCGCGACAAAGCATCAGACGAAAAAAAGGAGCATCTTCCGGTCCGACACTCTAGCACAGGGGTGGCCAACTCCCAAGAGACTGTGATCTATTCACAGAATTAAAAACTGGCAGTGATCTACCCCCTTTTGGAGGCTTCAGGTCAAAGCTGTTGAGCTTGTTTTAGAAGAGAAAGCCCTGTTTTTGTGGGGTTCGGGTCAAAGCTGTTGAGCTTTTGTAGGAAGACCCAGTTTTTTTTGGGTTCAGGCAGAAAGGGGAACGCCAACAGATCGCTGGGGGAAACAAACAGCCTCACTGAGTAAACTCCATCTTCCATTCTGCAGATCAGGAAACAATGGAGGGCGGAGCACTGGGGCAGGGCAGGATTCTATTTTACCTACGCTAAGGAAAGAGACCCAGTGATTGACTACAATCTACCAAAACCAGTAGATTGCGATCGACAGTGGCGTAGCGTGGGGGGTGCGGGGGGGGCCGGCCGCACCAGGCGCAACATCTGGGGGTTAGGGTTAGGGGGCGCAAATCCATGGGTTAGGTGGTGCAAATCCACGGGTTAGGGGGCGCAAATTACTTGCCTTGCCCCGGGTGCTGACAACCCACGCTACGCCACTGGCGATCAACCAGCTGGACATCCCTGCTCTAGCACAATCCTGTTGATTTCATGCCAGAGCCGCGGAACGAAAGCCACTCGTTTTTCAGTCCTGCAAGACCGAAGAATGGGTTTCTTTTGCTTTCGTGCATGCTCAAGATAAAAAAACTGAGCGTTCCCATTGCAGTGGGGAAAATGTTGGGTGGCATGTCTGCTGCCCAGCAGTCAGTTTTGTAGACTGCTGCTTAAAATTCAACCGCTGTCTCCTCAATACAGTGGTACGTCAGGTTAAGTACTTAATTCATTCCGGAGGTCCGTTCTGAACCTGAAACTGTTCTTAACCTGAAGCACCACTTTAGCTAATAGGGCCTCCTGCTGCCGCTGCGCCATCAGAGCACGATTTCTGTTCTCATCCTGAAGCAAAGTTCTTAACCCGAGGTACTATTTCTGGGTTAGCGGAGTCTGTAACCTGAAGTGTCTGTAACCTGAAGCGTATGTAATGTCACTCCAGGTACAATGTCACTCCAGGGGCACTGTGGGAAATTAAAATGGCTGCCCAGGGGAGGCCATTTTGATTTCACACATTACCCCCGGAGCTCTGGTTATCTCAGGAGCTTTCGTGAGAACATTGGAATGGCAGCTCCTGACACGAACCGTCCTTCATCTCTGGGAAGCCCATGGAAAGGGGACCACTGAAGAAAGGGGGAGCCCAACAGAAGGCTGTTTGGGCTGGACTCTCAAAAGTGGGCTCTTTCTTGGTCCCACAAAACAGGTTTTCCCAACGTGGGGACCTGGGGCTGTTTTGGACTACAACTCCCATCCATCCAATACCAATATGCTTTTGTCTGGGGAAACCACTGGAGTCTGCAGAACATGCTTTATACCGTAACTTCCCACCATTTGTTTATTTAAGCCAAGGAGCCACCACTGAAAGGGCCCTGTCATGGGTTAGTGCCAACCAGGGGGCAGCACCACCTACAGCTCCCCCCACCCCACCCCGCTGATTGTAGGGTATAGGGGGGTCCATATTGGGGGAGGTTGCTCTTTTAGGTACTTGACCCTGAAGCTGTTTAGGGCCTTGTATGCTTTCTGTAGTCTGCACAGCCATGACAGCACTTTGTTTTAGAAAAGGTAACTTGGATTGAATGGAGGTAGCTCAGTGGGTTAGAGTGTGGCAGTGAGAACGCTGAGGTCACAGGTTCGATCCCTGTATGGGACAACTGCATATTCCTGCATTGCAGGGGGTTGGACTAGATGGTCCTCAAGGTCCCTTCTAACTCTCCAGTTCTATGAATACCACGTATGGAGCCCAGGGAGGAAAGAAACTGACACGTGAACAAAAACGGTGTGCGACTTGAGGAGAATTCAACCGACGGATTTGGTCTTGATCATACAAGCCTTGTTCATAAAGGGGGAGATGTTCAACAACACATTCAGGGGGAAACTCCCTCAGGATTAGGCAGCCAATCAGAGCCTGTTTTACCTCAGAGAGGGTCATGTTGCTGTGCCTGGTTGCTAGGCAGCACCTCTACCCATCCCTTCATTGGCTACTTGGCTTTAAGGTCAAGAGAATTAACCCTTGAGCTGCGCACAGAATGAGCCCTGCTGTTGCACTTCCAACATGCTGCTTCTAGGAGTGCACCCCTGTTCCCCCAATTTTTGTGATAACCGTACACTTTCCACACTTTTACTCATAATTTCATGCTAGGTATACGTGTGTGTGTGTGTCTGTGTGTGAACCCCTTTCTGATCTTAAAAGCAGCATCTAGTGTGTGTGTCCTCCTTTTCTGATTGGCAAGACCCCAAGACCCCAAGACCCTGTCCTCAACCCCACACCTTCCCCTTTCCTCCATGGATCCTGCTTCCAAGGCTGTGCTGGTTCTCTGAGAAATGGTACTGTCTGATTAAGACGGATAGATTGGTAAGAAGCATCCAGTGTGACCAGAATAGAAAACACGGCAGCTCCTGGCTGGCTTGGGGGGCAGAAAGCCAGAAAATAGCTTTGCTCGGAAGATGATTTCCATACGAGTGCAGCTTGTTCTTAAAATAGCATCTTTCCTCTTCTTCTTCCTCTCCCCTCTCTTCCATCACTTATACAGTCCAGTTCTGTCCAGCCTTACTCAGAAATAAGTCCCCTGTTTGGGCTTCCTGTAGGATTGCTCTCTTCTCTCTCTCTTTGGCAATCCCTCGTAGCCGAGTAAGATTGTCTTCCATGAACACGGTTTTAACAGTGAGTCTGTAAGTGACTGTGGAGGCCATTTCTGGACCCACACGTCCTTCCACAGTGGGGACATTGGTTCCTGTGTGAGAGTTGATCACAGTGAAGGTTTGCCAAGGGTGCCTTCCTCTTAGTTAGTTTCTCCCTTGCATCCTGAGTTCGAGTGTCTTCAAAGCCCATGACACCGCCTGCTGCTTACGTATGACCTCAACACAAGGTGAGTTGGTGGCAAAGCAAGCTTTCTTCTTGGTAGGGCTGTCTGTGTGACCAGCTATTGTCTAACACTGCCCACCAAGCCTGGTATTGTCTGCTCCCTCCCCAGGTCAACAAATGCCATCTGTCCCTCACTTCCCTCTATGGCACATGCAGAGACCCCCTTCTTGACCATTGAACCCCATCATCCAACAGAGCCTGTCTTTGCACGCAGGGGAATTAGGTGTCTGGTGTGTGACATAATTGGGGAAGGGGGAGCCTTATACATGGGGGCGTCTTATAGACGGGAAAATACAGTAATTAGGAAGGGAGAGCAATTTGTTTGTGTTTAGGTGCCGTGTTCCTGCCAAATCTCCCAGATTTGGCTTGCACTCTAAGAGGGTAAAAAGGTAAAGGGACCCCTGACCATTAGGTCCAGTTGTGACCAACTCTGGGGTTGCGGCGCTCATCTCGCTTTATTGGCCGAGGGAGCCGGTGTACAGCTTCCGGCTCATGTGGCCAGCATGACTAAGCCACTTCTGGCGAACCAGAGCAGCGCACGGAAACGCCGTTTACCTTCCCTCCGGAGTGGTACCTATTTATCTACTTGCACTTTGACGTGCTTTCGAGCTGCTAGGTTGGCAGGAACAGTGACCGAGCAATGGGAGCTCACCCCGTTGTGGGGATTCGAACCGCCGACCTTCTGATCGGCAAGTCCTAGGCTCTGTGGTTTAACCCACAGCGCCACCCGCATCTCTTCTCTAAGAGGGTAAGAAATGGCAAAATGAGATGAAGGGAGAGAGAGAGAGAGGGAGAGGGAGGCAAGGCAATTGAGCACACTCACAGGTACTGAGCCTTCCCCACTCTTACATAATGAAGTTACATAATGGCTCAGAAGTGCCGACTGCCTACTCATTTGCCCTCTTCTGCTGGGTCTGATCTGCCGAGAGTTGAGCAGAGGTGGCCTGTTTGCTCCCACCGTTGCTCGTTCACTCTTAGGGCAGGTTGACAGCAGGGACAGGAGACCCTGGGGGTTAGCAGCGGACCTCCAATGTAGGGATGGGCTTTGACATGTGCTTGGTGGTGCCAACCTCCTGGCTCCAGCCATTCCTTCTCCCAGACACACACACACACATACTTCCTAGTCTGATGCAGAAGGAAACGGGCTGGGGGGGAAATACATTCATCCCCTCCCTTGTCTTTTTGGCGAGGTACTTACTGAGCCCACCCAAAGCCCACCCCCCTCTCTCTCCCTCTCCCCCCCCCCCGTTAGAATCCTGCAGCGTGTTTCCTTTAAAGAGCCCGTGACACTTGTTGCATTTCCCTTGGCAGCAGATGTTAAAGAGTTTCCAGGATCAAAAGAAGCAGACATCATGTCAGAAACAATTATTGTACCGCAATGCCTATGAGCTACTCATTCATTCCAGGGACTTTTCTTTAGATCGGGGAGAAGAGGGGAGGCAGAAAGATCATGGTCAAAGCAAACAGGAGCGGAAATGTTGCTTCATCGCTTGCTTGCTCACTCTGCAAGATGGGAACCTATTTTACAGGGCTGATGTGAGGATTACAACAGCAACCAAATGTAAGGTAGGATTGAGGCAATTCTAGGCTGCCTCAAGAGAAGTCTAGTGTCCAGAGCAAGGGAAGTCATAGGTAAAGGTAAATGGACCTCTGACCGTTAGGTCCAGTCGTGTCCGACTCTGGGGTTGCAGCACTCATCTCGCTTTATTGGCCGAGGGAGCTGGCGTACAGCTTCCGGCTCATGTGGCCAGCATGACTAAGCCGCTTCTGGCGAACCAGAGCAGTGCACAGAAACGCTGTTTACCTTCCCGCCAGAGTGGTACCTATTTATCTACTTGCACTTTGACGTGCTTTCGAACTGCTAGGTGGGCAGGAGCTGGGGACCGAGCAACGGGAGCTCAGCCCGTCATGGGGATTCGAACCACCAACCTTCTGATCGGCAAGTCCTAGGCTCTGTGGTTTAACCCAAAGCACCACTTGCGTCCCTAGTCCTGCTCTATTCTGCCTTGGTCAGGCCACACCTGGAATACTGTGTCCAGCTCTGGGCACCACAATTTAAGAAGGATGTTGACAAGCTGGGAGGTGTAGAGAGAGCAACCAGAATGATAAAGGGTCTGGAAACGAAGCCTTATGACAGCCTTTCTCAACCTGTGGGTCCCCAGATGTTGTTGAACTACAACTCCCACCACCCCTAGCTAGCAAGGCCAGAGCTCAGGGATGATGGGAGTTGTAGTACAACAACATCTGGGGACCCACAGGTTGAGAACCACTGCCTTATGAGGAACAGTTGAAGGAACTGTTTAGCCTGGAAAAGAGGAGACTGGGAGGAGAAAGAGCCACCTTCAGATATCTAAAGGTCTTATCATATGGAACAGGGGTCAGCAAACTTTTTCAGCAGGTGGCCGGTCCACTGTCCCTCAGACCTTGTGGGGGGCCGGACTATATTTTGGAAAAAATATATGAACAAATTCCTAAGCCCCACAAATAACCCAGAGATGCATTTTAAATAAAAGAACACATTCTACTCATGTAAAAACACACTGATTCCTGGACCGTCCGTGGGCCGGATTGAGAAAGCGATTGGGCCGCATCCGGCCCCCGGACCTTAGGTTGCCTACCATACAGAAGATGCATGGAGCTAGTTTTCTCCTGCTCCATAGAACCCAAAGCAGTAGATTAAAGTTACAATAAAGGAGATTCCGACTAAACATCAGGAAGGGGAACAGTTTCCCTCGGGAGGCTGTGGGCTCTCCTTCATCAGAGGTTTTTAAAGGAGAGCTTAGGTGGCCATTTGTCCTGTATGCTTTAGTTGAGATTCCTGCATTGCAGGGGGTTGATCCTCTCCTTCCTCCTGGGCCGTGTCCTGAAAGTGGTGGTGGGGGGAGGAGTGTTCAGACCCCTGGGCTCTCATTTGTGGGGTGCCTCAGGGTTCCGTCCTCTCCCCCGTGCTTTTCAACATCTACATACAGCTGCTAGGAAAGATCATCAGGGGGTTTGGGTTAGGTGTTCATCAATATACGGATGATACCCATCTCTGTTGTTGTTGTTGTTTAGTCGTGTCCGACTCTTTGTGACCCCCTGGACCAGAGCACGCCAGGCACTTCTGTCTTCCACCGCCTCCCTCAGTTTGGTCAAACTCATGCTGGTAGCTTCAAGAACACTGTCCCACCACCTCGTCCTCTGTCATCCCCTTCTCCTTGTGCCCTCAATCTTTCACAACATCAGGGTCTTTTTCAGGGAGTCTTCTCTTCTCATGAGGTGGCCAAAGTCTTGGAGCCTCAGCTTCAGGATCTGTCCTTCCAGTGAGCACTCAGGGCTGATTTCCTTCAGAATGGAGAGGTTTGATCTTCTTGCAGTCCATGGGACTCTCAAGAGTCTCCTCCAGCACCAGAATTCAAAAGCATCCATTCTTTGGCGATCAGCCTTCTTTATGGTCCAGCTCTCACTTCCATACATCACTACCGGGAAAACCAGAGCTTTAACTATACAGACCTTTGTTGGCTACCTCTCTTTTAAATCAGAACCAGTGAAGGCAGTGAAGGTCTTATGTGATTGTCTGGAGGCGGTTGGAGGCGGTTGGATGGCAGCTAACAGATTGAGATTGAATCCTGACAAGACAGAAGTACTTTTCTTGGGGGACAGGGGATGGGCGGGTGTGGGCGACTCCCTGGTCCTGAATGGGGTAACTGTGCCCCTGAAGTACGAGGTGCTCAGCCTGGGAGTCATTTTGGACTCACAGCTGTCCATGGAGGCACAGGTCAATTCTGTGTCCAGGGCAGCTGTTTATCAGCTCCATCTGGTACGCAGGCTGAGACCCTACCTGCCCACAGACTGTCTCGCCAGAGTGGTGCATGCTCTAGTTATCTCCCGCTTGGACTACTGCAATGCGCCCCAAGTGGGGTTACCTTTGAAGGTGACCCTGCTTTGCACCCTCTTGAGTGCTTTTGCCTGGCCAGAATCTGACCCTGAACTGTGACAATGCCTCTTGTTTGCTTAGATGCAAAACAGAGAGGGGTTGGGGAGCCTGCAGTGTAAAGAGAAGAATTTCATTCTTGCTCCACCCACTGGACCTGCCTGCCATCAACATGTGGCCCCTGGAAAGTTGTCCAGGAGGGATTGTGGCCCTTGGCTTGCAACAGGTCCCCCTACCCCTGTCCTATTGCTGTAATAAACTGGCGACTTGGAAGAGCGACAGGCAAGAGAATCTTTCACATAATGTCATGAGCTACCCAAGTGATTTTAAACACCTATTTCCCATGCAATCCAAACCTAATAAATACTCTACTTCTTTTCTCCCCACCACTGCCCCCCAGAAAGGAACTGACCTCTGCATAGATTACCATATTTTTCACTCTATAAGATGCACCAGACCACAAGACGCACTTAGATTTTGGAGGAGGAAAACAAGAAAAAAAAATCTGAATCTCAGAAGGAAGAACAGCAAGAGGGATCGCTGCACAGTGAAAGCAGTAATCCCTCTTGCTGCTCTGGCTTCTGGGATAGCTGAATATATTTTTTTCTTGCGCAGCCTGCATTCACTCTATAAGATGCACACGCATTTCCCCTTACTTTTTAGGAGGGAAAAAGTGAGTCTTATAGAGCAAAAAATACGGTATTTGTTCAAAATGAGCACACCTGTGGCCACAAGGATTTTACATCTCTGCAAACCTGCACGGGATGTTCCTTTGCTTCCTGGATCTTCCGATGTCTGACTTCGCGAAGGGGATTATTAATCATTAATGCGAAACGTTAAACGCTGCTAATGCTCATGTATTTATTAAGCTATCTCTGAGGTTCATTAAACAGGCACACAGTGTAATTAGCCTCTTGCAAATCTTTTGGCATCCCCGTCCCAAAGACGTTTCTTGCGAGAGCGGATAGATCCCACTGAGTCTGGTGGAAATCATCTGTAAGGAAGAGTCTTGAGGCAGATCTGCCATCGGCCAGCCTCCCAACTTTTAGGGTCACCCTGACCAAGAAGGAGAACCATCTGCTCCAGTCAGATGATCCATGATAGCCTTCCATTAGCAAAAGGCACTACAGTCATACCTCGTGTTGCGTTTGCTTCAGGTTGAGTGTTTTTAGCTTGCGTCCCGCAGTGACCCGGAAGTACTGGAAAGGGTTACTTCCGGGTTTCGCCACTTGCGCATGCGCAGACACTCAAAATGCCATCACACGCATGCGCAGAAGCAGCAAATTGTGACCCACACATGCGCAAACGCAGGTTGCGTTCTGCTCAGGTTGCGAATTGGGCTCCAGAATGGATCCCATTCACAACCAGAGGTACCACTGTAAATAATAATAATAATAATAATAATAATAATAATAATAATAATAATAATTTATTTATTTATATCCCACCCTCCCCGGCCAGAGCCGGGCTCAGGGCAGCTAACACCAGTAAAATTACAAAAAAATAAAATAAATGGGGGGGTGGAGAAAAGAAAAGAAAACCAATTTAAAATACAAGTTAAAATACAATTTAAAATGCAGCTTCATTTTAATAGTAGCCCATAAATCAAAACCATAAGGGGAAGGAAACAGAAGGGTCAGACTGAGTCCAAACCAAAGGCCAGGTGGAACAGCTCTGTCTTTCAGGCCATGCGGAAAGATGTCAAGTCCCGCAGGGCCCTAGTCTCTTGTGACACAGCATTCCACCAAGTCGGGGCCAGTACTGAAAAGGCCCTGGCCCTAGTTGAGACCAATCTAACCACCTTGCGACTTGGGACCTCCAAAGTGTGGTCATTTGTGGACCTTAAGGTCCTCCGTGGACCTTATTTTATATTTATTTTTAGTATTTTATATTTATTTTTAGCCCCACCTTTTTCTGGGACAGGGACTCAAGGCAGCTTTCAGATAAAAACGAGAACCGCTGAAAACTTGAGGGTAGGGATGAAATAATAATTTTTTAAAAATTTCAACATTGAGTTAAAACTAGCTGTCTACCTACCTATCTAATCCATTGAAAACATACAGATTTTGCTGAGTTTCCTGCCTTGCAGGGGGTTGGGCTGGGTGACTCTACAATCCCATGATTCAATGAGAGACTTACAATAAAAAAGCATGTGGCAGGATTCGAATTAGGGACTTCTAGCCCAGACGTTTACTTAACTTCCTTAACGGCATGCGCGTTCATTCAGTGGTGTAGAGATGACTTGGGGCCGCGTGGAGAGTTCGTATGAGGTGAGCCCAGCACTGTTCAGGAAGGGCTTTGCAGAATAAGCTATTTCTAACCATCTTTTCTCAGAGGCACAACGTAGTGAGTGGTCTGCGTTTGGCACGAGATCTTCTCCCCAAGGAGAGCATGATGGAACAACAGGAATCTGTAAACCGTGTTCTCTGAGGTTAGTATCTCCTGGAGCAGATGGCCTTGTATCCGGATTTCTAGGTTGAATACATATGGTTTTTTCAAGCATGCTATTTCAGACTTCAGTTATAAAAAAATTAAGAAATTAAAATGTTACATGCGCCCCAATCGTCAAGCAGCTGACCTCAGATTCCGGTTCCTTGGAACAAAGGTCACTGACCGTGATGTCTTTTTGATAAATGGAAGGGACCACATCTAGTCCAACCTTCTGCAACGCAGGAATCTTTTGAAAACTTAGAATAGAATCATAGAATCATAGAGTTGGAAGAGACCACAAGGGCCATCGAGTCCAACCCCCCTGCCAAGCAGGAAACACCATCAGAGCACTCCTGACATATGGTTGTCAACTTGGGGTTCAAACCCACGACCCTGAGGTTGAGGGTCCCCTGCTCTGCCGACTGAGCTATCCCAGAAACCGATGGTGTCAGGTGTGCGTGCAGGAGCCAGGCCCTGTGACCAATAGGACTTTGCAGGACTGGGGCCTTCCTAAGTTTGTTCTGAAGAGGCAAGGCGCGGCCGCACAGGTGAGGCCGACTGGTAACTCACTGCACCTGGTGGCAAGAGCTGGGAAGGGATATAAGGTCAGCATTTCCCTTCAGCTCTTTGCCACAGCAACATGTTTCCTATCTTGCTGTGTTTGGCTTCTTGCTTCCTGATCCTTGAACCTCAGCTTCTTGACTCCCTGCTTCTTGATCCTCGACCCCTGACTTCTTGACCCCTTGCTTCTTGATCCTCGGACCCTTGACTTCTTGACTCCTTGCTTCTTGATCCTCGGACCCCTGATTTCGTGACTCCTTGCTTCTTGATCCTCGGACCCTTGGCTTTGTGACTTCCAGCTCTCTGACCCTCAGACTCTTGGCTTCCTGACTCCTGGCTTCTGGCCCCCCATTCCTGCTCCCACCTGACCAGCTTGCCCCCAGTCCTGGCGTCCCCTGCCAGGACTTCGATCGCCCATAAACAGGACCATAACAGATGGTCTGGCTCATTATAAGGAAGCTTGGAATATACCCATGAGCTAACCTGAGGTCAGATCCTGCCTGTGGGTTTTCCATGCACATCTGATTGGCCACGGTGAGAATAGGGTGTTGGACTACATTGGCCAGTGTCCTAATCTAGCAGGGATCTTTGTGTAACCCTGAGCTACGGTTGAGGGAAGGGAAATAATAGTGCCACTGTATTCTGCTCTGTCAGACCTCACCTGGAGTACTGTGTCCAGTTCTGGGCACCACAGTTCAAGAAGGACACTGACAAACTGGAACGTGTCCAAAGGAGGGCAACCAAAATGGTCAAAGGCCTGGAAACGATGCCTTATGAGGAACGGCTAAGGGAGCTAGGCATGTTTAGCCTGGAGAAGAGGAGGTTAAGGGGTGATATGATAGCCATGTTCAAATATATAAAAGGATGTCACATAGAGGAGGGAGAAAGGTTGTTTTCTGCTGCTCCAGAGAAGCGGACACGGAGCAGTGGATCCAAACTACAAGAAAGAAGATTCCACCTAAACATTAGGAAGAACTTCCTGACAGTAAGAGCTATTCGACAGTGGAATTTGCTGCCAAGGAGTGTGGTAGAGTCTCCTTCTTTGGAGGTCTTTAAGCAGAGGCTTGACAACCATATGTCAGGAGTGCTCTGATGGTGTTTCCTGCTTGGCAGGGGGTTGGACTCGATGGTCCTTGTGGTCTCGTCCAACTCTATGATTCTATGATTCTATGAGGGAATGAATTCATTCTGGTCCACATTTCCTAATCCGTGCTCCCTGAACCGAAAAGCAAACAGAAACACAGCTATCCTGTGGACTAGGTGAGCCACTGGGCCTCTCCCAAATCAAAATTTCTGTGGTTCTATCCTTCAAAGAGGTTTATCGATGAAGTTTGCTAGCCAAAAGAATTATATGAAGAAGTGTCTATTAGAGGAAGGTGCACACAAACACACACACACACACACACACAAATGTATATGTTAGTGAAAGCAACATGCAAAAATGCATTACATTCAGGGAGATGGCTTGCAGAAACATGCAGACAAAGATGTGAACAAAAATGAATATTGAATATATTAGGACAAATATCCCTGGAGAGACACTGCCAGTCAGTGTAAAAATTTACTGAGCTAGATTGACTCCGTATCAGGCAGCTTCCTATGCCCCAATTTTTTAAAAAATAATAATAATTAGTATTTTTTCAAATTAAAATTTAACAATCACATATCCAACATACATCATGAAAATAAGATTCCAAAGAATCTCCCGGACTTCCCTCCTCCCCTTTGTGAGTCCTATTGTTAGACATTTCCTCCTGCATCTTTTATAATAATCCAGATCTTTTACATCTCCATTGTACCCATAAATTCACCATTGAACTAACAAGTGTCACTAACAATTTTAACTACTTACAATGATTTTTAAGATAAATTATAAATTTCCCCCATTCCGTATTAAAATTTGGGTCTTCCTGAATTCTGATTCTTCTGGTCATTTTTGCCATTTCGGCATAATCCCATCAACTTAATCTGCCATTCTTCTCTAGTATGGACTTTATCTGCTTTCCAGCTCTGGGCCAGATTTTGTGCAATTTATTGTTGTTGTTTTTTAATGCTTCTTCTTCTTCTTCTTCTTTGGCGAGCCCTCGTAGCCAAGTAAGATTGTCTTCCATAAACACAGTTTTAACAATGAGTCCGCATGTGACTGTGGAGGCCAATTCTGGATCCACACGTCCTTCCACAGTGGGGACATGGTTTCCGGGCAGGAGTTGATCACAGTGTGGATTTGCCAAGCATGTCTTCCTCTTAGCACGTTTCTCCCTTGCGTCCTGAGTTCGAGTGTCTTCAAAGCCCATGACACCTTTGGGAAAGGCTGTTCTCCAACTGGAGCGCTCGCAGGCCAGTGTTTTCCAGTTGCTGGTGTTTATACTACTTTTTTTAGATTTTTACCTTGAGAGAGTCTTTAAACCTCTTTTGTTGACCACCAGCATTATGCTTCCCATTTTTAAATTTGGAATACAGTACAGTGGTACCTCTGGTTACAGGCGCTTCAGGTTACATACGCTTCAGGTTACAGACTCCGCTAACCCAGAAATAGTACCTCGGGTTAAGAACTTTGCTTCAGGATGAGAACAGAAATCGTGCTCCGGTGGCACGGTGGCAGAGGGAGGCCCCATTAGCTAAAGTGGTACCTCAGGTTAAGAACAGTTTCAGGTTAAGAACGGACCTCCAGAACGAATTAAGTTCATAACCCGAGGTACCACTGTAGTTGCTTTGGAAGACGATCATCAGGTATCCGCACAACACGACCAGTCCAACGAAGTTGATGTTGAAGAATCATTGCTTCGACACTGGTGATCTTTGCTTCTTCCAGTACACTGGCATTAGCTCGCCTGTCTTCCCAAGTGATGTGTAAAAAATTTCAGAGACGCCACTGATGGAATCATGGACATGGGATGAGGTAGGCTGGGGAGAAATGAGAAAGGGAGAGTAAATTGACAGGGACCCCTTTCCCTATCCCTGTAGCCCTGAGCAAGTGAACAGGCCTGAGCAGAACCTGACCGCGAGGGCTTGTTCCTTGTTCCGTAATGTGCAGTGACACTCTGTCGGGAAGGGAGCTTCACGAAGGAAGCGGCACTCGAGTCTTGGCTCTGGCTCCTCTCTGCTGTGCTCAGACGGCTTCTACCTTGGCAGGGAGCCCTCTGCAAACCTGGCCGTTCAGACAGTGGCCCACTGCCGAGGAGACGCTTGGTAGAGGGCAGTCCTGCACACACACACACTTCATCTGCTTCCAAAATGCTCGTGGCTGTGTAAGGAAATTGGACGAGGAATGTGTGTGCGCATGCACCCACTGAAGGCAGGCATGGAAAAGCACATGGCTCCTTCCGTGTGCAGTGGCATTTGCAGCCAGCTGCAGAATTGCCACTTAGAAATGGATCGTTTCACCCCTCGCCTTCGATTGCCATGCTGCTCCATCCCTGGTATACTTCAGATGCGTTGCGAGATCTAAGAGGCCCAGGCGTTGGGCACGTTGGGGGTGGAATCGCAGGAGGAGATAGCAGAGTCCCTGTCAAAGGGCATGGAGGGGGGGCCTTCGAAGAGTAAACCGAAAGCTTGGAAAGGGGAGAAAGAGAGATAAAACTTGATTCGCATTAGCCAATGGCCATAGCAACAATAAAACATTACAGTATACAGTGGTACCTCGTGTTACATACGCTTCAGGTTACAGACTCTGTTAACCCAGAAATAGTGCTTCAGGTTAAGAACTTTGCTTCAGGATAAGAACAAAAATCATGCTCCTGCGGCACGGCAGCAGCAGGAGACCCCATTAGCTAAAGTGGTGCTTCAGGTTAAGAACAGTTTCAGGCCTCCGGAACGAATTAAGTACTTAACCTGAGGTACCACTGTACGCAGAAATGGAAATTTGATATAAAAGCACAATTTAAAGTCCTGAATCAGCAGTCAGTTAGTGGCCCTTATTCTGATTGCCCCTGCTATGAACCTGGCCACCTTTGCCGTTATCTGCTCATTTTGATCTGATAGAAGAAAGGACATTGTGGCAGTGGCTGAGCGCCCTGGGATGGTTAGTACGAATGGGGTGATGATCTCGTTCCTCAGGTCTTTGTAGAGAGTACAGGACAGGAGAAAGTGTGCCGCTGTTTCGGTGCTACCGTCTCCACAGGGGCAAAGACGTTTCTCAGATGGGATCTTTTGGAATCGAGTGCCGCAGTACCCCCCCCCCCGAGTACCGCAGGTGGCAAAACATCCAGTCTTGCAAGTGTAAAAGCACGTCTGTATTTTGGAATAATAAGTTTGTGCAGATATGGGGCCAGGTCTGAAGTTGGAACGGGGATCGGACAAATTTGTGGAGGGGAGGGCCGTCAGTGGCTCCTAGCTGCAACGGCTATGCTGTTTCTCAGGTGTGGCAATGAGTGCGAATGTTAGTTGCAGAACCAGGCATCGGGCTCCCTGTACCCCAACCCATTTAAATCAGAGACCAACAAGGCTTATTTGGGATCAAAACAGGCTACAGCTTTGTTGAACACAGATGAAAGAGGTTTGGCTTGGGCATGGGGCGATCAAAATACTTTTGGCCCGCCCGCCAGAAGTGATGCGTAGGTCAATCCAGGCTGGGGTTCCTAAGACTTACATCCAATAGGGTGACCCCCGAAGGGACAGCTGTTTGGGAGAATGCCTTCGGCCCTGGCCCCCCCTGGGCCACATGGACATAGCCACTCCCCCAAATCCCTTTAATGGGATACCCCAGCATTTGGAGGGGTAGGCGGAGTCTACAACAAGGGTCAGCAAACTTTCAGCAGGGGGCTGGTCCACTGTCCCTCAGACCTTGTGGGGGGCCGGACTATATATTGAAAAATGAAAATGAAAATGAACGAATTCCTATGCCCCCCAAATAACTCAGAGATGCATTTTAAATAAAAGCACACTTTCTACTCATGTGAAAACACACTGATTCCCAGACCATCCACGGGCCGGATTTAGAAGGCGATTGGGCTGGATCCAGCTCCCGGGCCTTAGTTTGCCTACCCATGGTCTACAACCTCCCCTCCATCCAAAACAAAGGATTGCGCCAATGCCCAACCAGTTGTGACAATTGCTATGAGGTAGGCAAAACCGCCAGGTCAGTGCCAATTAGCCCAGTGGGCAAATCTTACCTGGCCCCATCAAGAACGGTGACCACTGTAGCCACAGCAAAGCCATTGACTATCAGCTTAAACCGAAGGTGGGCAGGTGGGGAGAAGCGGCAAGGGAACCGATGGGTAGTACCCTAGGTGGGGCCTGCTCAAATGGGCAAGGGGAGGATCCAAGGGAAGCCTACCTGCTCCGTTGGCTCCACCCCCTGGCACAGCCCAAGTCTGCATTTGCCAAAGCAGGGTGTAGGCTAGGATCTGGTTCCGGATAGGTGGTTGGGGCATGGCAGTTCCAGTTATCACATCGCAGGGGGCCCTGTGAAGCCTCTGCCGTCCCACAACGCCACTGCCCCAAGAGGGGTGAGCGGACTGGCTGGAAGCAATAGTAACTTATGCACAAAAGTGGAAAGACCAAGAAATTCCAACTAAAGAGGAACGGCAGAATAAACAAATAGAACATGTGGAGTTGGAGAGCGTGACAACAAAATTTAAGGATCAAGAGGAGGCGCTGTGAAGGAAGGAGTGGAAACCCCTTTGAGGAGGTATAACAGATAAAGTATAAGGGACGCGGTTGGTGCTGTGGGTTAAACCACAGAGCCTAGGGCTTGCCGGTCAGAAGGGCGGTGGTTCGAATCCCCACGACGGGGTGAGCTCCCGTTGCTCAGTCTCTGCTCCTGCCAACCTAGCAGTTCGAAAGCACATCAAAGTGCAAGTAGATAAATAGGTACAGCTCCAGTGGGAAGGTAAACGGTGTTTCCGTGCGCTGCTCTGGTTCTCCAGAAGCGACTTAGTCATGCTGGCCACATGACCCGGAGGCTGTACGCCAGTTCCCTCGGCCAATAAAGCAAGATGAGCACCGCAACCCCAGAGTTGGTCACAACTGGACCTAATGGTCAGGGGTTCCTTTACCCTTTACCTTTTTAACAGATAAAGTAGGATCTTAACTGTGAGTAGCAGTAATAAACAGGATACTAAGCAGAGCGAAAGAAGGTGATTAAGAGGGAAAATGCAGTAGGACAAGGAGGAATTTGGAAACCTTGGAGGTTTCAGATTTTTGGATAGATGAAGGCAATTTAAATCCATATGTTTTAAAACTTTGGAAAATCCTCAAATTAAATAAAGAATGGATACTAGTTGCTGGGAACAGTTCTGTCCCCTTCATCTCTCCCTTGACTTCGGCACCAGGAGGGTCAATAATTTTAACCTAGAGTGCCTTGAGGGGAGGTCGCAGGCAATAGGGGAGGGCTTATAATTTCGCACACCGTCCCTCACCCTCTCCCCACCACCAAGTAAATCCCTCCCCACAGCTGCCTTCTTCTCCTCAACAAAGATTTGGGGTTCAGGGGTGCCGCCTCAAGTAAAGGAAGCAGCCAAGTGGAAGGGGTCGCCGCACGGAGGGATATGACTGGCGGGGAAGGGTTAAGCAGCCCCCCCAACCCCTATTTCTCTACTAAGAATGGCCTCATTTTCTGCTTTGCTTTTGGAGCGACCCGAGTCTGCTGGCGGAAGTCCCACCCGGCCCAGAGAAGCATCCTGTCTTGGGAGCACAAATCCCAAATTTTCGTTCCACTCCCCGACCCCCCCCCCCATCATTCCCCCATCAGCCATTTACTGAATCTTCCCAGCGTGGCACCGGGCAGCTAATTGTGCAATAGATAATCTTGTTTGTTAGGCTTATCGTCAGCCTTGTTAACCTCCCAACAGGGGTTTTTTCTAATTTTCCCTAAGTGCATTTTTGCCTCTGGCGTAGCTATCCTGGCTTGGGGGACTTCCCTACAGATGCTCATTTGTTTGCACACAGAAGCGCCTCTTGTTTTCCGTTTCTTGCATACGAGGGGCAGACAGATCTCTGTCCACTATGGTTCCACTCCTTTTCTGCGTTTTTCCCATATTTGTTCTCAGCTTTCCCTATTTCTGCAGGTGTGTTGTTATGGGCATTTTTTTAGAAGGGGAAATTTGTCAGCATCTTAGTGCAGTTTTCTTGTGATGGTGATCGCAGAATCATACCTGCCTCACTGTCATGCAGGAATCTCAGCTAAAGCATCTGCCTGGCTTTCAATTTGAACTTAGCCTGATCTTTTCCTTACCCTTCCTTCCCCCCCTCCCCTTTTCATGAAGATTACCCGCCTCTGGGATCCCACAGCTAATTCTCCCCTGGTCTCCTCACTGGCCCAAATAGGACTAATTTATCCAGCTAGCCTTGGTGATCATCTAATGTTTATTGGATGGGTTTCCCCCCTAAATTGATTTTTGAATTCTGAATTTATTGTAATTCACATTTTACGCTGTTTTTTGTTGCATCAATTAAGTGTTTTAAATTTGTTGTTAGCCGCCCTGAGCCCGGTTTTCTGAACCGGGAAGTGCGGGGCATAAATAAAAAATTAATATTATTATTATCCAAAACTTCACCCAACCTCTGCATAAATCCCTCCAGTGAAGGAGAGCCCACAATGAAGATGACAATGAATTAAATTTATGACCAATCCATCACCAACAGAGCCAAGGGGGGCGCTACAGCCGTTTGGAACTGAGATCTTTCCCTGTCCTCAGGGGCGAACGAAGGCGTCGTGACACCCGGGGCATGGCGTCGCTACGTAGGGCCCATGAGCGGCATCACTATGTACGACACATAGCAATGCCGCACATGCGCTGTACATAGCGGTTTGCTGGCGGCACCGCTCCAGCACCATATGGATAGTGCCGGGATCCCACCACTGTCCTTACAGCACTTGAGCGGCGCCGGTGACAAACCGCTATGTACAGCGCATGTGTGGCATAATTACCTATAGCGCATGCATGCGCCGCTGCCGCACATGTGTTGTACATAGCGGTTTGCTGCCGGCGTCGGGATCCTCTGCTCGTGGCTGAAGCCGTGAACGGAGGATCCTCCACATGCGGCTGCAGTGGCACAATTGCTGCTCGCGCTGCCGTGAGCCCCCGCGAGGTGTCTTCTTGTCACCCCCCCAGACATGGCACCAGGGCGCACTGCCATCCCACCCCCCCGTTGCAATGCCACTGCCTGTCCTACCTGGAGTTGCCAGGATTGGACCTTTTGCATGCACAGCACACGGTCTACTGCTGAGCTACAGTATGATGGGTGAGCATTGTGCAGCGTTAACTGTGATTCTGCTGCGCTGCCACAGACGTCAAAATGTTTCAGCTCTGCCGGATCGCGCGGTTGCATCTCTGGTAATGGTTATTTACCGTGGCAGCCGCATTCCTCAGGGGCGTCGAGTGTCTCTCTGCCCTGAGTGAGATCCTCAAGTACACGAGAGGTCAGGCCTTCTGTGTACCTGGATTTCAGCTGCGGGACCCCTGTCCTCAAGATATTAGGATGTCCAATGATGCTGTCACTTGCAGAGCAAGGACCCTTCGCTTTGCATTAGTTCTCCTGCGTCGGTGGGCCTCGAGGTTGGGGGATGTGGACCGCAGGGCTCTCTTTAAAAAGAAAGAAAGACAAGTGGACATTCTCACCCCCATCTGAAGGGCAGGGGAGAGGTCCCCCTTGCGTATCGAAAAGAACAGGTAGCTGAATTGCCCCATTAGCAGAAAATCAATGGAATCGGTCATAGCACAAGGAACAGCCCATGTTCATGTGTTTTTGAGTTCCACAGGGCTCTCCGCAATGTCTAGCCCAGCTGGAAAGCTGCCAAAGATGCAAGGAAAAGGATGTGAGGAAAATTTTTCTTTTCTTTTCTTTTTTTATTCAAAATTATAACAAGACATATTATCCAAAAACATATCATCCTTGTTCCCCCCCCCCATTTTTCCTCCCTCCCCCCCTCCCACACAACCCCCACCCCCACCCCACCCTCGACTTCCCTCAGTTCCAGTCTTTGGTTTCTCTAAGAATGCTGTTTTCTGCATGTTACAAAGTTGTATAGATCCTCAAATTATTTAGCTGATTATTATCAATAAAAGGTTTGTGAATGTTTATTCAAAACCTTCCAAGGAGTCCAGTTCTTTGTACTGGACTTTGTAAAGGGTTCCCATTCATCCTTAAAGTCACAGTTATCCTTGTCCCGTAGCTTATATGTCAATTTTGCCAATTCTGCATAGTCCATCAATTTTTCTTGCCATGATTCTTTAGTTGGGTTTCTTCAGTCTTCCATCCTTGTGCTACCGGAATTCTCGCTCCTGTTGTCACATACATGAAGATGTTTTTCACCTTTTTTGGCAGGTCTTTCCCTACAATCCCCAACAAAAATGCCTCGGGTTTTTTAACAAATGTTAAATGGAACATTTTCTTACAATCCCACCACATATGATAAAATGTCCCCTCCTTTTCCTTACACTTCCAACATATATTTGAACTAGTTTTGTACATTTTCCCTAACTGCACTGGTGTTGTGTACCATCTGTAAATCATCGAGGAAAAATCAAACGGGACAGGTTATAAACGGTGTGCAGAAAGTCTGATGTAGAAAAAGAGGGAAATAAGGCTTTAATCATGTGCAGAGTGCTTTTCCCCTGAGCACGGCGTGATACCAGGGCTCAAGTCAAGGGAAGCAGTGTGGGGCGTGATGATTAGGTTGCCAGGACTTAGGTCTGGGTATCCTGGGTTCAAATTCCCGCTCGGACATGAAACCCACAAGGGGGACTTGGAGCAGCTCCTCAGCCTCACAGGGGTGTTGTGAACAGCGAATGGGGAGGAGCGGAACCGTGTATGTCAACTTTAGCTCCTTGGAGGAAAAGTGGAAAATAAATGGGAATAATAATAATAATAATAATAATAATAATAATAATAGAGTAAGCCAGGGCTGAACTGATATTACCTTTGCTGGTACCTTTCCTACTGGAAGACCGGACAAACGCTAGAATATTAGCAGTGGCGAGGTTTTTATCGGTGGTTGCAGGAACCAATAATCGCTATCTTTAAGTCTGAACAAAATGCTTGCTTAACCTGGAGGTAGGCTGTCTGAATTGTGCATTGCTTTGTAACGATTTGTTGGGTCTCTGGACTGTAATAAAGATTTAAAAAATAAATAAATAAAATAATAAATAAAATAAAAATAAAAATAAAAATAATAAAGTAAAACAATAAACACGGGTAGCGCTGTGGGTTAAACCACAGAGCCTAGGACTTGCCGATCAGAAGGTCGGCGGTTCAAATCCCTGCGATGCGGTGAGCCCCCGTTGCTCGGTCCCTGCTCCTGCCAACCTAGGAGTTCGAAAGCAGGTCAAAGTGCAAGTAGATAAATAGGTACCGCTCCGGCGGGAAGGTAAACGGCATTTCCGTGTGCTGTTCTGGTTCGCCAGAAGCGGCTTAGTCATGCTGGCCACATGACCCGGAAGCTGTACGCCGGCTCCCTCGGCCAGTAAAGCGAGATGAGCACCGCAACCCCAGAGTCGGCCACGACTGCACCTAATGGTCAGGGGTCCCTTTACCTTTTTAAAACAATAAAAAATGGAAATGTATAAAGATACAATCAGATAAAACTGAGGTGGAAAACTGCAGGAGAGGAGAAGGCTGACGTGATTGGATCCTGAATCTGGGCACCTGGTTGTCCACTGTGAGAACACGATGCTGAACTAGAGGGGTCATTGGCCTGATCCAGTTGGACTCTTCTTGTGTTCTTAGGGGCAGCGACTGGAGGGAGGGGAGGTAGAAGACACGTGCTTACACAGGTCCCAGGTGAAGTATAGGCTCTTGTGAAGCAAGGGAGTTAAACCAGGCTGCCATGGGATTGGGTGTAGAGAAGATTCCATGGGACTTCTGCAGCTGAACTAAGAAGCATCTTTTCCATTGCCTCAGCGCAGAGAGAACATTAAACACATACGAATGACCCGCCGGATCAGGCCATCAACCTGACGTTCAAACTCGTCGGCATTTCGGTGTCGATTTCTCCAAAGGCACAATTTTTTGCCTCATCTGCGCATGTTTTCACTGCGATGCTCTCTAATGCAGTGTATCGTTTTCACCAATCTAATTAATTCTATGCATTTTTGTACATGTCAGTTCATGGGTAGGCAAACTAAGGCCCGGGGTCCGGATGCGGCCCGATTGCCTTCTAAATCTGGCCCACGGACAGTCCGGGAATCAGTGTGTTTTTACATGAATAGAATGTGTCCTTTTATTTTAAATGCATCTCTGGGTTATTTGTGGGACATAGGAATTCGTTCATTTTTATTTTTATTCTTCAATATATAGTCTGGCCCCCCACAAGGTCTGAGGGACAGTGGACCGGCCCCCCGCTGAAAAAGTTTGCTGACCCCTGTGTTAGTTGGATGGAGACAATCATTGCAACATTCCAGAGGACTGGGAGTTCCAAAAGGTGGTTGCGTTTCGGTCCTTGCATTATTTCAGAAAGTGTGGGTTGGGCTGTTGTTGTTGTTGTTGTTTAGTCGTGTCCGACTCTTCATGACCCCACACGCCAGGCACTCCTGTCTTCCACTGCCTCCCGCAGTTTGGTCAAACTCATGCTGGTAGCTTCGAGAACACTGTCCCACCATCTCGTCCTCTGTCGTCCCCTTCTCCTTGTGCCCTCCATCTTTCCCAACATCAGGGTCTTTTCCAGGGAGTCTTCTCTTCTCAGCAGGTGGCCAAAGTCTTGGAGGCTCAGCTTCAGGATCTGTCCTTCCAGTGGATTGGGTAGGTACGCCTTTAAAAGTAAACGGAGCTGTACTGACACACACAAACACACACTTCTCCCAGTGCTCCCACTGAGATATTTTCCTCCTTTTAACGCTGCCATCGAGTGGGTCAATATAACGCTATCGCTCTGCCTCTGATATTACAGGAGGCAGGCGAGGCGAGAGGGGGCCTGTTGTCGCTGCGTTGCCGACCGCCGAGGAGATGATCCCATCAAACTCCCCAGCAAATCCCATTCGGTAGCGTTAAGCCGAGCATTAAATGAATTAATTGGCTGGAAAGTGAGCCTGCCACATGCGAGGAAGTGGCTGTCTTGGGCCCAGAGATGACAAGAGTGCTCAGCAGAGCCGTCCTTCCCTGAGACAAGATTCCATCGTTGGCTTTTAAGGACAGGAGAAGAAGAGCCATACTGGATCAGGCCAAATGCCCATCCAGTCTAGCATCCTCTTCTCACAGTGGCCCACCAGATGCCGCTTCTGGGAAACCCACAAGCAGGATCTGAGCACAAGAGCAACTCTCCCTTTCTGCAGTTTCCAGCAACTGGTTTTCAGAAGCATTGTTGACCCTTAACAGTGCGGATAGAGCACAGCCATCATGGCTAGCAGCCATCCATAGCTCTCCTCCATGGGTTTGTCCAATCCTCTTTTTAACACCATCCTAGCTGCACAAAGTACTTATAATAATAATAATTTATTATTTATACCCCGCTCATCTGGCTGGGCTTCCCCAGAATGGCCTTCAACAGAATATTAAAATACAATAGTCTATTAAACATTAATAATAATAATAATAGTAATAATAATAATTTATTTATACCCCGCCCATCGTCCATCTGGCTGGGTTTCCCCAGCCACTCTGGGCGGCTTCCAACAAAATATTAAAATACTGTAATACATCAAACATTTAAAGCTTCCCTAATCAGGATCATAAAAGTAGAGTTGGAAGGGCCCCGAGGGTCATCTAGACCAACCCCCTGCAATGCAGGAATCTCAGCTAAAGCTTCCATGACAGATGGCCATCCAACCTCTGCTTAAAAACTTGTAAGGAAGGAGAGTCCACAACCTCTGTTCCACTGTCAAATAGCTCTTACCCTCAGAAAGTTCTTCCTGAAGTTTAGTCGGAATATCCCTTCTTGTAACTTCAATCCATTGGTTGTTGTTGTTGTTGTTGTTGTTGTTGTTGTTGTTGTTGTTGTTGTTACTATCCTATGGTTCTAAACATGCAGAGAACTGTAACTGTAACAGAGAACATTTTGACATTGAACTGGTATGAAAATGGCTTAATGACGTGTGTCTGTGTGTGCCTTTGTAGACTATGGGGAATTTTTTTTTTTACAGTATTTAATGTTGCCTCATTGTGGGAGAATCTGGGGAGTTTATTCAAACTTCACCCAACAGAAGAACAACAAAGAAGAACTGCCAGCTCTGTTAGGGTTCTGAGGGTGATGAACCTTCCCCAGATTTCCTGTCCATTTTTATTTCAGGCAGGCTGACGTTAGGAAGAGGCAGGAGCCACAGAGAGGGGAATTAAAGGTGGCAGAGAAGGTGACAGCAGGAGGAATAAAAATGAGCAAAGTGAAAAGGAAGGTGAGAGGGAGAGGAAAAGGCAATGGCAGCAGGTGGAAGGAAGTAAAAGAAGGCGACAGGGGTGGGGGGAGAATGAAAAGACGAAGAAGAAGAAGAAGAAGAAGAAGAAGAAGAAGAAGAAGAAGAAGAAGAAGAAGAAGAAGAAGAAAGGGAAAGGGGAGGGGAGGGGCCAAGAACGGAGCACGATTTCTGTTCTCATCCTGAAGCAAAGTTCTTAACCTGAAGCACTATTTCTGGGTTAGCGGAGTCTGTAACCTGAAGCCCAGTATACCTGAAGGATCGTCTCCACCCCCATCATTCTGCCCAGATGCTGAGGTCCAGCTCCAAGGGCCTTCTGTCAGTTCCCTCACTGCAAGAAGCTAAGTTACAGGGAACCAGGCAGAGGGCCTTCTCGGTGGTGGCACCCTCCCTGTGGAATGACCTCACATCAGATGTCAAAGAAATAAACAACTATCTGAGGTTTAGAAGACATCTGAAGGCAGCCCTGTTTAGGGAAGTTTTTAATGCTTGATGTTTTCGTGTTTTTCATAATCTTTGGGAGCCTCCCAGAGTGGCTGGAGAAATGTAGCCAGATGGGCAGGGTATAAATAATAAGTTGTTGTTGTTGTTGATGATGATGATGATGATGATGATGATGTTATAACATCAGTGGCCCACCAAATGTCTATGGGAAACCTGCAAGCAGAACCTGAGCCCAAGAGCACAGCCATCATGGCTAGTAGCCATCAATTTAGCTTTCTCCATGAATTTGTCCAATCCTTTTTTAAAGCCATCTAAGTTGTTGGCCTGTTGTCTTTGTCCGTGGAGTTTTCTTGGCAGGGATACTGGAGTGGCTTGCCGGTTCCTGCTCCAGTTAAGAGCTGGATGATAAAGAAGGCTGATCACCGAAGAATTGATGCTTTTGAATGATGTTGCTGGAGGAGACTCTTGAGAGTCCCATGGACTGCAAGAAGATCAAACCTCTCCATTCTGAAGGAAATCAGCCCTGAGTGCTCACTGGAAGGACAGATCCTGAAGCTGAGGCTCCAACACTTTGGCCACCTCATGAGAAGAGAAGATTCCCTGGAAAAGACCCTGATGTTGGGAAAGATTTCTTGATATCCTTGTGGGACATCTTCAGGAGAAGAAAAGGCTAAGGCCCTACACGAATTCGGAGTGCAGTCTCTAAGATGGCTGGATGGTGCCTTGTACACCTCCTTCCTGCAACTCTTGCAGCCAAACTGGTGCCAGACATATTGCTCTGCTTTCCTTTGGACCCCACAAGTGAGGCTGAGAGGCGAGTCTTGTCGTCGGGGCAGCCCAGGATCTCCATCATCATCTTCATCATCATCATCATGATGATCATTCTTATTTATACCCCACCCTCCCCAGCCAGAGCCGGGCTCAGGGCAGCCAACACCCATAAAATTAAAGTAAAAACATAATGGGGGGGACCAATTTAAAATAAGGTTAAAATCCAATTTAAAATGCAGCCAGTGTGGTGTAGTGGTTAAGTGTCACGTAATCTGGGGAACTGGGTTCGCGTCTCCACTCCTCCACCTGCAGCTGCTGGGTGACCTTGGGCCAGTCACACTTCTTTGAAGTCTCTCAGCCCAACTCACCTCACAGAGTGTTTGTTGTGGGGGAGGAAGGGAAAGGAGAATGTAAGCCACTTTGAGACTCCTGAAGGGGAGTGAAAGGCGGGATATCAAATCCGAACTCTTCTTCTTCTTCTTCTTCTTCTTCTTCTTCTTCATTATAATAGTAGCCCATAGATCAAAACCGTAAGGGGAGGGAAACATAAGGGTCAGACTGAGTCCAAACCAAAGGCCAGGCAGAACAGTTCTGTCTTGCAGGCCCTGCGGAAAGATGTCAAGTCCCGCAGGGCCCTGGTCTCTTGGGACAGAGCATTCCATCAAGTCGGAGCCAGTACTGAAAAGGCCCTGCCCCTAGTTGAGACCAATCTAAGCACCTTGCGACTTGGGAACTCCAAAATGTTGTCATTTGTGGACTTTAAGGTCCTCCGTGGGGCATACCAGGAGAGGCAGTCCCAGGCTTGTTGCCTGAGGAGGTGGTCCCTTTGGTGTTGCCAACAGAGAAGTTTCACTTCACCCCTGGAGGTGCACTCCATTGGCTCTCGAGACAGACAAATGCCAGTAGCCTAGATCTCCCTGCAAACTGTCAGCAGGCTGCAGAGCCCTGCCCTGAGGACTTTCCTGTTCCTGTGTGACGGAACGTTGGGTGTTGGGTTTTATCCGGCTAGATGGTGGAGTTCGGTTCCTCCACAGCATAGCAAGGACAGGCAGGCTGCACGTTGTAACAGGAGTTATAACTCTCTCTCTCTCCCTTCCCTGCCCCAGCTTGCCTGTAGCACTGGGCTGGCAGAAGGATTTGCTTTGACAAGTGAGACTCTCCAAAAAGAACAGACAGCAGGAAGTTTGTGTTTGTGTATGTGGGGGGGGGTGGTAGGCTGCGGATGGAGAAATGCAAAGAATTGGAACACTTCGATTCAAATCTGCCACTCCTGCTTGCTCACGTGTAAGAAAACCATTGAATAAGGGAGGCAAGGGGCAGAGGGAAGAGGAAGACCAGACCTGTTTGGTTGGGATGGTCTAGGCTTCCTCTAATCTGTCCCCTGTTAATGCTGGTGCTTGTGAAACATGGACCACTTATAAACGCCATTTCCAACCCCTCGAAAGATTTCATCAGTGGTGTCTCCGGAAAAAAATACACATCACTTGGGAAGATAGGCGAACTAATATCAGTGTACTGGAAGAAGCAAAGATCACCAGTGTTGAAGCAATGATTCTTCAACATCAACTTCATTGGACTGGTCATGTGTTGATGCCTGATGATCGGCTTCCAAAGCAACTACTCTATCCCAAACTTAAAAATGGAAAGTGTAATGCTGGTGGTCAACAAAAGAGGTTTAAAGACTGTCTCAAGGCAAATCTTAAAAAATGTAGTATAAACACACACAACTTGGAAACACTGGACTGCGAGCACTCCAAACCCCATAACTGAATACAATATATCCACATAAAGACTAGCTTAAAAGTAAAGCAACCCCTGACCACTAGGTCCAGTCGTGGCTGACTCTGGGGCTGTGGTGCTCATCTCATTTCACTGGCCGAGGGAGCCGGCGTACAGCTTCCAGGTCATGTGGCCAGCATGACTAAGCCGCTTCTGGCAAACCAGAGCAGCACACGGAAACATTGTTTACCTTCAGAGCGGTACCTATTTTCTACTTGCACTTTGTGCTTTCGAACTGCTAGGTTGACAGGAGCAGGGACCGAGCAACGGGAGCTCACCCTGTTGCAGAGATTCGAACTGCCGACCTTCTGATCGGCAAGTCCTAGACTCTGTGGTTTAACCCGCAGCACCAACCCAGAAGATTGATAAAGTATGTATAATTATTGTTCTGTGTATATTAATCACCAACGTGTTGCATGAGTTACACTACTTCTATCACAGCAGCACAGGTTGCATTTTTCCAGCCTTTTCGATATTGACACATACTTTTGGCACACAGGTGTCCAGAGGATGCTTGGCAGGTGTAGTGTTGTGTAGTGATTACAGCGTTGGACTAAGGGCTGGGAGATCTGTCTTGGAGCCATGAAGCCCCCTGCCACTCTCAGCACACAAGAGGCTCTGCGGGGAGCAGGCAGTGTTTCAGATATTTGGGAGTTTGATAAGACATTGGACTGGTCCATCAGCCAGGCTCTTTTCTCTCTTAGGCTCTTGCGTTCCAATGTAGCTACTTCTCCTTTCACTGGCTAATCACGTGAAATAGATAGCAAGAGGCTCAAGGAGGCAGATGTTTTCTTCACAGTCACGCAGGTTGCGAACCCAATTGTTTTCCGAGAAGAAACACCCGGAGTTAGCGCCATCCAGCAGTCGGCAAACAGAGAGAACGCTGTGAACCTCATCCTTACAGGAGAGTGTCAAGTGCTAAGTGAGAGTGCCGAGTGCGAAAGTCACCCACGGCAGTCTTGCGCTAGACGCCGAGCAAGGAAGACATTTCACATTTGCAAGCAGTCAGTTTGAAGGGGGGGGCAGCCTTGGGGGCAGAAGATTGGTCGCCAACCTGCTGCCCTTCTGGATTTGGACTACAACTCCCATCTGCCCCAGGCGAGTTGTAGCACCAAACTACCAGAGAGCACCAGGTTGTCACACAGCAAGCATTTGGACCGATCAGCTTAGTGGGGTGAACAATAACGCCTTTATCCAGTTGCAGGTAAGAGAAAGGGGGTGCATTTAGACAATTTTTTGAATGGTCCTGCAAACCCCCCCCCCCAAAGTTTTTGTCTCCCTTTGACAGCTGGCATTGGCTCTCAGCAAACGAAGAACGCAGCTCACCCTGCAAATTACAGTATTTTTTGCTCTATAAGACTCACTTTTTCCCTCCTAAAAAGTAAGGGGAAATGTGTGTGTGTCTTACGGAGCGAATGCAGGATAGCTGCACAGCTATCCCAGAAGCCAGAACAGCAAGAGGAATTGCTGCTTTCACTGCGCAGCGATCCCTCTTGCTGTTCTGGCTTCTGAGATTCAGAATATTTTTTTTCTTGTTTTCCTCCTCCAGAAACTAGGTGCGTCTTGTGGTCTGGTGCGTCTTGTAGAGCGAAAAATATGGTACTCAAAATAAAAACCAGCTTTCGAGAGGTTGCTGTTTGAAGAAACAACTGCTACTTGCAACATGCGCCCTTCCACACCCAACAAAGCAATCTGTCCTGCGTGGGGCTTCCCCTGAACTCGGTTCAGAAGATGCAAAGTGCAGCGGCTTCATTGCTCACTGGGACAGACAATGATGGCCAACAACTTCTTGTTGTTTAGTTGTGTCTGACTCTTCATGACCCCATGGACCAGAGCATGCCAGGCACTCCTGTCCTCCACTGCCTCCCACAGTTTGGTCAAACTCATGTTAGTAGCTTCGGGAACACTGTCCCACCATCTTGTCCTCTATCGTGCCCTTCTTGTGCCCTCCATCTTTCCCAACATCAGGGTCTTTTCCAGGGAGTCTTCTCTTGCCATGAGGTGGCCAAAGTCTTGGAGCCTCAGCTTCAGGATCTGTCCTTCCAGTGAGCACTCAGGGCTGAGTTCCTTCAGACATCTGAAGGCAGCCCTGTTTAGGGAAACTTTAATGTTTGATGCATTACTGTATGAGCGGCTCAGGACAGGGCCGGCAACAAATTTCTTGATATCCTGACACTCTCCTGCCTTGTGCTTCTGCGGCAACCAGGCTAGGCAGATGAAACATGAACACACACACACACACACACACACACACACACACGGTCTTGATGTTCTTAAGCTGCGCACTCACATCCCTCCAGCGCTGCATGAAGTGGCCACGAGCCTGCGTGCCCCTCACCTTGTCATTCTATTTGGGTCAGCTCGGCTGCCGGAGCGTTTTGATCAAGGCGGCAGGGAGTTGTGGGAGAGGGAGAGGGAGAGTTCCCCCCACGATGAATGGGAGGGTTTCATCTCACTCTCCTGAGCCTAAAATAAATTCCACGAGCCGCTCATTAAAGCGGAGACTGGAAGTTGGAACTTCCTAATGACTCCCAGCTCCGGAGTGCTGGAACTTGGCGCTTTTGTGTTTTTCTCGTCGCGCGGGGCGGGGGAACGGGTAGTACACCTTTGATTCTTCAGGCAGGGTGTGAGGAAAGGAGTCTCGTGGCAAAGAGTGAGATCAGAGTCGAGGTGAATGGCGGGGAGACGGGGAAGTGAATGCCAGGAAGAGGAACGCTGGCAGCGGACTTTCTTCCTCCAGTCCTTTAAGTGAAACTAGGTCTGAGCAAGTATTCGCAGGGCCCACTCTCAGCTGACTGCGCTGGAGCCCCTGAACATCTTTGCTTTTGCTTCATATCAAAGCACGATGCAGTGGATAATAATAATAATAATAATAATAATAATAATAATAATAAGTGGTACCTCAGGTTAAGTACTTAATTTGTTCCATAGGTCCGTTCTTAACCTGAAACTGTTCTTAACCTGAAGTACCACTTTAGCTAGTGGGGTCTCCTGCTGCCGCTGAGCCACCGGAGCACAATTTCTGATCTTATCCTGAAGCAAAGTTCTTAACCTGAAGCACTATTTCTGGGTTAGCGGAGTGTGTAACCTGAAGTGTATGTAACCTGAAGCATATGTAACCCGAGGTACCACTGTAATAATAATAATAATAATAATAATAATAATAATAATAATAATAAAATTTATTATTTATACCCCACCCATCTGGCTGAGTTTCCCCAGCCACTCTGGGCGGCTCCCAATCGAGTGTTAAAAACAAAACAGCATTAAATATTAAAAACTTCCCTAAACAGGGCTACCTTCAGATGTCTTTTAAAAATAGGATAGCTGCTTTTTTCCCTTGGCATTTGATGGGAGGGCGTTCCACAGGGCAGGCACCACCACCGAGAAGGCCCTCTGCCTGGTTCCCTATAACCTGACTTCTCGCAATGAGGGAACCACCAGAAGAAACTTGGAGCTGGACTTCAGCGTCCGGGCAGAACCATGAGGGTAGAGATGCTCCTTCAGGTATACTGGGCCAAGGCTGTTTAGGGCTTTAAAGGTCAGCACCAACACTTTGAATCGTGCTTGGAAATGTGCTGGGAGCCAATGCAGATCTCTCAGGACCGGTGTTATGTGGTCCTGGCGGCCACTCCCAGGGTTGGAGGGAGTGTGCAACAGCAAAAATATGGGGGGAAGCCACTAGGAATTTAAACTGCCCATGTTCTTACATAGATCCAGGCATGCCAATGCCTCCAGGCAGAAGGGTCTTTGGCCCCCTCAATATTTGCTGGCAAGGGTCTGGGCACCCTTGATGTTGTGGGAGTTGGAGGAGGTTGAGCATAGCTGACTCCTGAGCACAAGAGAGAAAGCTATGCCCATGCCTGGGCTCCATGCTCAGTCTCCTCGTGATGATGAGACATTTCGCACTTCGTGCATCGCACTTGATGTCACATGTGCATGTCGGGGGCATGTCACACTCACAGCGCACATCATGTGCATGACATCACACGCACACAGCGTGCATTCTCTCTCTCCCCGCCCCCCAATCTTGGGTGCAAGACAGCGCCTTTGCATAGATCTATGACTGGCCACATCTTGAGCACCAGGTTGCCACAGCTCAGAAAGTATACAGTGGATGCTTGGGCTGCAAACGTGATCCGTGCAGGAGGCACATTCACAACCCGCAGCGTTCTCAAACCACAGCGCCACATCTGTGCACGCGCAGGTTGCGACTCGGTGCTTCTGTGCATGCGCAAAGTGCCTAAATCCGGAAGTAACCCGTTCGGCGCAGTGCGCAACCTGAAAACGCACAACCTGAAGTGTCTGTAACTGGAGGTATGACTGGAGGTATGACTTGCAAAAGTGGAAAATGTCAGCCAAGGGGGTAAGGTAAAGGTAAAGGGACCCCTGACCATTAGGTCCAGTCGTGGCCGACTCTGGGGTTGCGGCACTCATCTCGCTTTACTGGCCGAGGGAGCCGGCGTACAGCTTCCGGGTCATGTGGCCAGCATAACTAAGCCGCTTCTGGTGAACCAGAACAGCGCACGGAAATGCCGTTTACCTTCCCGCCGGAGTGGTACCTATTTATCTACTTGCACTTTGACGTGCTTTCGAACTGCTAGGTTGGCAGGAGCTGGGACCGAGCAACGGGAGCTCACCCCGTTGCAGGGATTCGAACCACCGACCTTCTGATCGGCAAGTCCTAGGCTCTGTGGTTTAACCCACAGCGCCACCCGCATCCCTCAATCAAGGGGGTAGAAGTTCATAAAAGTTATGCATGGCGTTAGGGAAAGTGGCTAGAGAACTATAAAGGTTGTAAGATGCAGGACCGATAGAAGGAAATCCTTTTTATCGCAGTGCATATGATATGCACTCTCCGATGATGTTGTGGTGACCACCAGCTCAGATGGTTTAAAAAGAGGATTGGACCAATTCGTGGAGAAGAGGGCTATCAATGGCAATTAGACACAATGGTTGTATTCTGCCTCTACAGTTGGAGACAGCAAGCACTTCTAAATACCAGTTGCTGGAAACCACAGGAGCTCTTGCGCTCAAATCCTGCTTCCATGTTTCTCCAGGGCCATCTGGTCAGCCACTGTGAGCAGACGATGCTGGACTAAGTGGGCCATCAGGCTGATCAAGCAGGTTGTTTTTGCGTTCTTAGGAGCAGTTCCCTTCTGTGGGAGGGTTGCGACTTTTGGGTCTCTTTAGTCTATAGAGAGGGACACGGGTGGCACTGTGGGTTAAACTCCTGGGCTTCATCAGTAGTTAAAGCAAATAAATACAATATCATGATCTCACATCTCGTGTGTTTATTGAGGACTACAGCTCCCATCAGCCCCAGCAAGCATGACCAATGGCCAAGGATAACAGGAGTTGTACTTCAGCAACATGGAGGGCCAAAGGTTCCCCATAATTTGCTTTATTTGCACATTCTGTATTGAGTGTGGCTGGGATGCGCTTCCCAGTTCCCTTCCAAATCTATGACTCAATGATGCTTGTTTGGTGATGGCAGGTGAGAGGGCCTTATCTGCTGGGGTGCCTCGGGTATGGACCTCCTTTCCACTGGAGGTGAGAAGATCCCTCTTTTTGCTTCTGTCCTCCTGAAGACCCTTCTTCTTTTCTTCTTCTTCTAGCAGGTCTTGATTTTTATTGCTTTGTAGATTACTATATGTTAGTTCTGGCACTGGCAGTGCCCTTTGTAGTGTTGCAGTATTGTTATTTTTTGCGTACTTAATTAGGAGTTGTTGTGTTGTTGTTGTTGTTTTTAAAAAAGAAGATTGCCACTTGGTTTTGTGTGCTTAAGCATTTCGCAAAAGCAGGCTACATTTTTTTGCAAAGCAATTTTCCATAGCGTGATGCGTTTTTGTTTTTTTCCAAGTTGTTTTTACTCATGCAAGCAATTATCTGCACGATTTAGCCTCCTACATCCCTTTTTGTAAGTGTTACTCTGCTAGAGAACTGCACTGCAAAATCTGCAGAAGTACACAGATTACTGAAAACAATATACAAAAATACATCATATTATTAATAATACTGGTAATTTGCACTTATGAGCTGCTTTTCTTTACAAAACATAACCCAAAGTGACTTACAAAGCAGACTGAAGATTAAAACCAGTATAAAACCAGAACAGAATAAAACCTAAAAAAAAACATTCATGCATATAAAGGCAGGTTTAAACCTTCCCCCACATGGGAAGAGGCCGCAACTATTTTAAACCCTGCAAATTAAGGGCCAAAAAAAAGGGGGAAATGTTTTCACCTGGTGCAAATCCATTTTACTAAACTGATGCATGCCTGAAATGACTGCATATTTAGGGAAATGTTGGGCAAAATTGCATAAAGACTTATTAGGAGATACACTGATGAACTTTCACAAGGATGTTTCATGTAACAATTCTCCTGTGAACGTGGGAATGTCGAGAATGGATGACTGAGCGAAGGAGAAGTGCAGGAATGGACAGATTTGCCCGTCGGTATTGTCCATGCAGAATGTCGCCCATTATAATAATAATATTATTTATACCCTGCCCATCTAGCTGAGTTTCCCCAGCCACTCTGGGCGGCTTCCAATCAAGTGTTAAAAACAATACAGCATTAAATATTAAAAACTTCCCTAAACAGGGCTGCCTTCAGATGTCTCTTAAAGATAAGATAGCTGCTGATTTCCTTCACATCTGGCAGGAGGGAGTTCCACAGGGAGGGCGCCACTACTGAGAAGGCCCTCTGCCTGGTTCCCTGTAACCTCACTTCTCACAATGAGGGAACAACCAGAAGGCCCTCAGCACTGTATCTCAGTGTCTGGGCAGAATGATGGGGTGGAGACGCTCCTTCAGGTATACTGGACCGAGGCCGTTTAGGGCTTTAAAGGTCAGCACCAACACTTTGAATTGTGCTCGGAAACGTACTGGGCGCCAATGCACATCTCTCAGAACCGGTGTTATGTGGTCCCGGTGGCCGCTCCCATCACCAGTCTAGCTGCCGCATTCTGGATTAATTGCAGTTTCCGAGTCACATTCAAAGGTAGTCCCACATAGAGCGCATTGCAGTAGTCCAAGCGGAATATAACTAGAGCATGCACCACCCTGGAGAGACAGTCTACGGGCAGGTAGGGTCTTAGCCTGCGTACCAGATGGAGCTGGTAGACAGCTGCCCTGGACACAGAATTAACCTGCGCCTCCATGGACAGCTGTGAGTCCAAAATGACTCCCAGGGTGAGCATCTGGTCCTTCAGGGGCACAGTTACCCCATTCAGGACTAGGGAGTTCCCCACACCCACCCGCCTCCTGTCCCCCCAAAACAGAACTTATGTCTTGTCAGGATTCAACCTCAATCTGTTAGCCGCCATCTATCCTCCAACCGCCTCCAGGCACTCACACAGGACCTTCACCGCCTTCACTGGTTCTGATTTAAAAGAGAGGTAGAGCTGGGTGTCATCTGCATATGTCCGGCGCATAACAGACCAACCGACCTTTCTGTGCACATTCTTCGCTCTCTGTGCTGACTCATCTCTGGAGATTCTGCCATGTCACCTTGGGAGAGACTCCAACACTGGAAAGATTGTTCCTAAGGCAAGGGAATCTGTGATGCTGCCTCTGGCTCTGACAAATGACCTCAGATCATGCCACGTCCTGGGGAGGTGGCCTCTTGGATCAGGTCCCTGCAGGGATAGGAATAAGTTCAGGAATGGCGCTTTGAAAATGGCATGTGATGGCCGAGGGCTTCGGGTGAAGAGATGGAAAGGGAATAGAATTTGAAAAGCAGCACTTTCGTTTGAGGGAACAAGAAGAGGCTAAGTCAGGAAAAGGAGTTGGGTTTTGTTTTCATTCAGATCAAGCCACAAATCCCCAGTGTATTTCTAACTGCACAATTGAAATATACTTGGAGTCGAGAGTGGATTTCACACTCTTTATTCAGCTCATAGTGGTGAGGAGGAATGAAAGTTCCCCCAGAATGTCTGCTTTATATACATTATTTACACAATGGGCCCCACGTGATTGGCTAATTCCGGGATTCTCCTGTAGGCCAATCAGGTTGCGGATTCACTTCCACCTGGAGCTGGATTGGGTGGCTCCTGCGGACCAATCTGCTGCATTCTGGGTCAGAGCCACAGCAAACAGCAGAGTCACATAGACCAGAGGAAGCTACCTCGTATGAATCCAATCCAACTAGCTCAGTTTTGTCAGCAGAGGCTCTCCAGACCATATTCTCCCCATAGGAATCTGTCCAGGCTCTGAGTTCTTTGCCCTTCTCTTGGTCCCATCACCTTCACAGACACGCTTGTTATGGAAGCAGGAGAGGGCCTTCTCGGTGGCTGCTCCGAAACTTCGGAACAGCTGCCCTTGAGAAACTAGATTGGCTCCCTCCATGCTGTCCTTCCGCTGTTAATTGAAAACCAACAGGACTTGGGAAACAGATTAGGGTTTTGGAGGGGGGGGTATGGAAAAGGAAAGGGACGTGGGTGGTGCTGTGGGTTAAACCACAGAGCCTAGGGCTTGCTGATCAGAAGGTCGGCGGTTCGAATCCCCGCGACGGGGTGAGCTCCTGTTGCTCGGTCCCAGCTCCTGCCAACCTAGCAGTTCAAAAGCACGTCAAAGTGCAAGTAGATAAATAGGTACCGCTCCGGCGGGAAGGTAAACGGTGTTTCCGTGCGCTGCTCTGGTTTGCCCGAAGCGGCTTAGTCATGCTGGCCACATGACCCAGAAGTTGTATGCCGGTTTCCTCGGCCAATAAAGCGAGATGAGCACCACAACCCCAGAGTCTGTCATGACTGGACCTAATGGTCAGCGGCCCTTTTACCTATGGAAAAGGACTTTTAATCATGCTGCACTGTTTTTATGACTCGGTTTGGGTTTCATATTGTTTAAATTCTATCAGAGTTCAGTCACTCTTTAATGACTTTTTTTAAATACGCCTTTAGCTTTTTGTGTTTTGTCTGTGTTGCTTTATTTTGTGTTGGTCTCCTTCAGTTTCCTTCTGGGGAGAAAAGGCAGAATATAAATAAATGCATTAGTAAGAATAGTTGTTTTTTTCAGAAATGGGTCTTTTCCAGCCCTACCTGGTCATGCCAGGGGGTGGAACGCAGGGCGTGAAGGTGCCATACCGATGAGCCATGGTCCTTGGGTGCATAATCAACTCACCCTCCTAGCAAGAGAAGGTTGTTTTCCTGCTTTATGCCACCCATTTTCACCCCAAGTTACGTTTCAAAGCCTGCACTTGTTTCAACCGTGACAGAATCGCTCCCCCTGCCCTCTGGCATTCTAAGGGGAAAGGGAGTCAGAGCGGTACTGCTGGACGCAGATCGGTTCGATGGCTGTGGGCAAGTCACTTAACCTCTGTGCCCCTGTCTTTCTGCACCCAGCTGTGCACGAGGATTGGGCCCCTCAGGGGATCAGGAGGAATTCCAGCAGGCAGAATCCACTTCTCAGTTTCGTGCAATGTTCACTCAGCCGCTTATTTCTTTATTTCTTTAATATATTTTTTAAAGGCGTTTCACATTGCTCGGCTGTTCTGAGCCAGGCAACAATAACATGTGCAAAAAAAGTGGGAAATCAGCTTCACTTATTTGCTTCTTTTTTATATACATTTTTATTAATTTTTAACATATTAATTAACATTCATACAACAGAACTTCTCATCTTATACAATATATTTTTTTTGGACTTACATCAACACCTCTGATGATTTTCCGTTCTTATCACTTATTGTGCATTTCTTAATTTCATATTACCTTTAATTATCTCTAACTAATAATTCTCCTCATTGTCCTTTTTGCAATATTTCAAATGATTCACCTTACAAAACTTCTTGCAAACCTACTAGCGTAATCTGTTCATCACAATTACTTTTCAAATAATCCATAAATTTACTCCGTTCTTCTGAGAATCTCTGGTCCCGCAGGTTTCGAATCCTTCCTGTTAGTTTATCTAATTCTGCATAGTCCATAATTTTCATCCTCCATTCTTCTTTGGTGGCTAATTCTTCTTGCTTCCAATTTTGTGCCAATAGTATTCTTGCTGCCGTCGTCACGTATGAAAATAACTTACAATCCTTTCTGTTTATATTATCACCTGCAATGTCAAGTAAAAATGCTTCTGGTTTCTTAATAAATGTATATTTCAACATTTTTTTCATCTTATTATATATCATTTCCCAGAAGTTTTTCACTTTTTTACGTTCCCACCACATGTGATAAAATGTTCCTTCGTCAGCTGCAGTTATTTTACATGGCATTCCGAACCCCACTTGCAGCTCCAGCCCTGCAAGTCCCTCTCTCATAACACTGGACCAGGTTGGAAGGCTCAGGGTCGACAAAAGGATAGACTCCTTCATCCAGTGCGTAGTTTAACTGTGGAACTCACTTCCACAAGAAGCAGTGAGGGCCAGTAACTTAAATTTATGGAGGAGAGGGCTATGGGTTGACTACTCTGCCTCCTCGGTCAAAGACAGTTGCTGAATACCAGTTGCTGGAAAGCACAGGAAGGGAGACCACTCCTGTGTTCGAATCCTGATGGCTGGTTTTCTTTGGTGGACATCTGGTTGGCCACTGCGAGAACAGGATACTGGACTAGATGGGCCATTGGCCTGATCCAGCCAGCTCTTGATAGTTTATGCTGCCTCCTAGCATCTCACCCGGCTATCCGGCAGAAGTTGCCGTGCCCAGAAATAAAACTCAACTCCCAGGATCTCGTTTTGCATACAAAATCAGGTTGCAAAATGCAGAGTCAGGATCGGGACAGATGGAGAAGACTTGCTTGCGTGATTAAGGGGAAGCCACAAGCGGTTGAGTCGTTTCATGTTTGGAATGGGGGTCTCTGCTCTTCAAATCCAGTGGTTGGGGCAGGGAGGAATCCTGGCTTTCTCTCGCCTGGCTCCATGTTTGGCTTGTAATCCCCTCAAAGGGCAAGGTGTGCGAGTGTGTATTTGTTTACAAATGGTTCCAGATCCTACATGATCTTTTCTCTGGGCAGGGATAGCGGGTGAGTAATACAGAGCAATAAATATCAAAGAGCTGTAAAAACGTCAAGAGTTGCATGTGTAATGGAGCTGACATGCTCTGAGATTGTGTGTTTGTTTGTGTGTGTATGTGAGTGTGAGTGTGAGTGTGTGTTTGAGAGAGAGAGAGAGAGAGAGAGAGAGAGAGAGAATGAGAGAGAGAGAGAGAATGACAACCAGAGTGAGGACCACAAGCAACATCTTTTATAACCAAGGAAAAGTCAAGAAACAGACATTTGTAATAGGGTGGGATTTGTATTTTTTTATTCTTGCTAATGCAGGACCACTTTTATCATCTATTATTCTTATGCTTTATTCTGTGTTGTGTGTTTTGAATGTTTCACATGTTCATTAAAGGTAAAGGGAGCCCTGACCATTAGGTCCAGTCGTGGCCGACTCTGGGGTTATGGCGCTCATCTCACTTTATTGGCCGAGGGAGCCGGCGTGCAGCTTCCGGGTCATGTGGCCAGCATGACTAAGCCGCTTCTGGCGAACCAGAGCAGGGCATGAAAATGCCGTTTACCTTCCTGCCAGAGCAGTACCTATTTATCTACTTGCACTTTGATGTGCTTTTGAACTGTTAGGTTGGCAGGAGCAGGGACCGAGCAACGGGAGCTCACCCCGTCACAGGGATTCAAACCGCTGACCTTCTGATTGGCAAGTCCTAGGCTCCGTGGTTTCACCCACAGCGCCACCCACGTCCCCCACATGTCCGTTAACATTTTGCAAATTGCTTATAGGCGTTTAGCAAAAAGCGGGAGAACCAATGTAAATTAGAGCCACAACAGACGTCGCCCCCCTTCTGGGAGGCTTCTCACAGGGTCATTTTGTGAGAACAAAACTGAGAAGGGGTGGGGATATGCGAGTGCACAGCCCTTTAACACCTTGGAAGGAAGATGGGATATAAATATAATAAATTTATAATAAGAGATAAAAGCCGGGAGGTGATATTGCGTACAACAACCTCATAAGGCAGGTCAATATTACTATCTCTTATGTTGCAGGTGTGGGTGAGGCAGCTCTACAATTCCGTGATTCTAACGCATATATGTATTCAAATGAATATAATTATATATAAAGATTTACAGTGCTACCTCTGGTTACAGACGCTTCAGGTTACAGACTACGCTAACCCAGAAATATCAGGTTAAGAACTTTGCTTCAGGATGAGAACAGAAATCGCATGACGGTGGCAGCAGGAGGCCCCGTTAGCGAAAGTGGTACCTCAGGTTAAGAACGGTTTCAGGTTAAGAACGGATCTCCGGAACGAATTAAGTTCTTAACCCAAGATACCACTGTATTGGGACGCAGGTGGCGCTGTGGGTTAAACCACAGAGCCTAGGGCTTGCCGATCAGAAGGTCAGCGGTTTGAATCCCCGCGATGGGGTGAGCTCCCGTTGTTCGGTCCCTGCTCCTGCCAACCTAGCAGTTCGAAAGCACATCAAAGTGCAAGTAGATAAATAGGTACCTCTCCAGCGGGAAGATAAATGGCGTTTCCGTGTGCTGCTCTGGTTCGCCAGAAGCAGCTTAGTCATGCTGGCCACATGACCCGGAAGCTGTACGCCACCTCCCTCGGCCCATAAACCGAGATGAGAGCCACAAACCCAGAGTCGGCCACAACTGGACCTAATGGTCAGGGGTCCCTTTACCTTTACCACTGTATTAAATGAATAAAATCAAGTGTGTGTGTGTGTGTGTGTGTGTGTGTGTGTGTGTGTGTAAACTTATTGGCTTCCTAAGCCCAGATATCAACGGCGAGTGAGGTGCTGACTTCATTCTTTTATGCAGTAAGGGAAACAGATACATTTCGGCGCATATTGTGTGCAACAGCTGGGTGAAAAGTGCCTCTGGGCATGGGCAGAGTGCAAACCCTTCGCCAGGGAGAAAATGCAACCGGGCCTTTATCTTTAAAACTTTCAGGTCAAGAGGGCACAACGCCCACAATTCGTGGCTGGAGTGTGAGCTGGCATTTCACTGAGAAGCTCCCGTAGGAGGTGGAGAAAGGGGGGGGGGGAGATCCTCGCCCTAAAACGCAGGCCTCCTTTCCCCCCACCCTCTCAACCCTGTTTCTGCCTTTGCAGCCATTTTCTGAGGAGTAGCCAGGAAGGCTGTGCAGGAGAGGCGAAGGCTCACGTCCTCTCTGGTTCCCTGGCAGTGATGGTGCCTGATGCAAATGTGCTCTGCTCTCTGTGGATCCAGAAGGGGAGGCGGCCCCTTCGCTAATGGAGGCAGTGCTCCCGAGGAGCTAAAAATAGCAGCGATCAGAGGCTGCGGTGTCCAGATCCCTCGCAGCCACCTCCCCGCTGGTTATTCCTGTACCTAGCGCAACATTGATTTTAATGGTGCAAGGGACCAAAGGGGGGGGGGGCTTCATCGCTTAACGCCCACCCTTTGGCTTGCCATCTGCTCTGTCTCTGAGGTCAAAAGAGGGTCACGGCATGGCTGTACTTTCCCCGTCACAACAACCCTGGGAGGCAGGATCACCAGAACCCTCCAAACCAAAAGCATGGGTCTTCCTGGAATTATGTCTCTTTGGAATGTGGGCAGCTGCCTGGTGGAATGCTCCCCGTGTCCAACACACACACACACACACACACACACAGAGAGAGAGAGAGGGGGGGGGCTTGTGCATGGAAAGGCAGCATATTGGAGAGAAAGTACATTTCCGAGCACAATTCAAAGTGTTGGTGCTGACCTGAAGGAGCACCTCCACCCCCATCGTTCTGCCCGGACGCTGAGGTCCAGCGCCGAGGGCCTTCTGGCGGTTCCCTCGCTGTGAGAAGCAAAGCTACAGGGAATCAGGCAGAGGGCCTTCTCGGTGGTGGCACCCGCCCTGTGGAACGCCCTCCCACCAGATGGCAAAGATAAAACCAACTACCAGACTTTTAGAAGATATCTGAAGGCAGCCCTGTTTAGGGAAGCTTTTAATGTTTCATAGGTTATTGTATTTTAATATTCTGTTGGAAGCCGCCCAGAGTGGCTGGGGGAACCCAGCCAGATGGGCGGGGTATGAATAATAAATTATTATTATTAGATTATTATTATTCTCCATGATGCTCTGGCTTTGCGGGATCGTGAGAGCAGAAGAATTCCTGCATCGCAGGGGGTTGGACTAGATGACCCTCAGGGTCCTTTCCAACACTGCAATTCTGTGGTTGTGTAAAGAGCCTTGCTGGGACAGGACATGGGGACAGGGGACAGGATGCTGCTAGTCAGTGTGGGCAATACCGAAGGGACGCGGGTGGCGCTGTGGTCTAAACCACTGAGCCTCTTGGGTTTTCCAATCGGAAAGTCAGCGGAAAGTTTGCTGACCCCTGGCCTAGCCTACCTCACAGGGTTGTTGTGCGTAGCCACCTTGAGCTCCCTGGATATAAATGCAATAAGTAATAAATAGTTTCCGCAGGACTGGTGGACAGGCAAGCGAACATTGAGATTTCAGCTCCCACTTCTTGCTGGTTTACTCGCTACTCTACTCGTGGTCTAAGAAGGTAGGGTTGGATGTAGACTGCTCCGTCCCTTCCCTGGGCCTCATAGTACTGAATCCCTTGCCGGCTTACGCCAAAATAAGTGTGCTCATTTCCCTTGTACAAAACGCTGCCACTGCAGTACTTCTTTCCTCCTAAGGCAGCCACCTAGGGCTACGTAAGTGGGCAGGTTGTCCGGCCCAATCAGTATTGCGGCCTGACACAGCTGTCAGCGAATGCACAGCGCAACTCTTGTGGGTTTTCTTTGAACTCTGGGGTCACGCTTCCCCAACAGGACTCTCAACCTCAGCAGGAGAAGAAATATGATGGACAAGCATGTTCACCGCCGCCCTCTAGTGGAACAAGACACTTGGCTCACAAACTCAGTCGATTCCCTTCTCCTTTCCCCCCTCACTCTTTTTTCCTTTTGGAATAGCAGCTGATCTGGTTTCTCCAGCCCTTCCTCTGTCTGGTTTCCTCCTCCAACTATTTTGTACTACAACTTCCATCACCCCCAGCGCAGCCGTATGACTCTGATGGGAGTTGTAGTCCCAAACAACTGGACAGCATCAGTTTTGGGGAGGATGGCTTGCATAAATATGTTTTAAAATGCCCCATATTTTATTTTATTTGCATTCAGGAGAAGAAAATAATAATAATAAATAATAATAAAAATTTATTTATATATCCCGCCCTCTCCATCCGAAGCTGGGCTCAGAGCGGCTAACAACAGTAAAATAATACAGTATTCTAAAATCAATTCATTATAAAATCAGTTTAAATCAAATTAATGGCAACCATTGGGGTAGAGTTCTCTGAAGGATTAGCAAAGGAGGGGGTCAGGCTGTGCCTTGGCCGAAGGCCTGGTGGAACAGCTCTGTCTTGCAGGCCCTGCGGAAAGATGTCAAGTCCCACAGGGCCCTGGCCTCTGGAGCATTCCACCAGATCGGGGCCACAGCCGAAAAAGCCCTGGCTCTGGTTGAGGCCAGCCTAACCTCCCTGTGGCCTGGGGCCTCCAAGATGTTTTTGTTTGAAGACCGTAAGGTCCTCCGTGGGGCGTACCAGGAGAGGCGGCCCCTTAGGTACGAGGGTCCTAGGCCGTATAGGGCTTTAAAGGTTAAAACCAGCACCTTAAACCTGATCCTGTACCCCACAAGGAGCCAGTGCAGTCGGTATAGCACCGGATGAATGTGATCCCGTGGCAAGGACCACGTAAGGAGTCTAGCCGCGGCATTCTGCACCCGCTGGAGCTTCTGGGTCAGTCTCAAGGGCAGCCCCATGTAGAGTGAGTTACAATAATGCAGTCTGGAAGTGACCATCGCATGGATCACAGTGGCTAGGTCAGGGCTAAGGAGTGTACACTACACAAATCTGGAATGGAAACTGTAAAGCAGTTGGATGGTGCCTTGTATGCTTCCTTCCAGCAACTCCTGCAGCCAAGCTGGTCCAAACGTATTGCTCTGCTTTCCTTTGGACCACATCAGCGAGGCCGAGAGAGGGGTCTTGTCTGGGCAGCCCAGGACCTCCATTCACATTGCCTAGGCTTGCACCCCAGAGAGGTCGCTTCAGTGCAAAACAGTGCAAAAACACAGCAAAAACAACGCAGGAGGCAGCAGTTACAAGTTACCGATTTCTGCAGCCACAGCAGGCGCTGTGATTCCCCTGCAGTTTGACTTCACTCCTGGAGGCACACTCCATTGTCTCTCAAGACAGACGGATGTCAACAACAGAACCATTTATTTTGTAAAATTTATACAGTCATACCTCATGTTACGTTTGCTTCATGTTATATTTTTTCAGGTTGGGTCCCGCGGCAACCCAGAAGTACTGGAAAGGGTTACTTCCAGGTTTCGCCGCTCACGCATGCACACAAGCACCAAATCGCACCGCGCACCTACGCAGATACGGCACTTCAGGTTGCAGGCTTTTCATGTTGCGAACGGGCCTCCGGAACGGATCCCATTCGCAACCAGCTGTACCGCTGTACTCTGCTTCATTGCGGAAAACCTCAAAGCAGTTTCCAAACAGAACAGAACAATAGGGTTATTCGTTTTTTAAAAAAAACATTAAAACATTCACAAATGTTAAAACCAGCAGTGAACTAAAAGCACATCTGCTTTCTTAATAGCTTGTCTAAATTAGGCTTGTTGCAACAAGACGGTTTAAATTTTGAAGGCAGAAAAAAATATTGGGGGAAAATGGAGGTTTCTAAGCAGAGGTCATCTGTAATGGATGCTTTAGCTGAGATTCCTGCATTGCAGGGGGTTGGACTAGATCAGGCATAGGCAAACTCAGCCCTCCAGATGTTTTGGAACTACAACTCCCACCATCCCTGACCACTGGTCCTGTTAGCTAGGGATCATGGGAGTTGTAGTCCCAAAACATCTGGAGGGCCAAGTTTGCCTATGCCTTGACTAGATGACCCCGGAGGTTCCTTCCGATCTCCAGTTCTACAATTCTAAGATCTGCATCTGGGGAGAAGCAAATCAGCTGAAGTGGGAATCAAAGGCCATCGCACAGAGGAGAGGAACCCACTCTGAATCACACCAGGTGGGTGCAAAGCCTAGGAGACCCCAGAGGGCAGCTTCTGCCATTTCCTCCCTAGGAGGAGGAGGAGACTAGCAGAGATCTATTCACCAAGACGTGGCATGGAGCGGGGACTGCCAAGGAGGTTCTGGGTCTGGCCTCCAAGGTACATGCAGCAGCAGCAGTGAGCAATTACCATATTTTTTGCTCTATAAGACTCACTTTTCCCCTCCTAAAAAGTAAGGGGAAATGTGTGTGCGTCTGATGGAGCGAATGCAGGCTGCGCAGCTATCCCAGAAGCCAGAACAGCAAGAGGGATTGCTGCTTTCACTGCACAGCGATCCCTCTTGTTGTTCTGGCTTCTGAGATTCAGAATATTTTTTTTCTTATTTTCCTCCTCCAAAAACTAGGTGGGTCTTGTGGTTTGGTGTGTCTTATAGAACGAAAAATACGGTAATTCCTTGGAGAACAGACCTGCTGCCTGTATGGATCCTGCCAGTTTCTGGAAACCACAGGAGGGGAGAGTGCCCTTCTGCTCAGCTCCTGTTTTGCAGGTTTCCCACTGGGACATCTGGTAGGCTACTGGGGGAACAGGATCCTGAACTAGATGGGCCGTTGGCCTGATCCAGAAGGCCCTTTTCATGTTCTTAATTATGCAACCTGAATTTGCCGCTATGTGGTTGAATCCCACCCACAAAGTAGGAGAAGCCTGGAGGCCACCTAAGAAAGGTGTTGCAGATTGTTGTTCAGTCCCAGATGGCATCGTGAATCAATCTTGCAATGGGAGGGGAATTTTGCACATGCTCAGAGACATTTGAGCTGCCTCTTAGCATGTGTAGAATACCACTCTCCGCCACTGCACCACACATCCCATAAACCAAAGGTGACAAGCTAGGTATAGAAGAGGCACTGGGAATGGAGTTGAGAGATGACCTAACCTGGGGAGAAAACAGCAAAGACCTGATGAAGAGAGCACAGCAGAGGTTATATTTTCTGAGCAACCTCCAGAAAAATCTCTCAAAGGACCTGTTGATGCCATTTTACCATTGCACTGTGTATTAACTTATGGTCTGTGTTACAGATAGTTAGCCGTGTTGGTCTGCCATAGTCAAAACAAAAAAATTCCTTCCAGTAGCACCTTAAAGACCAACTAAGTTAGTTCTTGGTATGAGCTTTCGTGTGCATCTGAAGAAGTGTGCATGCACACGAAAGCTCATACCAAGAACTAACTTAGTTGGTCTTTAAGGTGCTTATGGTCTGTGTGTGTGGTTTGGGAGCTGCACGGTCAGGGGAAAAACAATGCTGTCCAGGGTTGTAAAGACTGCAGAGAGAATAATTGGGTGCACTCTTCCCACCTTGGATCAAATCTACGCTTCCAGGTGCCATAAGAAAGCTGCAGAGATAGCGCAGGATAGTGCGCACCCCGGAAATGATCTCTTTCAGCTTCTGCCTTCTGGAAGAAGGTACAGGGTTATAAAGACTAGGACTAGCCGCCTGAGAAACAGTTTCTACCCAAATGCGATTTTGGTTTTAAACTCAGTGTAAAGTAGTCTCTATGGGAGTATATTGTATTTAATTATGGGGTATCAGAGTTTTTGGGACATGGGTGGCGCTGTGGGTTAAACCACAGAGCCTAGGACTTGCCAATCAGAAGGTCGGCAGTTCAAATCCCCGTGACGGGGTGAGGTCCCGTTGCTCAGTCCCTGCTCCTGCCAACCTAGCAGTTCAAAAGGACGTCAAAGTGCAAGTAGATAAATAGGTACCGCTCCGGCAGGAAGGTAAACAGCCTTTCCATGCACTGCTCTGGTTCGCCAGAAGTGGCTTGGTCATGCTGGCCACATGATCCGGAAGCTATACACCGGCTCCCTCGGCCAGTAAAGCAAGATGAGCACCGCAACCCCAGAGTCAGTCACGACTGGAACTAATGGTCAGGGGTCCCTTTACCTTTATCAGAGTTTTAGGGTGCTTAGAGTTTTAACTAGGCTGGGATAGCAGGCTTGTTGGTTTTTGAATGTATTATGTAGATTTTTCAATTTCGTTGTTCTGTATGGGACAATGACAATAAAGATTATCGTATCGTATTGTGTCATATCTCACTACGGATGTGCCAGAATTGGAGATGGCTTTCTGGGTTTTCTTCTCCTTCAGTCCTGGCTCTGAGCTCTCCTCTAGTTTTTCCTCTCTCATTGATTGCCAACCAATCCACTTGAGTTTAGCCGCACATTTGTCAAGCCGAGTCTAGACATTCCGCAAACATTTGTTCCGGGACACGGACATTTGCCATTCCCTGCAAACTGCTGAGGAACAAGGTTAGCTCACATTTAGAAGCGCGTCTGCTAACTCAAGTTAATCAACCATTAATTAACCCAAGTGCAAACGGAAGCAGGAATCATAATGCAAAAAATCTCCTCCTGAAAAGCTGGACCTACCCAAGTAGCAGAGGGAAGTGGTACGGTCTGGAGGCAGGTGAGAGGGACCGTACCACTTCAGGCGGCAAGTGTTTGTGGCTGGGAAGGGGAAATCAAAATTTTGAAAGCTTAATAATAATAATAATAATAATAATAATAATAATAATAATAATTTATTATTTATACCCCGCCCATCTGTCTGGGTGTCCCCAGCCACTCTGGGCAGCTTCCAACAGAATATTAAAATACAATAGTCTATTAAACATTAAAAGCTTCCCTAAACAGGGCTGCCTTCAGATGTCTTCTAAAAGTATGGTAGTTGTTGTTCTCTTTGACATCTGGTGGGAGGGCTTTCCACAGGGCGGATGCCACTACCAAGAAGGCCCTCTGCCTGGTTCCCTGTGTAGATAAGTTTTTAATGTTTGCTCTTTCATGATGCTTTTATATTTTGGGGGGAAGCTCCCAGAATAACAGGGGTGACCCAGTCATATGGGCAGGGTACAAAATGTTTAGTTGTTTAGTCGTGTCCGACTCTTCGTGGCCCCATGGACCAGAGCACGCCAGGCACTCCTGTCTTCCACTGCCTCCCGCAGTTTGGTCAGACTCATGCTGGTAGCTTCGAGAACACTGTCCCACCATCTCATCCTCTGTCGCCCCCTTCTCCTTGTGCCCTCCATCTTTCCCAACATCAGGGTCTTTTCCAGGGAGGCTTCTCTTCTCATGAGGTGGCCAAAGGATTGGAGCCTCAGCTTCAGGATCTGTCCTTCCAGTGAGCACTCAGGGCTGATTTCCTTCAGAATGGAGAGGTTTGATCTTCTTGCAGTCCATGGGAATCTCAAGAATCTCCTCCAGCACCAGAATTCAAAACCATCAATTCTTCGGCGATCAGCCTTCTTTATGGTCCAGCTCTCACTTCTTCTCCTTCCTCCTCCTCTTCTTCTTCCTCCTCCTCCTCCTCCTCCTCCTCCTCCTCCTCCTCTTCTTCTTCTTCTTCTTCTTCTTCTTCTTCGAGCCAGTGTGGTGTAGTGATTAAGAGCGGTAGTCTCGTAATCTGGGGAACCGGGTTCGCGTCTCCGCTCCCCCACATGCAGCTGCTGGGTGACCTTGGGCCAGTCACACTTCTTTGAAGTCTCTCAGCCCCACTCACCTCACAGAGTGTTTGTTGTGGGGGAGGAAGGGAAAGGAGAATGTTAGCCACTTTGAGACTCCTTAAAGGGAGTGAAAGGCGGGATATCAAATCCAATCTCCTCCTCCTCTTCTTCTCCTTCTCCTTCTCCTTCTCCTTCTTCTTCTTCCTACTACTACTACTAGCCACAATTTCTATGCTCTGCCTCCACGCTCAAAGACAGTAATGCTTTTGAATACCAGTTTCTAGAAACAGCTAAAGGGGAGAGTGCTGTTGCATTTGGGTCCTGTAGAATAGGCTTCTGGACCAGAAGGACCATTGGCCTCATCCAGCAGATTCTTCTTATGTTCTTACATTATGTTCTTCAGGATTCTGGCCTCCTTTTCTCTTTTGCTCTGCCTCTTCTTCAAGCCTCCCCTACCTTCCGAAAACCCATGTCCCTGGCTTTGTTTGAGAGCTTCTGTAGCGTAGTTGCTAAGAGACTGATCGTGTACAAGTTTCCCACGGCTCGCCTTGTAATTAGCTCAGTTTTCCCGAGCTTTCATGGAGAACTCCCAGTGAAACTTCTCTGGAAAAAAAAAAGCTCAGAAGGATTGAGGCTGGGGAAACTGCTGTGTGTCTCCCACCCATCCGCTTTCCTAGCCAAATGTACTTTTAGGAAGAGAGCTGCAAAACGGGTTGGCTGGTGACGTTAAAGACCTTGTAGGTTTCAGCAGTTAGGTCTGGCTACATCCATTGTCACTGGGACAGAATTTTAGCCCATTTCAATGACCCAAAAGGCACCAGAAGGTCTAGTTCCTATGCATAAAAAGGAAAAGGGACCCCTGACCGCTATGTCCAGTCACGGACGACTCTGGGGATGTGGTGCTCATCTCGTTTTACCTGCCGAGGGAGCCAGCGTACAGCTTCCGGGTCATGTGGGCAGCATGACTAAGCCGCTTCTGGCGAACCAGAGCAGTGCACGGAAACACCATTTACCTTCCCGCTGGAGTGGTACCTATTTATCTACCTGCACCTTGTGCTTTCGAACTGCTGGTTGGCAGGCAGTTCATAAAGGTAAAGGTAAAGGGACCCCTGACCATTAGGTCCAGTCGCGGATGACTCAGGGGTTGCAGCGCTCATCTCACTTTAATGGCTGAGGGAGCCGGCGTACAGCTTCTGGGTCATGTGGACAGCATGACCAAGCCGCTTTTGGCGAACCAGAGCAGCCACAGAAACGCTGTTTACCTTCCCGCTAGAGTGGTACCTATTTATCTACTTTCACTTTGTGCTTTCGAACTGCTAGGTTGGCAGGAGCAGGGACCGAGCAATGGGAGCTCACGCCATTGCAGGGTTTCAAACCGCCGACCTTCTGATCGGCTGTCTCTTTTGGTTTCGCTCAGCTTTTCCATCATCCACATTGGTTGCCATCGCTGCTTTCTGCCGGAGTGAGTTTCATAGTTTAACGAGATTTGCTGCATGGAGAAGGCCTTTCTTTGTCCTCCATCTTCCAACATGCTAAAAAATGCTAGCCTCCAAAGTTCTCCAGCGACTCACTGCACGCCGAGAAAGACTTCTCAGAGAGAAGCTTAAGATCAGCCCCCTGCCCCTCCAAGTCCGTTGCTGCTCAAGCAACCATGGTGCTCTGATAGCCAGAGCCATCAGACCTGGCCAGCAGCTCTGCAAATATCATTATCTTTTTCCAATTTGATTTATAGTTCAACTGTGCAACGAGAGGCCTGTGCGAATTTGCTCGGAGGTCATCAATCTGGCGTTCATTGCCTGGTTATTATAATGTAGCAAGGCTGTGGCTGCAGGGCCTTTGCACTACCAAACGCTGAGCCCAAACTGGGGCAGGGTTATTGAACGGGGAGGGGGAGTGTGCTGACCCTCCGCGAAATGCACTCACACTTTTAGCAGGGGTTTGCGGCGCTTTGCAAAAGGTGGCGCAAGCGTTTCTGAAACACCATCAGGAATAGCATGCCACCCGTACATGATGTTGGTGTTAAAGGGGCTTGAACCAGCTTCCTGTCTTTTGCCAGGACAGGTTTGTGGTTCTTGCACAAGTGTGTGCAAAGCACTGAATAACTCGGGCGCAGGATACCTTAAGGGGTGCCTAACCCAGTGCGTCCCATCCCTAAGATCGTCTAGAGAAGCACTATTCGTGTTTCACTATGAGCCAGAAGCATGACGCCTTTCCATGAGGAATCATGCCTTCCACGTTGTGGGCTCAGATCTGTGGAACTCCCTCCCACATGACACATTCCACATACCACATAGTTAAAACTATGGAACATGCTTCCATCAATGGCAGAGGAAGGGGTGTGCGGTGGATGCATGCCGCCCTGGGTGTCATCACTGAGGTGGGTGACAAAATGACAAAAATATGAGCTTAAAAACAAAAATTGGGCTCATGAAACTTTTTAGTTCAGTCAACAAATGTAAGGAAATGCCGCTGGCACTGGGCACCACACCACGGGGGCCGGCACTTACCATGGGATTTCCATGTACCCAAGCCACACATCTCTCCTGGGAGTGACATGGTGGCTTGGGTGCATGCAGGCTCCGCGCTGTATGAAATGGAAGTGTGGGACTTGCGTCTGCCCTCTGCCTCTCCCTCAGCCACCCTACAGCTGAGGGGGGCAGCGGAGAGGCTCCATGCAGTGTGTCCCGCCCCCATGGGCAGCTCGCCCACCCCCCAGCTGCAGGACACATGCACCGCACTGGGCACCCGAGCAGCTAGCTACACCAATGGCTTCCACAAGAGATGGTGGTGGCCACCAGCTTAAAAAGGTAAAGGTAAAGGGACCCCTGGCCATTAGGTCCACTCGTGGCCAACCCTGGGGTTGCGGCGCTCATCTCGCTTTATTGGCTGAGGGAGCCGGCGTACAGCTTCCAGGTCATGTGGCCAGCATGACTAAGCCGCTTCTGGCGAACCAGAGCAGTGCACAGAAACGCCATTTACCTTCCCACCGGAGCGGTACCTATTTATCTACTTGCACTTTGATGTGCTTTCGAACTGCTAGGTTGGCAGGAGATGGGCCCGAGCAACGGGAGCTCACCCTGTCGCGGGGATTTGAACCGCTGACCTTCTGATCAGCAAGTCCTAGGCTCTGTGGTTTAACCCACAGCACCACCTGTATCCTGCGGTCACCTGCTTAGATGGCTTTAAAAGAGGATTGGGCAAATTCATGGCTTAGCAATGGCTACTAGCCACGGTGGCTGTGCTCTGCCTCCACCATTGGTGACCAGTACGTTTCCGAGCACAATTCAAAGTGTTGCTGCTGACTTTAAACCCCTAAACGGCCTCGACCCAGTATACCTGAAGGAGCATCTCTACCCCCATCGTTCTGCGCTGACACTGAGATCCAGCGCTGAGGGCCTTCTGGTGGTTCCCTCCCTGTGAGAAGTGAGGTTACAGGGAACCAGGCAGAGGGCCTTCTCAGTGGTGGCACCCGCCCTGTGGAACACCCTCCCACCAGATGTCAAAGAGAACAACAACTACCAGACTTTTAGAAGACATCTGAAGGCAGCCTTGTTTAGGGATGCTTTTAATGTTTAACAGACCACTGTATTTTAATACTTTGTTGGAAGCCGCCCAGAGTGGCTGGGGAAACCCAGCCAGATGGGCAGGGTATAAATAATAAATTATTATTATTATTATTATTATTATTATTATTATTATTATTAAGCTGCAGCAATGCTTCTGAAGACCAGTTGCTGGAAACCAAAGGAGGGGCGAGTTTCTCTTGTGCTCAAATCCTGATTGCAGGTTTCCCACAGGGATCTGTTTGGCAACTGCAAGAACAGGATGCTGGACTGCATGGGCCATTGGCCTCATCCAGCAGGCTCTTCTCTTGTGTATGGATATTGGATGAAACCACAAAAACAGCATTGCAACACAATGTCCCCTCTGCCTCTTCTCCTCTTGGTTTGCTCTCAGTGATGTCACAGAACCAAAACTGATTGCCTGTGTGGCACAATGATGTCATCATGGTCATGGTACGTTCCCCGATTAACAGGGATGGAGCCGTTTAAAATGCCCTTTTCAGGTTTGGGTTGTGTTTTTTGAAGCGTGGAACCTGAACAGCGGCAGATGTGGGGGTTGGGGGAGGGCCATTGGCTGCGAACAAGCACATGAAATGAATGCAGGAGTGGAAAGAAAGGTTTGGGGGGTGGCAATTTGCAATCATTCCTTCCTTTCCCCCCACCAGCACAGTCACTACTCCATCGCGGCAACTTCCACAGCAAAAATCAAACCTCATGAAAATTCAGTGCAGCGTGAAAGCGGAATTTAAGAAAATGAGTTTTCACCCAAGCCACGGTCTCTCTCTCTCTCTCCATTTACATTTCTGAATGCCCTCTATGATTAGATCAGATCGCCACCTTGTGGAAAATCTGGGTCATTTCCTGTTTGTGAGGGAACGCTCCACAAACCAGCTCCCCCTCTCCCCAAAGCAAGTAGGCTTTGTTTTGCTGCTGCTGCAGCAGCAGCAGCGGTTTTCAAAACATCAGGGATGTTTGGACACAATACCGAATATTCAGTATCAAGGCAGAGAAAAATGGGGCACACTCTGCATGCTCTGCACATTTCACCAATGAAAAAATAGTAGTGTAACACGCTGCCCCATATTAAATGGAGGTCGAAAACCACCTTGAATTTTTTGTGTGCCCTGTGAAAGGGCAGTGATTTTTATGAGGTCAGAAGAGATTTTCAGGATGTGCACGGTTTCCTGTTTGCTTTAACTTTGCAAGGTACTTCAGGGGTCTTTCCCCTCTTGTTTTTAAAACTTTCTTTTTTTAAAAAAGACATAATGTCTGCTTGCAAGAGCCCAAAGCTTCCTCTAGTCTCCTGGCTCAGCTGTACCCCCTAGAATACCCACATAAAATAGACTACATCCACTCTGTGCATTTGAAGCAGTCTCATATCATTTATGGAGACGCGGGTGGCACTGTGGCTTTAACCACAGAGCCTAGGGCTTGCCGATCAGAAGGTTGGCGGTTCGAATCCCCGTGATGGGGTGAGCTCCCATTGCTCAGTCCCTGCGCCTGCCAACCTAGCAGTTCCAAAGCATACCAGCGCAAGTAGATAAATAGGTACCGCTCCAGCAGGAAGGTAAACGGCGTTTCCGTGCACTGCTCTGGTCACCAGAAGCGGCTTAGTCATGCTGGCCACATGACCCGGAAGCTGTACGCCGGCTCCCTCGGCCAATAAAGCAAAATGAGCACCGCAACCCCAGAGTCAGCCATGACTGGACCTAATGGTCAGGGGTCCCTTTACCTTTACCTTTTACATATCATTTAAAACAGTCAAACCTTCCCCCCAAAAAAGATCCTGGTCATTGTGGTCTGCATGCAATATTAGGGGAAATCAGTTTGCAAAGAAATTGTATATGTCAGGTAGAAACACATGCAAACTTGTGTATATTAGGAGGTATTTGCATAAAAAAACCCACATCTTTTGCTGAATTTCTATGAGGACTTAAAAAAATAAATGCAGAATTCTCAAACTGATGTGAATTGAAGCTCGGAAGAATGAGAAACTGAAACTTGTCCACCCCTTAACTTAAGGTGTAGATCCTAAATGAGTGAGAGGGAAGGAAACTCCATTAAATTGGCACGGATATACACTGAAATTAAATGCAATTTTGGAAACAGCAGACGTAAAATTAAGAAAATCTCTTCCCCCCCCACTCCAACACCCTTTCCCCTCTCATCGTGCCCTGACTACTCCTAGCATATAAGGTGAACAGTTATTCATTTATCAGGAAAACATGGAATTAGGCTGGTGCGGTATAGTGGTTAGAGTATCAGACTAGGACCTGGGTGAGACCTGGGTTCAAATCCTCGCTCATTAGGTGACCTTGTGCCAGTCACAGCCTCTCAGCCTAACCTACCCCACAGGGTTGTTGTAGAAATTGAACGAGGAGGGGTGGACAATGTATACCACCTTGAGCCCTTTGAGAAAAAGCTGGGGTAGAAATGCAATCCATACATACGTACTATTCCTCTTAATATTTCATATTAACAAAGATTCTGCTTCTGAACTTTAAGCCCAAACATTTGTCTAACGTAGGGAATTGCAGAAACCCAGCTATTAAAATTTTTTTGTGCGCTTTTTGGAACCTTTCTTAAGGGCAGCCAATTCGATAGCTCCTGCCTGCTCATGTCTTTCCTGTGTCTGTCCCATCTTAGAGGCACCATAATTACTTCCCCGCAATCTCACATATTCGATCATTGCGATGGTAAGAAGGAATAGCACTGGGACGAGCTTTTGCACAGTTTCTACTGGCCCTAATGAAATTTAGCAAGTGGGTTAGGAACATAAGAAGTTGCCTCATTCCGAGGGCAGGCATTGTTGTCTACTGTCTGGCAGAGGCTCTCCTGTTTCAAAAGCTGGACATAGTCTAACCACCATGTGAGCTTTGTGTGAGCACATCTGTATGAGGCTTATCAATAAATATGTATGGAAATAATCACATATGCACATATGCAAATATAATTGATCGGTTGATCGATAACGAAAGCTCCTGCAATTACTTTAATTGAGCAATATCCCTAAAATGTAACTGTAGGAAGCAGGAAAGTGAAAGCTGAATTAATGGAAAAGAAGCTCTAGCTCTCTTTCATATTAGAACCAGTGAAGGCGGTGAAGGTCCTGTGTGAGTGTCTGGAAGCGGTTGGAGGATGGATGGCAGCTAACTGGTTGAGGATGAATCCTGACAAGACAGAAGTACTGTTTTTCAGGGACAGGAGGCGGGCGGGTGTGGAGGACTCCCTGGTCCTGAATGGGGTAACTGTGCCCCTGAAGGACCAGGTGCGCAGCCTGGAAGTCATTTTGGACTCACAGCTGTCCATGGACGCACAGGTCAATTCTGTGTCCAGGGCAGCTGTTTATCAGCTCCATCTGGTATGCAGGCTGAGACCCTATCTGCCTGCAGACTGTCTCACCAGAGTGGTGCATGCTCTAGTTATCTCTTGCTTGGACTACTGCAATGCGCTCTACGTGGGGCTACCTTTGAATGTGACCTGAAAACTACAACTAATCCAGAATGCGGCAGCTAGACTGGCAATTGGGAGCGGCCGCCGAGACCACATAACACCAGTCCTGAAAGACCTACATTGGCTCCCAGTATGTTTCAGAGCACAATTCAAAGTGTTGGTGCTGACCTTTAAAGCCCTAAACAGCCTCAGCCCAGCATCCCTGAAGGAGGGTCTCCACCCCCATCTTTCTGCCCAGACACTGAGGTCCAGCTCTGAGGGCCTTCTGGCAGTTCCCTCCCTGTGAGAAGTGAGGTGACAGGGAAGCAGGCACAGGGCCTTCTTTAGTGGTGGCACCCGCCCTGTGGAACGCCCTCCCACCATATGTCAAAGGAAGAACCAACTACCAGACTTTTAGGAGACATCTGAAGGCAGCCCTGTTTAGGGAAGCTTTTAATATCTGAAGGACTATTGTATTTTAATATTTTGTTGGAAGCTGCCCAGAGTGGCTAGGGGAGACCCAGCCAAATGGGTGGGGTATAAATAATAAATGATGATGATGATGTCCTTTGATCTGATCTGGTCACGAGCTCACCTTCTCCCTCCCTTCTTTCTCCCCTTGTCTCCAGGTATATCCGAACCATGTACCTGGGGATCCAAAGCCAGAGGCAAAAGGAACACCAGCGGCGCTTTTACTGGGCTATGATGTACGAGTATGCAGACGTCAACATGTTGCGCCTCTTGGAGACTTTCCTCGAGAGCGCCCCACAATTGGTGCTACAGCTCTGCATAATGATCCAAAAGAACCGTGCAGAAACCTTACCATGTAAGTTGCCCTGGGTGGGGGGAGACACTGTGTACGGGGAGGGGGGATACACCTCCATGTCGGCAGTGACTGCTCCCCTTGATCCATCGCCAGGCCCTAGAACATGGTAGCAAACGAAGCCCTGCCTCCTTTGTGGCAAAGCCTCTGCCCATTTCCGCTCGCTGTGTTTCCTGCGGGAGATGGGCCAATTGAGGGGCCAATTGAGGCACAAATGCCTTCCCCATTACCCTCTTTCAGTGTGGCTCTGGGCTCCAGTTTCCAAACCTTTCCAAGCCACTGTCCCCTCGGTTCCATAAACTCCTCCCCATTGCCCTACTGAAAGCATTATTCAGATGAGCGGTTTTCACGACCCGCTGATAACACAATAAAATTCAAAACAGCAACAATGAATTGCACATTGCTGCAAAACCCAGTTGAAACTTGATTTGTTTAATTACCGTATTTTTTGCTCTACAGGATGCACCCACCATAGGACACACCTTGTTTTAGAGGGGGAGAACAAGGGGGAAAAAATCTCTGCCTCTCTGCCCCTTCCATTTATCCTCCCACTTCGCTGAAGGGGAGCTGCACAGAGAGGGAAAGCTGTGCAGCGCCTCTCCAGCGATGCAAAGCCAGGAGAGCAAGAGGGATCAGTGCGCACCAACCCCTCTCACTCTCCAGGCTTCAGCGAAAGCAACGCGAAGCCTCCGGAGCGCAGAGGGAGCGCTCCCTCTATACTTCGGAGGCTTCGCGTTGCTATCGCTGAAGCCAAGGAACCTGCATTCGCTCCATAAGATGCATGCACATTTCCCCTTAATTTTTGAAGGGGAAAAAGTGCATGTTATAGAGCGAAAAATACAGTACTTCAATGAGACTGATTGACTTGATCCAGCGATACCAGCTGTTCAAAGTCTGATATTCATTGGCAACTCCAGTGCCGCGGCCACCCCACGGCCGCCCCCTTGCCCCTAAGCACTGCCACCACCACCTGGCAGGTTGTGCAGGTCCCGGGGGGAAGGTTACTGCTACCATAGTCAAGGTTCAGTCCTGAGTCACTAGCCTGGAAATAGTCCACAAGATGAGAGGCAAGGTCCGAAACAGGGAGCCGGGCGGGGACAGGAACACTCGAAGATCAGAAGCAGGAAGCCGGGCGGGGAACAGGAACACTGGAGGAACAGGACTGGATGCTGGCCAATACAGCTCTTCAATGATGACGTTGCTCCCACAACCTGGGACCGGGCTGATTGGCCTTTATCTTCTCTGAGGCCAGGGGCGGTCCCGGCCCCCAGGAGCCCCGCCTCCCTTGGCCTTAAGGCGAGCACTCCTTCTGGGAGAAACCAGTTCCCTTCGCCTCTCTGCCCTAAGCCTCTGCAGTTCAGGAGAGGCTGAAGGGTTACTGGGCCCAGGGGGAGACTCACCTGCAGGCACTGAGTCTTCAACCAGCTCTGGGGCCAGAATGGATTCACCTGGTGCCTGCTCCTGAGGATCTGACACAGGTGCAGGCTCCTCAGAATCTAGGCCTTGCCCCAGTTCAGCCCGCCCTGGAGGCGGGGACTCCTGTGCCGGCTAGGATTCCTCCGGTTCAGCCTCTGAATCGGATTCCCAGGCCATCACACAGGTGATCCTAGTGCCCACTTTGGGAACCATGGCTCAGAAGCGTACTCAAGACTTGGAAAACCACAGCCAATGTAACCGACAGCAATGATACCGTTACAGAAGGGAGGAGATTATACTGTAGCTAAACTTGATGGGAGTGCAGTGGATGGTGGTCCATTAGAGCGAATGGGTCACTGGCCCACAAATTTCCATCTGTCCTCAGCTAGCTCCCACCTGCCTGCCTTCTTACAACTATTCCAGGGGTTGCCACTGCCCGCTGGCATAGTCTCAATGCTGCCCTTGTAGAAATCAGCAGGAAGAAGAATGAGGATGCCCATCCTTGGCTCTCTGCCTCCACTTGCTGCCTTCCAATCTTAGCATTACTCCACATTTTGCACTAGTATCATTATTGAATTACCCTTTTAATTCTGTTGGTGCTAGCCAGCAACAGACCAAAATTTGTGTGCATGCACACATACACCGCTCTTTCGCACGCAAGCCATAAATCACACTCACATCTGTGAGAAGCCAGAGATTGTTTCCTCTATAGCTCAGTCGGTAGAGGACGGGACTCTTAATCTCAGGGTCACGGGTTGGAGCCTCATGTTGGGCGAAAGATTCCTGCATTGCAGGGGGTTGGACTAGATGATCCCTTCTGTGATTCCTCCAGTATTTTTTATTGATGAAGATTGAAGGAGCAATGCTCTTTAGGGGCTGTCCCTCGTGAGTCTGCCAGGGGGGTCTAGTGGGAACCTGTTCTTCCACCATTCAATGCTAGAGGGCCTATCTTTGCTTGCAGAAGGTCCCAGGTTCAATCCTGGACATGTCCAGTTTAAAAGGGTCAAGTAACAGGGACGCAGGTGGTGCTGTGGGTTAAACCACAGAGCCTAGGACTTCCCGATCAGAAGGTCGGCGGTTCGAATCCCCATGACAGGGTGAGCTCCTGTTGCTCTGTCCCAGCTCCTGCCAACCTAGCAGTTTGAAAGCACACCAGTGCAAGTAGATAAATAGGTACCGCTGTGGTGGGAAGGTAAATGGCGTTTCTGTCTGCTCTGGTTTCCGTCAGTGTCCTGTTGTGCCAGAAGCAGTTTAGTTCTGCTGGCCACATGACCCGGAAAGCTCTCTGTGGACAAACACCGGCTCCCTCGACCTGAAAGCAAGATGAGCACTGCAACCGCATAGTCGCCTTTGACTGGACTTAACCGTTTGGGGTCCTTTACCTATAGAAGTCCAATGAGCCATATTCAGACCACCAGCTCTTATATCTCAGCCAAGCTTTTTACTCATGAAGTCCTAGAAGGTGAGCTGTCATGTCGACGAGTCTGCAGCGGAAAGACCTGGCAAGCGAGATGCAGCTCATAGGCTTCACCTGTTCATGGGCAGTTATAATTAACTTGGTCCCTTCTGATTTCACAGTACCATGATCAGTTTTTAAAATCATTGCTATTCTTTCATTAGCAAACAAAACTAGCACAGTTTTCCAACAGTTCAAAGACAGCCGAGAGCAACTGAGCATGGTCAGGTGTAAAGATAAGGAGACAAAATATATATATGAATAAGTATTAAAAGAAACTTGCGCAAAAGAGACAATATGACATTTTTCTAAGATAAGACATGAACACATCAAAAACTCATATAATCACAAAGTGGCAGATGAAATCATATTCCGATGGAATTTGCCATCCATGTGATTGAGTTGTTAAATAAGCTTAAACAACAACAACAGTCCAATGGGTCTACGTCCCCTCTTGAGAGCCCAAAGTTAGTGGGTTAGTTTCTCCAAGGTGGCTATAAATAAGGCTTTCTTAAACCAGTTCACAACAGAGTACAGTGATACCTTGGTACTCAAACAGCTTGGCTCCCAAACAAATCAGCTCCTGAACGCCGCAAACCCGCAAGTGAGTGTTCCAGTTTGCGAACGTTTTTCACAAGCCGAACGTCCGACATGGCTTCTGATTGAGTGCAGGAAGCTCCAGCAGCCAATTAGAAGCCACACCTCGGTTTTTGAACAGTTCTGGGAGTCAAATGGACTCCCGCAACAGATTAAGTTCGAGAACCAAGGTACCACTGTACATAGAAGCCTCCCACGCAGGGAATTGTTGGTGGACAGTGAGCCTCATCGCCATGCACATCCATGCAGATGGTGGCCTGGCGTTATTGCAGCACAGGCATGCTCCCGTAGGAAGTCCTGCTTATTTTACTCTCTCTTCTCTTCCTCCTCTAGATCTTTTTCGCTACCCTGACCCGCATTGTAAACATGCTCCACACCTGCCCCCCCCCCCGGGGGACGATGATGTGGGCCGCTGCGTCCCTTTTGCTTCCCGTTTAACTCTGTGGGTTTGTGTGTGTGTGTGTTCTCCCGGCAGGTGTGTCCTCTGTCGCCTCCCTGATGTCCCTGGCTTGGGTGCTAGCCTCGTATCATAAGCTTCTCCGGGACTCCAGGGATGACAAGAAGAGCATGAGCTACCGAGGGGCCCTTATCCATCTCTTCTGGCGTCTCTTCACCATCTCATCCAGAGTGATCTCTTTCGCCCTCTTTGCTTCCATCTTCCAGCTCTATTTCGGGATCTTTCTGGTGGTCCACTGGTGCGTCATGGCTTTCTGGATCATCCATGGCGGGACAGACTTCTGCATGTCTAAATGGGAGGAGATTCTCTTCAACATGGTGGTAGGGATTGTGTACATTTTTTGCTGGTTTAATGTCAAGGAAGGGCGGACCCGATACCGAATGTTTGCCTATTACACTGTAGTCTTGACGGAGAATGCTGCCTTGACGCTCCTTTGGTATTATTACAGAGACCCCGACACCACTGACTCGTACGCTGTGCCAGCACTCTGTTGCGTCTTTCTTAGCTTCGCCGCCGGGGTGGCACTGATGCTATTGTACTACGGCATCCTGCATCCCATGGGGCCAAGAGCTAAGATCTTTGCCAGCTCCTGTTGCGCCGAACTGCTCTGGGGCATTCCTTTGCCCCCTGATGTTGAACCCATGGCTCCCCAGACCCCAGGGTACAGGGCGGCCCAGGCAACGCCCACCAGAGCGGCCACGGAGCAACAGGAGGAACTCACGGCTGAGACTTGCTTGCCAGTTTTCCAAGTGAGAGCGATGGTACCCTCGACTCCGTCCGGGAGGCCCTACCACCCAGAAGGCCCTCTCATTAAGATAGACATCCCAAGGAAGAGGTACCCGGCTTGGGACGCCCATTTTGTAGACAGGAGATTAAGAAGGACTATAAACATTCTACAGTACGTCACCCCGACCGCCGTAGGGATTAGATATAGAGACGGACCTCTCTTGTATGAATTGCTACAGTACGAATCTTCACTTTAAATGCTCCTTTAAACACAAGCACACATACAGACATGCAGACACACAGACACACACACACCTAGACACACACACACAACACACACAACACACACACTGTCACAGACAAACAACAAAAGAATTAAAAGAGGGAAATTGGGGGTGGGAAAAAGGCGGGTTAAATGTTTACGGTCATGAACACAGCTCATGAAACTAACCTTCCAATAAGTTTTCTTTCTGGTTGCTGTATGTATTTAACTATATATATATATATATATATATATATATATATATATATATATATGAGAATGAGAGATCCTCGATGTTTTGTAAGTAAAAACAAAAAGAAAAACTTTCCTTTTGTTTTTTACGCGCAGGAGAAGAAGAAAAAAACAAAACAAAAAAATCAACAACGCAAAACCAACCAGTATTTTCAAACTTCCACGCTTTCAGAGGTCGGAGGAAAGCAAACAAGCTCCGCCTCTGAGTTTTATACCTTACACCAAGTGTAGGACATTATCATAGGGATTGGTGCTGATTGAAAATAATAATAATAATACTAATAATAAAAAAATATATATAACAAACAAACAAAAAAACCTACAACTGCCTTATGCCCTTAGGTGCTGAGTTTCATTATGTACTGTCACCTCCCTCATGCAAAGCTCTTTGACGGTTTTAACGACAGAAATTATATATATATACATATGCGCGCACGTACAAGACGGGTGTGCGCATATACAGTTATGTCTATATATGTATATAAATATATATATATGAAACTAGATTTTTTAAAACAAAAATCAGATGAAGAGGAAATATAATTGCTCTTATTAGATTGGCGCAAAAAGAAAAAAGTGAAAATGCCCACGCTTAAACTTGAAGAGGGTCCATGTTCGTTTTATGATTTGGCATGGGAGTTGTTTTAATTGAACGTATTTCAGTTCCTTTTATGCAGGCCAGTCTGTTTGTAATGTTATAACTGCATTCCTGATGGGGGGGGTGGGGGGTTAATGGGGGGGGAAGGGGAAGGGGAAGAGGAAGGGGGGTGATACTTTATGTTTCACCATACTGAGCTTGTATCTCAGGGTGTAATCCTATTTCTTTCCAAGCCAATGAAAATCCAGTTTTTGACTTGCACCCGCTGTGCTGCGACTCACCAATTGACACGTCTTTGGGCAGCCAGACAGTCTTCAGCCAGTCTCTCTTCTGAACCGGGCACCCAGTTCACTCAAATAGAAGCTGGCTCATGGACCCCCTAAAGAAATCCATGCGCACATCAGTTTCTTCCATTGAACTGAATGGGGAACCCATTGCATCAGTAGACTGCAGCTCGCCTGCCTGCAGAAAATAACAAAACAAGTTATTTCATTGGTTTTCATTGCAATTGATATTGGGATCAATACAAAACAAAACTTCTTTGATTTGTTTCTGGAAGAAATTTATTTTTTTAAAGATGGCCTTTAACTCTTAAACTGAGTACCAAATACTAACGATGATCACGGTGAGGATTACGATAACAGAACTTAAAAAGTATTTATTTATTTTTTAAGTTCCATCATGGCTTTCCCCTTCCCCTCCCCCAATCATTCTCAGTCTTAATAAAACTCAGCATAGTAGCAAAAAGAAAGTCAATTTAAAGGCACAGTTCTGGAGCTTTGGCTGGTAATTGGGCTTTGATCTGCAGGCATCATTTTAAGGCTTTAAAGAGGGAGACGTCAATTGAACGTTGTAACGGTGCGTCTCGTTTCGTGTCAGCCTTCAAGTGATCTTAAAACGGTATTCTGTGATTTGTTTGTGTTTTTTCTATTTTCTAAAGAAGGAAAACAAAAATGAAAAACGAAGGATGGGGATTAGCTCATCACTGGTGTGTTTCCGGCAAAAATTTGGTGCTTAACATTTCTGTTGTTTAATCGTTGTGATGGTTGAGCCAAGAATTGCTTGGCTTCGCTCATAGTGCTTTCTGGGGGAGCTGCAGAAACAAACTGGTTTTCTTTCCCTGGTGCTCTTTCCTGTATGTCCGTAGGAAGGAAGACAGCATCCAGCAACATCACAGCTTAGTGTAGAGTTCCACCAACCTCAACGTTTTGACCTCGGCTTGCAGGAAAACTGAAAAGCTAGACTCTTTATTTTAACATGTTTGATGATGTCAGGAGGTTTATACATTTGGTTGCTTTCTCCTCTGAACTTGAGTTGCAATGGCAGGCAGTGCACACTAACCTTCCACTGAACGAATGTTGCTTCTATAAATGAATTCTTCTCTCATCTAGGGCAATCTCTCCAGCCCCCCAAGGGGAAAAGGTGGGGAGGGGACACAAGCAACCCACCAGAAGCTCGTTTCAGTTCAGTGGATATGACTGCATTTTCCGTGTATCTGTGCAAATTAAAAAACAAAACAATAATTCAGAAATACTGTTAAATGTTTAAAATTGCAGCAGCAGCAACAAAGACCCAAAATCGATTGCGTTCAAAAGAGAAGATCAACATGGGGGGACCTGGGCGTGAACTGTGGCGAAATATGTGTAACCACTTTTTAAAATATGATTTGTGAAAGGGTTTTGAAAGCAATCATACCAACTTTGTATTCTTATGTTTTTAAAGCTGAAAGTTTTTTCCCACCTGAATATACCTGAGCAGAGAAATAACTTTTACAAAGGAGATGTGCACTGCTGTGGTCTGGGCAATATTATTATTATTATTATTATTATTATTATTATTATTATCCTCATGATTAATTATTTCAATTGTTAAACATTTCTCAGTGTAACGTCTGAAGAGGTTCAAGGGTGTTATTGTCAAAAACAGACACATTTTCTTTTTCTTTTCTTTTTTTAAAAAAGAGCCACATTTTTACTGGTCTCAGGACAATTAATAATTATTTTGCATCTTGCACCTCTGGGCTTCATGTTGCTGTTCGTCCTGCGACAATATTTTTATAAGAAAAGTGGTGCCTGTATTTCCCATCCTTGTTTTATATTTTATTCTCTCCCACTGCCATCCACTCCGGTTGCCAGGGACAGTCTCTTTATTTTATGCCCCAGATAAAACATTGCTTTGATTTTCCCCCTGTTTCACCCATGGGAGGGGATGTAAGGCGCAGCTTCCTAAAATATTATTAAATGACGCCCATCTGCCTAGAGTTTCTTAGGTTTCTTAACCCTAGGCTGCTCCAGTCTGCCTCTTTATTGATCATCCATCTTGATTTGCTTGTACAAAGCTTAAGCTATTCCACCTTTCCTTCAAAAGGAGCTCCCGAGCAAATAGTTCTCCTCCTTCCCATTTTTTCTACACAACAACCCTGCAAGGGAGACTAGGCTGAGAGGGAATGACTGGCCCAAGGTCATCCCAGTGGGGATTCGAACACAGGTCTCTCGGGCCTTGGTGCAAAACTAACCACTACACCAAACTTGTTTGATTATATCCATTATTTATTGAGCATTCCTTCTGGTTTGTTTGTGGGACGGGGGTGTTGTTAATGCATTTCCCCCTGTCAAATTCCTACCCACAAAAAGTCCAATTTCTTTCTTTCTTTTGAAGTTTGTTGGTTTGTTCCAGGGCAACTGAGTGCTTTAATGTACATTAATTTTGCATTTCCTAGATTCTCACTCGTGTTCTCTCTTCAAGAGCCAAGATTATCTGTTTGTTGAGCATTCATCCCGGTTTGCTTGCACAAAGCTTACACGGAGGTTAGATTAAACACAGTATTCATCAAGCATTTGTTACGGTTTGCTTATGGGGAAGTTATACGATAATGAGCATTCATCCTGATTCCCTTGCAGGGTGTTTACATGTCTTCCCGTTAGTCATTCATTCATCCCACACTTTTCAATACTCTTCTCTGTCCCTTTCCAAACCACAAAAAGTCTGAGTTTTGGTTTTCCTTAGGTGGATTTGACATGCTAGGGCACTTTAATCCATTTTAAACCTGGGAACCTGAGTTTCTGCTATGCACTTGAATTCCTCCCCCAAAAATAACCTGACTGTCTGGATTTGCAGAATAATGCAGTTGAGGAGAAGCAGGGGACCTTTTTTTAATCTATTTTTATTCTGTCCTGAAGTAATTTATAGGAAAAAAAGAGGTAAAAATCCCTGCAAATAAAAGCTAGCACATCAGGGATAAAATTCCACCTCAGTCATCACCCTGTTGTAGATAGCTGAATGAACCAAGGACTCTCTATCTTGGCAGCTGCCGATCTGTAAGACTTCAGGTCTCTCTGTTTCTCTGTCTCTTGATTGTATCTCACTCTCTTTCTCTTGAATATTCTGCAATGGGAAAAGCGTCCCATAAGTAGAAAACTAGCAGTGAAGAGGTTGGACCAGAATCTTTCTCCCTGATATGCTTGCCTTCTGCTTGCAAGGCGAATGCTTCTTTGTTTTCAAAATGGGTTAGAAAGGAGAATTCCCACAGAAGAAAGGGCTGTTTTTGTGGTGAGCATCAGCCTGGCTTCTGGTAAGGGAGGCACCAGGCACAGGACCCTGTTACAAAAAATATAAAATGCCAGAAGGCTCGTGCAGAAGGTGCTGTGTAAATTACCCTAGTTTTGCATGTGAGCGTCGACACCAGCGCTTTGAATTCAGCCTAGACACTGCTGGGCCGCTAACTGGATTCTTCTTTCAACACTGGTGCGGCATGGTTTGAACAACACACGGAGTGTGTGGAGAGAAGATAGCCCTGATTGAGAAGCCTCGCATCATGAAATCTAGCATGTCAGGGAAATTAGTGTGACTGGAGAACCCAAAGTTAGCAAGATGGATACAAGGCAGCCGGCTGGGGTTGAGGGAACTTATTGTCCAGAATGTTTCAAAGGAAAGAAAGTTGGGGAGACTGGTTTGGAGTCCAGATTTTAAGCCATTAATGGTTCCCGTTTAAAATGAAGGCTTCGAGGAACCGTTGCGAGGCTTCCCAAATCGTTTCCATTCACTTTGCTGTGTGGAGGTTTTCAACCAGGGTTGCTGTTGTTATTCAGATTTCTTGCACAAACACACTCGACACTGGGGTAGGCTACAGCCATATAGAAAACGGAAGAATAAAACCGTTTAAATAATAATGGTAATAATGGTAATTTTAGTATTTATACCCCGCCCATCTGGTTGGGTATCCCCAGCCATGATTTACAATTAAAAAAAAATACAATTTACAATTTAAAAACAACAATATAGGGCAGAAGTAGCCAGTCAGCTTTCCTTCATTTTTCCCTTTGCCTTAGTTCTCCCCTCTTTGACTTTCCCTCAACTCAAACTTCTTCCTCACACCACAAATATACTTATATATTTATATTCAAATTTCCATCCCTCCTGTTCTCCAGGAAGCTAACAAAGGCACAGAAAACAGTATTTCAGAAATACGAAGTAATCCCAAAATCGCCATCATAAAAACTATTTCCTTCTCAGATCGCCTAGCGATTGGGGGGGGGATGGAGTTTCCCTCAGAAATTTTCCCAATTTTCTCCTCAGAAAAAAAACAGGATCTGGTGAGGGCTCTAAACGTACAATATTATTTTCTTCAGGCACAATATATTCACAGCTGGTTTACAGGAGTAATTTGATATTTTGACTGTGGCTAGTCAGTCACTGACGTCCCCTTAACAAACATCCATGTTTGGATTTTGAGGTTAAAATTTTGGTTTTGGGGTGCTGGGGTCACACTTTTTGAACCTAAAGCCATCATGTTTCTTTCCCCTCAGATTTTTTCCCCTTCACATTTTTCTTTCCTCCCAAATTTTCTGTCAGAGCTCACCCTTCCCACACGTTGGCCCCCATGACATCGTCTTGTATTCAGTAGTCCCAAACCTGTCAAATCCTATTCAACAAGTCCCGTGGGTTTATTCAGGCGGTTCCTCTGTAGAACCTTTATAAAATATATACTTCCTAAATAGCTGGTATCCTGTACCTTCTTCATCAAACAGTTTAGATGCCAACTTCAAAACAATTCACCGTATTTTTCGCTCCATAAGACGCGCCTGACCATAAGATGCACCTAGTTTTTAAAGGAGGAAAACAAGGGGGGGGGGGAATTCTGAACGAAACAGTGGATGTATGATTTTTGTGGTTCATGCTGTGGCCACAGACATGTGATCTGACGGTGAATTTGGGGTGACCCAATGCAAAAATCCTGAGGATCCATGTGGATCCATGCTTTGTAACCACGTTTTTGCGCCATTGCAGCCCCAAGCAACAGTGAGTGCGTTATTTTTTTGGTGCAGGCTGTAGCCATGGACCTGTTTTGTGATCTGATGGTGAATTTGGGGTGACCCAATGCAAAAATCCTGAGGATCCATGGGCTTTTACCTCCCTCCTCCCAGGCAGCCTCCGCTAGCGTCCCTTATCTCTCTCCCGATCCCACCGATCAGCTGCTTCCTTTCAACACTCCCTTCCCTCTTGTTTGCCTTAGTGTCTTTTCCTTAGCTGGAGCAGTTTTTTGCTCCTCCTTTTCTTCTATTTTCTCTCCTTATTGCTTTAGTCTTCCTGTTTCCCCCCTTTGCAAGTTCACTATCTTTACCTCCCCCTTCCCAGGCAGCCTCCTTTATCTCTAGTGTCCCCTTATCTCTCTCCCGATCGGCAAACAATCAGTGGCTTTGTTTCAACACCCACTTCCCTCTTCCAAAAAAAAATTATGATCTGCTTTTCTCCCCTGGGCAATTCAGCTCCAGGGACCACGCATTCGCTCCATAAGACGCACAGACATTTCCCCTTACATTGAAGGAAGAAAAAAGTGTGTCTTATGGAGCGAAAAATACGGTAATTTGATATTTTGACTGTGACTGGTCAGTCACTGACGTCCCCTTAACAAACATCCGTGTTTGGATTTTAAGGTTAAAATTTTGGTTTTGGGGTGCTGGGGTCACACTTTTTGAACCTAAAACCATCACGTTTCTTTCCCCTCAGACCCCCCCCCCTCACATTTGAGCGTTTTGAATGCATTATAAACATGCACCAGATGGCGCTGAAGAGCAAAGAAAAAAATTCTAAACGGTTTTCCATAGCATTTTTTCTTTCGTTATAACAATTGAATTTCTGAGTTATTCATAGCGGCTCCCCCCCCCCCCCCCCGTGTGTAGATCCACGCCAGGCTATGAATCCCTGCTTCTCTATTGAGCTTAGCAGGTGACCTTCAAACAGTCACTGTCTCTTAACCTAACCTACCTCCCAGGATTGTTGTGAGGCTGAAATGGAAGGAAAGAGAGAAAGAGAGAGGGCTTTTGCGCAATACCTATGCAAACTGCCCGGAGCTCCTTGTAGGAAATTTGGAATAGAAATTTAAGAAATAAATAACACAAGAGCCGGTTCCAGTTATGGGGGTTTCTTCCTTCTGGAAACATACTCTGCATAAGCAGAGTTGGTGCTGCAAATTGAGGGTAGAATTTCAAAAACTCAGCCACTACTTCTCAGCTTTATTTATAGGAGTATTGTGAGGGAGACCTGGGCGTGCTGCCTGGAGGTCTTTGAGGAACAGTGGGAAGATAAAGAGAAGCGGATGGTGCAATAGATGTGAGACTCTTCCCTTTGAATGGTAAAAGCCAAGGGTTTCTGCATAGAAACACACTCCAAACTCATCTCCTGGTCCTCTATCCAGGCAAATGAAGAAGGATTATCACAGTTCAAGGACACATTCTCTCCCAGGGAAAATGTGCACCTGAGCTGGGTGGTTGAAGCTGGGTGTTGCCTAGGGGTAGGGGGTATGGACCAAGAAGGAGTATGTCAACATGGGAAGAGTCCCAGGGGCCATGCAGAGAAGGCTAGAGGGCCACATTTGGCCCTGAAACCTGAGGTTCTCCACCCCATGCTAATTCAACACACACACACACACCCCACCGCATGCCTGAAAGTCTGGTGCTAAGTCAACATTCCCCCTGGCATGCTTGATAGGCTTGAAAGTCTGGTGCTAAGCTAATGTTCCCACCCGCCCCTGCCCTGGCATATTTCAGCAGAAGCCCAGAGGTGCGCTGGGGTAGCAGGGAGGAAGTCTTAATACTGCAAACTGGCAAAGCACACGTCCGACTCTTAGTGCTCCTGGCACAACGCACTCGCTTTGGAGTCGGGGGTTTGGCCTGGCTTGCAACTTATTCTACTGCAAAAACTTTCTCGTGCCTATTCTGCCGTGCCACTTTTGGGCAGAAGATTCTGTTTTCCGGTTTATGATTTTATTTTTTATTTTTTTTGGTCAGGAGGCCCTATCAGCGGGTCAGTGGGAAATTGCTGGTGGTTCCTCCCCCCACCGCTGCACAGCAAACCTCCCCCCAAAATTTCGCAAAATTGAACCGCGGGTGGCCTATTTGGAATACTTCCGTTTCACACAGGGAAAGCGCTTCTGTTCCCGAAGGCTGTGTGATGGTGCTTCCACAGTTGCCTGTTGCTCCAGGGCTCCTTGAGAGAATGGCCTATGACTGTTCTATGCGGGGGGGTAGGGGTGGGGTTGAGGGGGGTTGACAGGGGTCAGCGTTCCTCTTCAAGTCTCAGGTATATTCTGGTGCAGAGAACCTCAGCTGATAGTGAGAGCATGTGAAGGCTAACCCCAAAGAAACATGGGCAAATGTTTCATTGGTCCATTCCGTCGCAGACACTTTCGGTATTCTTTCTCTTCCCTTTGCTGGTATCTGAGCACAGAATGGGTGGGGGAACTTTCCTGCAGAGTCATTGCTAAATGCTGATCCAGTATCAAGGTACTTTGCACGAGGACAGTCTGTGGAATCCAACAAGAGAAGGGAATGGCTGCTGTGTGTTTTCCCATTGGATCCTCTTTGGTTCAGTCGGTGTTGTGCATCACTTAATGGGCTCTGCACTTAATTAAATTGGATGACCTGGAACTATGATGGGCAGGTGGGAAACTTGAAAGGGCTCCTGCACCTTTAATGTGTAGCTGCCCTTGCAGAAATTCCCTCTTCTAAACAATTATCAAAGGTGCATGAGCCCCATCTTCTTCGGCTTCTGGCCTCCCTAACTGAAGCTGAATGTGTGAATTTTTTTAATTGTACGGTGGGATCCTTTTGGAACACACACAGAAAGCTCAGGACCTTCTGAAGGCTCTACAGCCTGTATCACAGGGAATGATATATATATATAGGATTTGAGGTTCTGTTTGCTTCCATGATAAGACAATGTTGAGGTTGCGAGGGAAACCACTCTGACATTTAATGAATGGGAAATGGCAAGTTCTCTGTGCCCAACTATGCTCTGGAGGTCTTTGCACGATGTGGCGTCCGCCCTCTAACCTTTCTGTGTCTTCAACATACCTATCTGTAAATGATGTGTTCACCTTGACCTACCTCACAGGGGTGTTGTGAGGCCCAGTTGACCACCTGCCAAGCACGTGGGTGAAAGGTGCTAAACAGTATTGAGACGTTCTTTGCCTTTGTCGTTTGTCGTTCATTTTATACTACCGCATGCCGCAGGAGTGCTTTGTGAACCAGGAACTGGAAAGAACAACAACAAGGTCTCCGCTAGCATCGGAGGGTCCCACCTGCCCCATGTACGTTTCTGCAAAACGGTATTTCCCTTTGCGTAAAGTCAAGGCACAAGGCTTTCATGAGGCTGGTTCACGCCTACATGTGATCACTTGTTTACCTGATGAGTCCCAGCTAGAATGTGTGAAGAAGCCTCTGTTGAAAAGCTTTGGGTCTGGCGTGATACAAACATTCTGACTACGGTGTATGCTCTGGGACAGCACGTTCACAGGTACCGTCGCTTGATGGTGCACTCGTCACGGCGAACCAATCCCATATCAAACCTCCTGCTTCCACCTTCCCCCTGTTAATGCCTTTCAGTGTACGATGCATGCCATTTTCTAAATGTTTAATAAGTGATTCTCTTCCTGACCTGACCAGCTTCCTAGCCAATACTCCATGGCAGTTGTGTTAGTCTTAGGCTCGCCATCTTCCTGTTGAAACACAGTGAAATGCTTGCTCATACTTTGGGGACTAGCCTTGATTCAATATGGGGGGAAGCCAGCCTATAGCTGTAGGAAATGGAGAAACCCCTCTTTGCTTGACTCAGATAGGTTTATTTGATTGCCTTTGTGATTCCTCATTGCCTAGCATATGAACCTTTGTTGAATTCATTATATGGGAGCTATAATTTTTTTATATATAAAAATGTTACTTGTTCTTGTTAATCTTTCAACTGCATTAACTTACGCGAAAGAGCGGTGGCGATGGCAACGAACGAGTGAAAGCAACATAAAATCTTGTTCAATGTTTCCTATCTAATTCCTCCCAAGACTATTGGCTATGATGCAACAAACCATGGGACTAGTTTTGTGTACTCAATGGGCTTTAGGCATGGGTCCCCCCCCCCAAGAAAAAAACGTTGCATGGCAAATTGCATTCGAAACTGGGGGAAGCAACCTACAACACAGCATGGATTTAACGTTCAAAGGGATTTGCTCTTCAAAAAAAATGAAAAGTCAGAGTGCCCACCAGGCATGCCCAAAGTGGATCATTGGATCTGGACCTTTGCCAGTAAGCGAATGGGGTGGGGTTGAGAGAGCAGGGTTTGTTCCAGCAACAGGTCAACTCTCGTTGCCATCCAGTCTTCCTATTGAAACATAGAGGCGTCATTAACTGAAGTGCAGGCAATGGTCTTATTCCTGGGTCACCCAAACAAGGCTTACCAAAAACTAACAAAATTCTCATCCTTTTTTCTTTGTTCTTTTTTTGATGGGGGGGAGTGGTGATGATACCCTCTGTCTTTGTTTAAGCAGAAATTTGGTGGCATTGTTACTGTGGTCCAAATGAGGTTGTCTAGGGAAACCTTCTTTGATGCTAGGTTTTTGCTTGAGTTTATCATCGTGATCCCCTTGTGGCAACCACCCGTCCCGCTCCCCCAGGGAAAAAAATGGTGCCAGAAAAATAACTTTCTCTGGAAACAGAGAATGGCCAAAACATTTTAGTTTGTGAATACCATATGATTGACCACCCTTCCTTACTTGTGAGGAATCTGGTCCGTGCCACACAAAGCTGTGTCTACACTGGTGCCTGACAGCGTAGAATGGACCCTGCTGATCTCTGTTGAAAGAGCACCAAAGTGGTAGAGAAAATCATGCTTTTCTCAGCACAGCTGACGTCACGCAGGCACTAATGCTTCAACCACTGCAAGAACTGCATCCGTCTGCAGTGCTGTACATCTCAACGCATCACCAGCCCATGGTGCAGTATGCATATTTCATGTGCAGCTAGCCTGTCTATTTGTGCCACTGCAGACACAGCTCAAAACACTGGGCCCCCACTCACATGCATCAAAGTGAGCTACAAGAGCCTGGTCGGACACCCGTTCTTTTCCCCCCATGCTAGTCCTTCTCTGTCGCACTGCTCTTATTAAACACCTGTGCCTTTAAAAGGCATGGCCTCGGCTGGGCTGTTTTGAGGTGCAGTGCATGAGGCGCTAAAATGGCGAGCTTTTGCAGATAGATGGTAAATGCTACCTGCTTTTCAAGTCTACTTGCAAACATCCTTTTCAGAGGAGTCATCTGCAAGGACTGCAGCACTTTGGACTGCAGATGGACTAACATGATTCAGTGGTTCCTTGCCCCTAGAACGCTAGCATGTCAGGGAGATTGCTAGGCTGAAACCCATATTCTTGATCTTTTCTAAACAGAGGACGGTCCTGTTCCTCTGACCCAGTCTGGATGCTTCTTATGGATGCTAAGGGTGTTGAGACCTAGAGAAGAGAGGGAGTGGGGTGTGGGGGTTCCAAATGAGGGGGAAAGGTAATGGCACAGTGAGAAAAAGAGAATTTCAGATGTGATCATGGTTCCACAATACCCGTGGCCAGCTCCACATTGGGGATCTGAGGGACAGTTGTCCTTAAAGCATGTAGCATGGATGTGGGCACTGGTTTGCTTGCTTTTCACCAGCACATCTTCTTAACTTATGGCTCCCATGTGGGAGGATGGTTAGAAGGCTTCAGAATTAACCTTCAGCATTGGCACAGTGAAGTCATGTGCGTGGGCAGCGGACAACCATGCACACAGCCCAAGATTCCATGGTGGCTCCTTGCATTGCTGAAGAGGCAAGCCCCTCTTTGGGAGAAAAAAAGGTAAACGGAAAAGTAGGCTTGCCTCTTCAGCCTGTGGTGGAAACATCAAAAAAACCTCTTCAGTATTTTCCGCTTTTATTTTTCCCTTGGGACCACTGAAACACCACTGTCCCCATACTGCAGCTGAAGACGGGGTGAGCAATAGAAATACTGTAGCAATCACAGAAAAACTGTCTTAGGGTTCTATTATGTTTCCATCAACCTTTGCCATTCCTCCGTCTTCTAAACAACTGGGAGGAGGGAGGATGTTAAACGTGAAAGTAGAGACTGGTCTGGTGTCAATGTTTCACGTTCTTGGGCATCTGCCAGGCTTTCATCATGCCAGCAGGGCCACTACTGATACCTGCCCTGGGTCCTTTTATATTTTTTCCCTTGCTAACATCTCTAGTTACAGATAGGTAGCCGTGTTGGTCTGCCATAGTCAAAACAAAAAAATTCCTTCCAGTAGCACCTTAAAGACCAACTTCATACCAAGAACTAACTTAGTTGGTCTTTAAGGTGCTACTGGAAGGAATATTTTTGTTTTAACATCTCTAGGTTATCCTGTGGCTAGGAGGTTACAATCGTGCCAACAGTCCCTGCAAGGCTGGAGCCAACCCGGGCAGGGATTGCTTTCTATCTCAAGGCATAACCCACCACAAAGTTCTTCCTTAGTGAACCCTGGATCCGTGTTGAGAGTTCAGCAGCTAGACCAGGCATAGGCAAACTCGGCCCTCCAGATGTTTTGGGACTACAACTCCCATCATCCCTGACCACTGGTCCTGTTAGCTAGGGATCATGGGAGGTGTAGCCCCAAAACATCTGGAGGGCCTGAGTTTGCCTATGCCTGAGTTAGACTTCATGGTGGATCTTTCTTTATCTACATCTGTATTTCCCAAACTCAGGTCTCCAGCTGTTTTTGGACTACAATTACCATCACCCCAAGCCACTGGTCCTGCTAGCTAAGGATGATGGGAGTTGTAGTCCAAAAACAGCTGAGGACCAAAGTTTGGGGAACACTGGACATGGACGTTTTGAGACTGAAGTGTTAAACACAGGAGAGACCACGGTGGAATAACACATTCCAGCGAAGCAAAAGCTCTTGAGGAAGGCACAGGTGTCTACTGAGGGCTGTGGGGAGGGGGCAGGGAAAGCCACAAGGGCCTGATAGAAGAGTTTGGAGGGCCACATTCAGCCCTCAGTCCCGGCATTCATAACAGAACAATGTAGGCAGAAACTGTGGAGTTGTTTCATACTGGTACCCAGCGGACTGCCATTGGTGTAATGCGGAGGCTGTAGGAAAACAAAGAGTCATTTCAGTCATGTTCACATACCCACGTGGCAAATTTCCTACATGGATATCACCTCTGCAGGGGAAACTGCATGCACACAATCATGCACAATGAGTGTGTGTGTGTGAAGCCTCAGTTGGTGGAGTATTCCCGCAATACCTGTAGGTGGACAAAGTGGCAAATGGATTGCTGGTTCCCTATTTGACGTTTGTGTTTTTAAAACATCTATATAATGGCCTTTCTTCATACTAATTTCAAAAGCAGTTTGCAAACCTAAAAATGGCAGCAGTGAAACATATATATATATATATACCGTATTTTTTGCTCTATAAGACGCACCAGACCATAAGACGCACCTAGTTTTTGGAGGAGGAAAACAAGAAAAAAAATATTCTGAATCTCAGAAGCAAAAGCAGCAACCCCTCTTGCTGTTCTGGCTTCTGGGATAGCTGCACAGCCTGCATTCGCTCCATAAGACACACACACATTTCCCCTTACTTTTTAGGAGGGAAAAAGTGAGTCTTACAGAGCAAAAAATACGGTATATATGAGAAACAGCTGAATGAGGGTTATAAAAGTGAGGAGCAGTTTTCTTTTCAAAGGGCAACCAAAGCAGAAAAGTTTCCAGAAAGTTAGCAAGCAGGAGGCCAAGTGGGTTTCTCTTGGTAGAGAGTTCCATAACATTGAGGCCACCACCAAGGAGACTTGGCTGCTAATGGAGGCTTACGTAGCCTTATAGTATAGAATTTGGAGCAGAGCTTCCTCAGAAGAACTCAGGTATGTGGGGCAGGCAGGCTCATTAGGAAGAAAGTGTTCCACATGTGGATGTCATCATTTATTTTTATTTATTTAACAATATGTATAGGCTACTTCATAAATAAAAACTGTAAGCAGTTTACATAATATTATTTATAGAATTTATATAGAAACCCACAAAATAAAATTTAGAAACAAGTAGACAAGATTACATGCCTGGTTAGGCTTGGTGTGTGTGTGAAGGTTTTAGTAGGTGTTAGAAACATATGTAGTCATCTACACGTAGGATACATACAATTTTCAACACAGAAGTGGTACCCATGTAGAAAATTCATGTGTGAAGAAGCCCTTGGGAATAAGCAGTCTTTGATTGAGAGACACTATGGTGGGTTGGGGTGTCGTCATCTTTCCAGCTTTGCTCCCAATTAAATCATTCCCATTCTCCCATTATATTTTACTGTACTGGTTTAGGAAACATGAAATCCTGGGTGGAAACGAAGGATTGCTCCAAAAGTCTTTGAAGCCAATGAAAAGATCGCTGTTTAAATCTCAGCAGATTAGTAACCGTATTGACTTTGATCGACGCAAAGTCAACACCACTTCTGATTATATAGCAAGGTAAACGCCCAACTTGGCCACTCTAACATAGACCTCTTTGGGTCTGTTCGCATTTGAAAAACAAAAAAGCCTCTCTCTTTCATGGATAAATTTTTGGTGCTAGGTGGAGATTTTGCCAGAAACAAATTCCATATGGTTTTTGAGGTAGCCAAGAGAACATTCCAGTCTCCAGCCAACCAGCATGATGTATGCTGATTTCAGGACAGTTCTGCTAGTGACTTGCTTGAGAAAAGAAGGAAGCTAAGTTTGGAAAGGAATGTGTCTTAAATCTGAGCCAAAATTTCAAAGGTCTTAAGTTGTTTGGATGGACTGGGCAAAAAACAACAACACCAATGCCAACAAACAATTGGTGCTATATATTTTTTTTTGGCCAAAATGGTGCCTGTAACTTTCTTATTTTATTTTATTTTTTACTTTTAAATTGCAGTGCTGTTGCCTTGCACAGAAGAAAGCAGATATTTATACACTTTTTTTGCATAAATAACTATGGTACATGTGTTGTGGCGTGTTGGACTCCCTCATTTCCATAGCACGGCGTTGAGGGTGTTTCTCGTGATCTTAGCCTGGCTCTGACCTGCTTCTCCTCCTGTGCAGATTTACTCGTAAATAAGCCCCACTGAGTTCATCAGAGCTTACTCCCAAGTAAGCGTGCACAGGATTGCACGTTTGGCTTCCTCGTTCCCCACTCTAGGACTTGAGTTTGGTTGCAAAAGCTTAGTCTTGGTTCCAGAGGAAGCACATACTAACTATTTAGAAGAGATTTAGCATTGCAATATATAAATGTAAAGGTTGTTGTTTTCTGAAGGACCTGTTCAGTTGGTTCGTTTTAGTTGCATGATCTCTGCAAAGTTCCTGAATGATAGACATGAATACGGGGCCGACCCAGAACGTTTTGACACCTGAGGCAAACCACATAATGGTGCCCTCCCACGCAGGAAGAAGGGATGAGTGAAGGTCAACATCAGGAACAAGGTGGGGAATTAAATCCAGATTCCCCGACAGGGTTGAAGTGGGAATCAAAGGCTGTCATGGGGGGAAGGGACTCACTTTGGATCACGCGAGGCAAGTACAGAGCCCAGAAGACCCCAAAGGGCACCTCATTTTCTTCCCAGGGTGGGAGGACACCACCAGCACATCCTATTCACCAAGAGGTCACTGTAGAGGCAGCATGCGGAGACTGCTGAGCAGGTTGCAGATCCAGCCTCCAAGGAGCATGCCACAGCCCTTACTATTACCAAGTCCCAACGTCAGCAGTGGGACATGCATTCCTTGGAGGCTGGATCTTCAGATCCTGCCGCCTGAGGCAGTCGCCTCATGGGTGGGCCGGCCCTGCATTAATAGGTACCTCTGTGACCTGTGATCCAAACCCAGAACGCCATTCCATGTTTTACACACTACCGGTCTATATAGAGGATAACAAGGTTCCAGACCTCATTGCTTCCTGGTTGGGGACTTTGGATTTGCTGAGCCTTTGTTGCGCTGACTTGAAATATAGGAGCTGAGGAGACAGCTAGATCTGGTGTCTGATAGAAAATGACTGAGGGTACGGTAAGGTAAAACTAGAACAATATTCCTCTGTTGGTTTTAGCCCTTTTCATTTAACATAGCTGTCAACCATCCCTTATTTGGCGGGAAAGTCCCTTATCCCAGCGCCGTGTCCCGCTGCTGTCCCTCACTGATGATGTCCCTTAAATTTCCCAGGTTTCAAAGGAGGCAGCTCCTCTCCCTCCCTCCCTGCCAGCCAGGGAGGAGGGAGGCTCCAACTGTGTTGCTTAGCTGCGTTGCTCACCCAATAAGGAGTCTAAGAACGACTGGGGGGTGGAGCTTGCATACCTTGTGCCGATAAAATCGGCTGCGTTGCCTGGTGACGGTGGTTTTCCTTGCTGCATCCCCTTTGCCGGGTTGCTGCGCTGTGGGAACCACCTCTTGAGGCTTCGTTTGGCTGCTGACTGGGCTTTCTGCCTTTGGCTTGGAGGGGCTCAGAATTTGAACTTCTGGACAGAAGTGTCCAGAAAATCCCTTATTTTCGAGGCTGCTGGTCCCTTATTTTCAAATCTGTAAGTGGACAGCTATGCATTTAAGTTGAGAGTAGTTGAGCATAATTTTGAAATGGTAGCTGTGCTTGCAAGACCAGATAATAGGTATAGAACTTAGGTGGCAGGGGGTTGGATTGAAATGGCATGCTCTGCCCCCAACCCCAGCTTCCATAGTATACATCTTCTGTACAGACTCCATACAGTCTATAGATAGATAGACAGACAGACGAATAGATGCAGGCATTGCCTCTTTGCAGAGGAACGTAGGTCTGGGTGAGAGCAATCAAAGGCCACCACTCTGATGTCTTCCTCTCCATGTGTTCAGTATTCCAATATTCAGTCATGTGATCAGAGGTGTGGTTTAGGTTGCGCTTGCTGAGAAGCCATAGCCAGTCCAACTTCTGGGTATCCAGCTATGGTGTCCCAGCAGCCAAGAGAAGGGCAACTTGGACGAAACTGAGGGCAGGGATGGGGACAACAGGGAAGGTGTCCCATGGGTTATGTGGCAGAGCAAGGCTGAAATTCAGTGGGAATGACCTTAGAGGAGCAGACAGATATGGAAGGGCAGACCAGACTTCAAAGTGGAGACACAGGGCTATATCCAACGTCCGTCATATTCAGAGCAGACCCATTGAAATTAAGAGATACGTTCATTGAAATTAAGAGATACGTTCATTGATTTCAATGGGTTTTCTCTGAGCAGAACTGAGCTGGGTACAAGCCACAGATCTTTGCCTTAACACCTAGGTAGGAGCTCAGATTGAGCACCCTCAGTCAATTATTCCATAACAATTTGGAGGGTGCTCAGTCAATTATTCCATATTTATGAGCAAACACAGAAGAACAAAGTGGATTATCCCCTTAGATGATATTTCCTTCTTTTAAATAATAATATTATTATTTTTAAGTCATTGCATGAACATTGCAATGCATGCTGCTTTTTCTCCCCATCCCCAGTGAACGTTGTGCTTCCCTCATTTTCTACAACAGTGCTAAGATTTCTTTTCCTGGTAGTGCCAAATTCTACTCTCTGGGGGTCAGCCGCAATGAGCTGCCACCAAAGCTGAACGGCTTATCTATGTCATACTGGATGTCCACAATTTGAAGATGGCTGACAATCCCATAATTGTTTTGGGAATGTCCAGAAGCTCAAGGATACACAATTAGTGACCCAAATTCACTTGTATACATCTGGAAACCAGAACATAGATATTTTCTGGCATTCAGGGAATTCACCTGGAATTGCCAACATTCACATGAAGATGTCAACCTTCCATGAATTTTGGACGTTCACTGTAACATCTGAAGAACAGGGAAGCCTGGGAACTGTGGTTCTTTGAGGAGGACATGGGAAGTCTAGCACAGAATTCTCTTCGCCCTCAACCAAACTCCAGTTCCCAGAATCCTGTGGAGGAAACCATAGCAGGAATGGCACCAATATTTGTGATATAGATATGGCTGAAGAGCCCGCTTGATGTCGGCCTTGATATGACCAGAATTTGAACTGCCTCCAAGACATCCCCATGGAGTCTTCAACGCCTTTAGTCCATTTCTTCCAGCCTGTGAGGGCAGGATGAGAGGGAGGATGCCAACAAAACTTCGCTTCTCCAAATCCCATGGTGCCTTTTCCAGTGGTGCTCCCTATTTCACATAACCCAAGGCAAACACTTGCTGTGGCCACAGAGAATGCCAGTATTTCCTCTCTTTTATCATATGCCAGTGCAATATAAGACTTCCGTGCATAAACATAGATAGATAGATATAGCTATAAGTACATCCAATTAGAAAGTAGGTGTGCTTCTATCTCTGCACACAATAAACTCAAACACAACTTTGAAGGAGATGTCAGTTGCCATTCTTGCCAAACGGAACACTCTCCTTTTCCCAAAGGCCTCCTTGGAAAGTAGGAGGCGTGAACTGATGCAAAACTACAATGGCCAGATTATTTCATTTACTAAACTTATATTCCACCTTTCCTCCCAAAGAGGCCCAGGGTGGCAATGAAGAGGGAGGACATTGGAGATACATCTTTGAGAAAATGGAGACGTTTCAGAGAGGGCTCTTTATTTACATACCGATGCCAACATTTTATTTTTAGTAAGATCAGTCCCCAGTGTGAGTCTTAACTGTCATGGTGGAGACAGGATCTTCTCCACTGCGGTCCCAAAAACTGGAACAGCCACATCCATCTCACGCCGACAATTTAAATCTTCCATTGGCTACTTAAGACAGTTTACTCTGGCCTTTGGAAGTGAAATGTGTGTTTTTGGCCATCCTCCCTGTAAATGGAATTATTTGTCGTATCTCTTCTATGCTTCTTATCACTGTTGCTTTATGGTTTTCCGAGAATGCGTTATTTTGCCATGGTGTTTTTAGCTTATGTAACTCACCCCGGGACCTTTAGGGGGAATGGCAGGTATGAAATACCAGAAATAGATAAGTAAGTGGCTTCCTTTGAAGAGGTGCCAGAAGCTAATTCTGGTGAGGGGAAAATGAGGACCCTCACTTCTTCAGTCTGCTCCTGTGAACGCAGCGAGGAGAAGCCATGACAGTTTAGGTCTGTGGTTCCCAACGTGGGGCACAATTTGATTTTTAAGGGGGGGCGATTCGAGAATTGATTTATTAACAGTTAACGGCCTTTTAGGCTTCGTCCACATGAATAGGAGTTCACTTTTTCCCCCAAATAATATTTATTATTTCAGTAAATAAACATAGTAAAGAAAGAAAAGATTAACAATAATAAAGACAAACAAAAAATAGAAGAGAAAGAAAAAAAGAAATAAGATACATACAACATATTACCACTTAATTAATTAAAACTAAGTACCATCCATCTTCATAAACATAGTATTTGACTTCCTCGAATCTCTTCCATCCGAATTTCTTAGTAATTATATGTAGCAGTTTCCAATATCAGTGTTTCAAAAGACCATATCGCAGTCCTAATCATATTACATAGCTTTCCTTATCATACATTTTCACTTTTTTGAATAATAAGAATTATATGTTACCTGAGGTATCAGGATTTTAGAGATGCTTAGGTGGGGCATGGCCAAAAAAAGGTTGGGAACCCCTGGTCTAGGTGAACTGTGGATGCTTTCTCTTGCCATGTTCTGAAAAGGCTGACAAAAGACAGACCCCCCCCCCCAAAAAAATGGTGCTGTTACGTAAGTTTCACTTATTTTAAAGTGAGCTCAGCGGGGGCTAGTTGGATCTATGCTATGATAATAATAATAATAATAATAATAATAATAATAATAATAATAATTGCACTTTTCTATTCCAAAAGTGCATTAGAGTCCTTCACATGACTGAACTCATTGAGGTGGATTGCTATGAGGACGGTGGCAGGCGACTGCGACTTGCCTCAGGGCTGCTTCGTCGGCCAAGGGGGATGATCTGGCATTTGACACCCCACCCCCAAAGATCCTGGCCCTTTCTATGGATTATGAACTCTTAGTGACCCAAATAATGTAATATATTTCATCATACGGGAGTGTTTGGAGAGAACGTTTGGGTCTTGTTGGCTCCCTGCTTTCGCCTGCTCTGTGGAACACCTGTCTTGAACCCAACATGGCAGCCATAGCTCTCTGACATGTGATTCCCATGTTGTAAAGAAGGGCAGCTCTGGGTTGGTCCTGCTCAGAGGGAGAGTCCAGCCCGTCTTATAATAATACTATTATCACAATCAGTGCTGTTTTTTCTAGAAAAAGAGGTGCCAGAACTCACCACGAACGCCTCTCTTTCTTCTCTTATAATGGCAATGGCACCCACCTGAGAGGTGCCAGAACTGAGCATAGCTGTCAACTGTTCCCTTTTTTTAAGGGAAATTCCCTTATTCTGAATAGGATTCCTCACAAGAAAAGGGAAAAGTTGACAGCTATGGAACTGAGTCCTGGTGAGTTCCGGCTGAAAAGTGGGGGAAAGTCCGGATTGGAATAGCGAGGGCAGTATTCTTTGATCAGCTCTAACCTCCCCGCAGCCCTTTATAATTTGTCTCTGTGCCCCCATGTTGCCCCAAGTGATTGCCCCACCTTCACCCAACTGGTGCCATCCTGGAGGTGGTTGGTTAAGGCCAGTTTAAAGAGTTGCTGCAACCTGTGCTAAAATTTCTGGCAAATTTGAGGCCGGGTGGGGTGGCGGCAGGAGGCGGGGGGGAAGAGAATGGCCCTGAATAATGTCATTTTATACAAAAAGTAGGAACGCCGGTAATTATTCTGTACAAAAGGTGCTAGAATCCAATTTCATTTTATAGGCTTTGGTTTGTGGGGCCGATGAGTGTGTTTGTGTGTGCGCTCGTGTACATGAGTTACGCAGAATTCTCGGTGTGCATCCTTTTCTGTCGGTTGCTAAAACCCTGTGTTGGTTCGAAAACAAACATTTTTTTATTTTGTTTTATTTCTTGTGACGAGCTTTTAAAAAGTATTTTTTAAAAATGCACAGCTCCTGCAACCTATGTAACCAGAAAGGATGGTTCCCTCCTCATGCTCTTAAATATAAACGGTTGGACTTATATTAACTGAACTTGAGGTGGAGAGCAAAGCACAAGAAGATTCTGAAATAGATATATATTTTTAAAGAACTGTCTTTCAATTGGGCAAAGGATAGAGGGGTATATAAATATAAATATATATATATATATATGAGAAACGTTCATTATTCCATTCTGACAGGAAATAACAGCAGTGCTCATCTAACAAGCTACTTGGGGGGAAGAGAAAGTTTGTTTCTGAAAAGTTTTTATATTTATGAGGACTTATTGGTGATAAATATTTATGCTTTAATTTCTCAATTGCTTAAAAAAAAAAACCTGGCTGTTTCACATAGAATTCTTACCTCAAGGTAGCTTTTAAAAGAAAAGGGGGAGAAAAAGAGTTTTTTGTGTTCTCTCCCCCCATTTTTTATTTTTAAAGAAACAAAACCATGAATGAGCAAAGGGGGTGGAGATAATTCAAAGTTTTTTTGTTTCCCCCCAAAATTTTTATTAGTTTTCCCATAATTATAAACAAACAAGCACAAAAACCGCAAACAAACATCAATCATAACCTTATTAAGAATTACACTTATTAACATTGTTAAGTGACTTCCTCGCTTCCCCTCGGTTGAATTTCAGTGTATATCCTTTTAACGGTTTTCCAAATCACATTTCTTATAAAATTTCACTTGAAGATTAACATCCTTAAATCTTTTCATTTTGAAATTAAATATATTAAACTTATATAAAATCCTAAGCCTATTAAGTATCTGCGAGCTGTTTCCAATTAATTTAACTTAACATATTTAAGTAAATAATCATTAAATTTTGTCCATTCTTCCTGATAGGGGATAATTCAAAGTTTGGTGCTGACACCCAACCATTTCTGGTGCTTATCTTTCTCCACACTAGTGGTGTCACAATGGGGGGCGTGACAAGAAGGTACTCCGCGGTGGCTCGCGGTGGCACAATCAGGTTCCTCCATTTGCAGAGGATCCCAGCGACGGCAGCAAACCACTATGTACAGCACATGTGCGGCGTCGCACACATGCGCTGTACATAACGCCAACGCCCATGCGCTGTACATAGCGATTTGACACCAGCGCTGCTCGAGCGCAGTATGGACAGCGGTGGGATCCCTCCGTCGCCACTACAGCTGCATGTAGAGGATCCTCTGTTCGCATCCGTACGGCTCTGGAGCGGAGGCGCCGGCAAACCACTATGTACAGCGCATGTGCGGCATCACTATGTATGGCGCATGCGTTGTACGTAGCAATGCCGCACATGCATCCCACGCAGCTACGCCGCGCCTCGGGTGTCACGACGCCTTCGTTCGCCCCTGTTCCACTCTTCCCTATAACATGTTTTCCCCTTGTTGTCTTATTTTATTGTTGTTAGCCGCCCTGAGCCCGGCTTCGGCTGGGGAGGGCGGGATATAAATAAAAATTTATTATTATTATTATTGTTATTGGTTTTTTATGTTGCTCTGAAAACTAAATTGCATAAGATGAGGGTTTTCTTTTCTTTTTAAGTCTTAGGAAGTAGCAAAAAAAAAAAAGTATTTAAAAGAATACCAATTTGCATGGGGGAGAAAACCCCGAGGCGGAACATATATGAAAGAATGGATATGGAATTAATGTCATGTGTTAACTACCAAGCTTGTGTGGTTGTGTGACTGTGGATATGTGGCTGTAAATATATTTTCATGTGTGACGTGTAGCATTTGATGAGGGGCACAAATATATAGCTGTGTGAGTGACGTGTGTGTGTGTGTGTGTGTGTGTGTGTGTAACTGAACAATGACACAAGGAGATCCCAATGCTATTTTATCAGAAGTTGCACTTTTTCACCTTGATGAAAAGCCACTGTTCACAACTATGCAATCTTTCCATCTCGCTCTCTCTCTGTCTCTCTCCCCTCTCCATCCATTTTTTTTCATATGGAGGCATACACACACACACACACACACACACGTACGTGTTTGTTTTCCTTTTTGTACAAACAAAACACCCGTACACACAAAGTTCCAAACCCTGGTTCAAGGTGAGACTACTACAGTGACTTTTCTCAAAATTATAAGAGCTAACAAATAAAGAGACGAAACAAAAGGGATTTTTTTTCCTGTTGCATATTTTTAAGAGGAGGGAGGAAAAAGGAGATTTTAAGTACTTCTCTATATGTTCTACTTGATGTCTTCTTCGAGTTTCTGTTGAATGGGTTTTTAAAAAATATATAGATATATATATATAAATATTATTTTGTACCATTCTTTTTCTTTCTTTCCTTCTTCTGGCTTAGATTTTTTTTTTAATACCCCCCCCCCTCCAAAAAAAACCACAAATCTCGTTTTGTACTTGTAGGTATTAGGGATGTGAAAACCTGGGCAAAATTTGGCTTTACTTCAAATCCTGTGTCACGTGTATGTTTTCTTAAATATATTAAGATGTTTCACGCCGTTTAAGATGCACTTTACAGTTCACATTTCTGAAAACAATGTCTATATACAATATGCCTCCATTTAGATATATTAACTGGCCTTCGTTTAAGGTTTTCTGTTACACGGACCTCAGACCCAGGCTGATGCACAGTATCTACCTTTGTGCGTGATAAATTAATTTAGATAAATTTAATTTAGTTTCTGGCTCTACATAACCTCTCGTCTGCTACCATGCATAGACAGGGATCTCCTGTGCATTTAAGGTTCCCCATCCACTCCAATGGACAGAGCCATTCAGTGCGCTCCAGAAGTTGTGCAGGAGTTCTCAGGCTAGTGAGGGTCAAGGGTAGACTTTGGTAATTTTTGGTAGTATGGCGTCCTGAGTGAGGCCAAAATTTGGTGACCCCCCTCACCACAAATCTACTCGATTATAGATCTCGATTTTGAGCCCTCTTGGCTCAAAAGACCAGTGACAGATATCTCTCCCCTCCAGGGCCGGATTCAGGTTTGATGAGGCCCCTAAGCTACTGAAGGTCATGGGGCCCTTTATATGTCCAGCTGTCCTTTGTCAACAACAAATTGTCACTGTTTTTTTGTGTTGAATATATGCTGTATGGTGATTTATGGACCTAATAGGTATCTCAAGCCATTTGCGCATAACAAAATATGTATTTTAATATCAGATAACAGGTACAACAGCTTGGCCTACATTCAAGTGTGCTGCAGTCTACAGCTGTGTGCTACATGTTGTCCATTCAGAATGTAGGCACCCTATATATAGAAAAGAGCAAACCAGTGATATTATAGGGAGCAGGCTAGCAGGTGGGGCCCATGACTTACATCATAGGAGCCTACACAAAAAGAAAACACCTTTGCTGTATGTAGGTTTTGTTTTAATTGTTTTTTATCTTATATTTTGGAAATGTGCATCCAGTGTTTTCTTTCCTTTAATTTTTTTTGGGAGCCCCAAGAGAGTGGGGCCCTAAGCTATAGCTTGTTTAGCTTATACGTAAATCTGGCACTGCTCCCTCCATAGCTAGCGGTGGGTCTGCCTCAAAAGATTTTGAGGCATCTTCATGCACCTCATTGAGTCGTCAAAGAATTCAGACAGGAACAGAAACGGGAGTGGGAATCTCCGATGTCCACTGCTTCATCATTCCAGTGAATGTGCTGTTGTCACTTTCGGCCAGTGTGCATGTGCGCTGGGCTTCCTTCGCATTGAAATAAATGGGGTAATGGCAATGTAATTTACATAATTAATTACATAACTTAAGCAATTTTACCAACAGAAACCCTACTGAGGATATTTGGCAAGATAATAATAATAATAATAATAATAATAATAATAATAATAATAATTTATTTATACCCCACCCACTCTGGGCAGCTTCCAGCAAATCATTAAAATACAATAATTTGTCAAATATTAAAAGCTTCCCTAAACAGGGCTGCCTTCAGATGTCTTATAAAAGATAGTTTAGTCAGATAGTCAGATAGTTGTTTCATTGACAGTGGTCCAACATGGCAGTGATGTGGAATTAAGAATTGGAGTGATCATTCTGCGATATTATGGCAGTGGACAAAGCTGTATTGTAACTTTTGAATAAATGGTTATCTTATTATTAGTATTAGTATTAGTATTAGTATTAGTATTATTAAAAGTAATTTCACCACACCAGACAGTTTCCCACAATGCCCCCAACAAATCATCACTCTGGGGCATCGTGGGGAATTAAAATGGCCACTCCCACTGAGGCCTGCCATTTTAATTTCCCACAATGCCCCAGAGCAATGTTCCATTGGAGCATTGTAGGGAATTCAAGTACAGTAAATCCACCCGCCTTTGTGCTGGTGGGCCCTGCAGCTGTGTGAGGATGCCAAGGGTTGATGCCCACCCTGATGATCTCTCAGGCTTCCACACAGCTGCCAGACCCAACAGCAGGCAGGTCCAGTGTGGATCACAGACTCTTCATTGCCACGTCTCTGCCATCCAAGGGGGAATTGGTAGCTGCCCATTTCAGGCTTCTGGCTTTTTAGTGCAGCAACTAAGATGAATGAATCTGAAATATACACAGCTAAAAATGGAGCAGAAGGAGGTGCCTTATTTCTCGGGCGCTCCCAGGCATTTCATGTAGTGCTGAACAACTACAGTACTACCTTGGTTTTCGACTTCCGAAACGTTCAGAAAACAAGGCGCAGCTTCCAATTGGCTGCAGGAACATCCTGCAGCCAATCAGAAGCCGTATCGGACGTTCGGCTTCCAAGGCACAATTCGCAAACCAGAACACCTCCTTCCAGGTTTGCGACATTCGAGTTCCAAGTTGTTCGTGAACAAAGCGGTTCAAAAACCAAGGTATGACTGCATGGCTAAAAATAAAGAACCATCAGAAGGGAGAGCAGAGGGGACCACAAAATAGCCTATAAACAGTTTGCAGCTGGACTGAACAGGTGAACGGGTCACCTGGCCTCAGTCTTGCCCACCCCTACCCCCCAGGCAAGATGTATTTTTATTTTTGTTTAAATTATAGTATCCCCCCTCCCCAGATTTGCATCTACATGTAAATAAACCAGCATCTGCGAATTTTATTTGTTTGTTTCATAAAATTTACGAACCACCTAATGGTAAAAACCCTCAAAGCTAGTTGACACAAAAAAGATAAAGTTATCGCTGAGAAAAATAATAAGGTAAGAGTTTAGAAAAGTGATGTGAAAATGTGGAGAACCAAACTTAGAAAGGTGAGAAAGTGAAACTGGCAGATTTCTAGTCTGGACCTGGGAACCTGTGCGTTCAGAATACATGGTCCTCCACAACACGCTTCTAATATTGAGTCAGGCCTCTTCTTTCTTCTTCTTCGGCGATCCCTCGTAGCCGAGTAAGATTGTCTTCCATAAATACGGTTTTGACCATGAGTCTGTAAGTGACTGTGGAGGCCAATTCTGGATCCACGCTTCCTTCCACAGTGGGGACATTGGTTTCCGGGCAGGAGTTGATCACAGTGTGGATTTGCCAAGCGTGCCTTCCTCTTAGCACGTTTCTCCCTTGCGTCCTGAGTTCGAGTGTCTTCAAAGCCCAGGACACCTTTGGTAAAGGCTGTTCTCCAGCTGGAGCATTCGCAGGCCACTAGGGAGGACTAGACAGGCCACTAGTCCACAGAGCTGAGCTTTATCATCTCTGCCTGGCTGGGGTCTCTCTTGAGTTCTCACCTAGCCATGCTGCTTGAGAGCCTTGAAGCTGGAGAAGGAAGACTTTGAACCCGGGACTTGACAAAGGCATTGCAAAGCATCTCAAGGATGCTCAGCGCCCTGGGCATTCCAACCTTCGAAAGATGCTGATTTCCTTGAGCGTCCGCGTTAGATCCCCTGCGTTGCTTCAGCTGGGGCTGTCAGAATGATGAGGCATCCCAAATCACGAGCCACTTCCCTCCGTCAAGGCCAGGGCATTGCTCACAGAGCGTTACTTTAAGGGTCACGCCACGCCACGATGCATAATGTCTCTGTGCTCACTCATCTCGCCTTGGTGAGGCTGGGCTCTGTACGTCCAGCGCTCCCGGTCCACCTCGCCCCTTTCCACCCCATTGCAGGAGGCTTGGGATGATCATCCCTCTGAAATTTCCTGTGCTTCAGTTAGCAATTTTTCCACTGAAGCCTTAAGGAACACTCAGAACCTTCATTTTATTTTAATGGCTCCTTGCAGCGTGAGTGAAGGAAGCCTCAACCTTTTAACCCTCTAATTAATCAAACAACTTTTCTCTTTTTCCATTTCTGAATTCGTACCTTTTTTCTTTGGCTTGGGACACTACGATTTGCTCAGTTTATAAAGAAAGGCATCTGGTTGGCCAATGTGGCTACTGGACTAGATAGCTGGATCCTTCCTCTTATGATTGTTACAAGACGCTCACCATTCCCTAGAACACCTGTTGGAGTACAGCAATGTGCATTGGGCAGTAGAGAAAGTTGCTATCTAATCTGGCCCCTGTGTCAGTGTATTTCTGTGGGTAAAATAAGAAGGTCAGCAACTTCAAATCTAAAAAATAGGTCAACAACATTGGGAGGGAAATGCAAAAAAAGCTCAATAACTTTGGGGCAAAATTGTAAAAAAAAAAAAAACCTGAACAACTTCAATCCCCATAAAAGGACAAGAACTGTGGTCGGCCCTCACGCATGTTCACTTCATCAAATCTGGCCCTCTTTGAAAAAAGTATGGACACCCCTGATTAAGCAGATCTTTCTTTTTTTGGAAAAATCACTCTGGTGCTGTTTCTCACTGATTTCACTTAAGGGTGGTTGGCCATTTCCAAACTAAATTCAAAAGGGTTCTGCGGTTCCTCAGGTGGAGATGATCAGGAGTTCCCCACTGAGGAGGGGAATAGTGGGAGACAAGCTCTCCTGAACAAAGACTGACCCAGCACTGTTCACCTTCCATCCCTGGACTGGAACAGGAGAGTTGACTGTGTTTCAGGACTTACTCTCAGTTGGTTTTAGGAAAGAGAGACTTTCTGGCCTTCCAGGTGAGCCATGGGCCATTCCAGACTGACATAATCTGCAGTGTGCCATTGAAGCAATAATAGCACATTAGTGATGGATTGGGGCAACCCAGTCAGATGGGCGAGCTAAAAATTATTATTATTATTATTATTATTATTATTATTATTATTATTATTACTACAGTGGTTCCTTGGTATTCGGATAGCTTGGCTCCTGAACAAATTAGCTCCCAGACGCCACAAACCCAGAAGTGTTCCGGTTTGCAAACGTTTTTCGGAAGGCGAACATCTGACGCAGGAAGCTCCTGCAACCAATCGGAAGCCACGCCTTGGTTTTCGAATGGTTTTGGGAGTTGAACAGACTCCCAGAACGGACCAAGGTTGTTGTTGTTTAGTTGTTTAGTCGTGTCCAACTCTTCGTGACCCCATGGACCAGAGCACGCCAGGCACTTCTGTCTCCCGCAATTTGGTCAAACTCATGCTGGTAGCTTTGCGAACACTATCCAACCATCTCGTCCTCTGTCGTCCCCTTCTCCTTGTGCCCTCCATCTTTCCCAACATCAGGGTCTTTCCCAGGGAGTCTTCTCTTCTCATGAGGTGGCCAAAGTATTGGAGCCTCAGCTTCAGGATCTGTCCTTCCAGTGAGCACTCAGGGCTGATTTAGTTCAGAATGGAGAGGTTTGATCTTCTTGCAGTCCATGGGACTCTCAAGAGTCTCCTCCAGCACCAGAATTCAAAAGCATCAATTCTTCAGCGATCAGCCTTCTTTATGGCCCAGCTCTCACTTCCATACATCACTACTGGGAAAACCATAGCTTTTACTATACGGACCTTTGTTGGCAAGGTGATGTTTCTGCTTCACCTGTACCACTCTATTATTATTATTATTATTATTGTTATTAATCGTGGGCTTTCCACACATCACATCCCCAAGGTTGCTGTATTATTGCCATCTGGAGGGGTACCTTTGCACCATAGCTCAACAGAAGGCGAGCAAAAAAATTTAAAAAAATAATAAAGCAGAAATTTGCGACATGAAAAAGATGCAGGATTTCAGAAGGAAGTCACGGGACGTGCACAGACTGGAAGTGAAGCAGTGTGTCCACCGTTGAAACAGCACAAACAGTACTGGATGGAGAACAGCATATAACTGCCCCAATACCATAATGAGCACAAATAATTATAAAGGCACAACAAAAAGATACCTCAAATGCGCAGGAGGTTACTGGTGGTCTTCAGCAGACACGCTGATGCAGAAAGCATCTCAAAAAGAAAGGGGATAACTTGAAATCTGCTGAAATAGGCTCTAATTCTGTTCTGCTTCTCTCCATCTCTCTATTCCCCCTCACCTACCCCGGTTAAGCCAATTTTTGCTCCAGGAGTTTCCCATCACCCCAGTGTTTTGTATCTACCTCACTATGATTTATTTTCTTTCCTGTGCTTTTGGTTGTGTTGGAGGTGACCTGTAGATAATGTATATATATATATAATATATATATATATATATACACAAATATATATTTTTTGCTTTGCAATAAAACTCAAAGCTATAACACAGAAATATCCATCAGACGTCATAACCTTTATTGTCGTGGTGAGCTTTATTGTTGTAAAAAATGTATCTGAACCCTGTGTCCCCCCCTCTCCCGCCTTTCCTATACTCCAGAGTCAATATTCTTGCTATTTCTTCACTATTTCTTCAGTATCATTCCTTTGTCAAAATGATATTGTATTTTAGGGATGTTGGCTAGATACCAGAGTTTTCAGATCAGACTACAAGGTTGAATTCCAAAAGGTTCTTCCCTTTGTGACGTTCTGTAACGGAAAGGACTTGATCTTCCAGTGTTGGTCAACCAGAGAACATCTTAGAGACAATAAGCAGCCCCCGTTGAAACCCATAGGGGTCCCAATCTTAAAAGGATTTAATTTTAAAACCCAACTTTGTTTTCATTAACTTTGGAAGGCGCGAGTGCTTTGTGCTGCTAATCTAAATACAGTGCTACCTCAAGTTAAGAACTTAATTCGTTCCAGAGGTCCATTCTTAACCTGAAACGGTTCTTAACCTAAGGTACCACTTTAGCTAATGGGGCCTCCTGCTGCCACTGCGCCGCTGGCATGCGATTTCTGTTCCTATCCTGGGGCAAAGTTCTTAACCTGGAGCAACCACTTCCTGGTTAGTGGAGTTTGTATCCCAAAGTGCCTGTAACCCGAAGCATCCGTAACCCGAGGTACCACTGTACATCTTTGGAACCTTATCAGTGGGACTTGCTTCCAAGGAAACATGCTTAGGTCTGCGGGAATAAGCCAGCGACAGATCCAGAAAATCAAGTGGGGTACAGTGGACGCTTGGGTTGCAAATGCGATCCGTGCGGGATGCACGTTCACAACCCGCAGCGTTTGCAACCCGATTCGCGATTCGGCACTTCTGCGCATGCGCAAAGCTCAGTTTAGCGCTTCTGCGCATGCGCGACGGCCAAAACCCGCAAGTAAATCGTTCCGGTACTTCCGGGTTTTGGCGGGTGCGTAACCCGAAAAAACGCAACCTGGAGTGGCTGTAACCAGAGGAATGACTGTACCTCAAAAGAATGTGGAACAATTCAAGTCTTCCTCACGTTTTTTAAAGGTGTTGGGGGGAGGGAGATCAGGTCCGGGAGAATATTAGAATGGAAACCTTCTCCCTGAGTTGTGCACTTCCTTCACACAGGGAGTTTTTGCCTTCATCCTGAAATGGCACAGTCCCCCAAAGCCTGTCTGTGCAGATGGTTCCTAACACAATTGGAAGCAGCTTCCATTGGGTGCTAGGTTGGTGTTATCGTGAATGTTAGTTAAAGACATTTGTTTAAGGCAGGGGACAGATTTAGGTTACAGGCAGGGCGTTATGATTTCTAAAAATGGACAGCAGCCAGTGCTTCTTGATCCCAGAATGCTAGGTGTGTGGCCTGATGTCTAGGGCACCTGGAAGGGATATGTTCAGCTAGTCGTCTCCATCTCGGGACTGCCTATAACAAGGGTAGGCAACCTAAGGCCCAGGGCCGGATGCGGCCCAATCGCCTTCTCAATCCGGCCTGCAGACGGCCAGGGAATCAGCATGTTCTTACATAAGTAGAATGTGTCCTTTTATTTAAAATGCATCTCTGGGTTATTTGTGGGGCATAGGAATTCGTTCATTATTTTTCCTTTCAAAATATAGTCCGGCCCACCACATGGTCTGTGGGACGGTGGACCGGCCCCCTGCTGAAAAAGGTTGCTGACCCCTGGCCTATAAGTTGACCTGACAGTTAGAGTTTCAGGTAGGTAGCCGTGTTGGTCTGACGCAGTCGAAATAAAAATATACAAAGTTAAAAATTGTCCAGTAGCACCTTATAGACCAACTAAGTTTCTTCTGGTATAAGCGCACGCACACGAAAGCTTATACCAGAACAAACTTAGTTGGTCTATAAGGTGCTACTGGACAATTTTTTATTTTGTATATTTTTATTTTGGCAGTTATAGTGTCCAGCATAATCTCTGTACTTTGTTCTGGGTTTTTCCCCCCCTCATTCCCCACCCACCTCACCTGCCCCCTGTTTCATGCGACATCTTTCCTGCTGAAGGGTTTTGGGTGGACTCAGAAGCTTGACGCGGTTTTGCTACGTTTCGGTCAGTCCTAATAAGTGAATGCCATAGTTAGAGCACTTGAAAGGTACCAAACAGTTATGCTGAAGAGGAAGCCATGGTGTGGTTGTTGTATGTCATTTGTGCCACTGTGTGGACTTCTGACTTAGAGACTGCCGCAGGTGGAGGGTTGAGGATGCAGGGAGTGAGTCTTGGGTTCAAGTTCTCTCCCAGGGAGTCCATCATTTTTCTCAAGGAACGTTGGAAGAAGGCTATGATTGTTCCCATTTTACAAATAATAGCAAAGTGAGGGCGGGTGAGAGAGAAAATGGATAACAGTTAGCTCAGAAATCTACTCCTTGAGACCCTGGTGAAGTGGGACATGAATTGCTAGGACTACTGACCACTTATATATACATCTTTGAATCTACAAAGGGCTTTAGAACTTCTCACTGTCCTTGCCCTCACGACAACATTGCGAGAGAAGTTGCTATTATTGAGGCTTGGAAGGCAGTGACTTGCTCCGGCAGATGTGGGTCCTCTAAGGTGCATCTCGCTTCCCCTGAATGGGGAAGAAATTTAGGAGTCCAGAACAAGAACACTGTGGGATTTGGGTAAAAGAGCCGTCACAATGTTATAAAGCATTGCTTGAAATGCATGTCAGGGCTGCATCATCTTAGACTCGATTTCATGAGGCGTCTGCCTCAACATTATTATAATTACCGGATTTATATTGGTTGCAATCCTGGAAGCTTTTAAGGCCGCTTAAACCTCGCTGACTTCAGCTGGATTTCAGCAGTCGAACCGCACAGGATCGCAGCCGTGATGCCTGAAGTGTTTCACAAGCTTTGGTAGGGGCGGGGGAGTCATGAAATAAAAGCTGGTTTAGTCCCCAAGGTGGCTTTACAACCCAAGAACAGTTCTTTTGCGACTTATGCAATGGTTCAACAAAGAAAGATCCTTTTATTCAGGATCTGATCTGGTGTCTCTGCAATTCTGGCTTGATTCATTATTATGGTCTATTCTTAGCTATGTCTAATTTTTTCCCCCTTCAGGGTGGTATTGAAATGTGGAAACCAATATGTCTAAATAAGGCATCACCTTTTGCAGGTCGAGTGTGGATTTGAAATGGTTTTGAAGTGGGGGCGGGGGCAAGAATCTTGTTGTATTGATGACGAAGATGTGTTATTTTTCTCAATGATGTATGTTTGAGTCCAAGGGCTTTGTCGCTCCATCGAACTTTCTGAGGGTATTCTGGTGTGTCTCTGGGGTTTCTGCACGTAGCCAAAAAAAAGAAAAGAAAAAAAGCCAAATGACTTCATCACCTGCCCACCCTCACTCCCTCCTGATCTGAGCATTCATATGCCCATTACTTTATTTTCCTTTTTTCCCTGACTAGTTTTGGCCCTGCATTCTTCTTTAAAGACATATCTACATTACAAATTGACGCTGCTTCCAGCCTTGCTGGGGAAAAAAACAGGTCTCAGAGCAAAAATGACTGGGAGATACTGTATTTTTCGCTCCATAAGACGCACCTGACCATAACACACACCTAGTTTTTAGAGGAGGAAAACAAGGAAAAAAATATTCTGAACAAAACAGTGGGTGAGTGATTTTTTTTTGGTGCAGGCTGTAGCCATGGACATGCTATGTGATCTGATGGTGAATTTGGGGTGACCCAATGCAAAAATCCTGAGGATCCATGGGCCTCCCCCCTCCCAGGCAGCCTCCTTTATCGCTAGCCTCCCTTATCTCTCTCCCCGATTGCTTACCGATCAGCTGTTTCCTTTCAACACTCCCTTCCCTCTTGTTTGCCTTAGTGTCTCCTCCTTAGCTGGAGCAGTTTTTTGCTCCTCCTTTTCTTCTAATTTCTCTCCTCATTGCCTCAGTCTTCCTGTCTCCTCTCCTTCAAAGTTCGCTGTCTTTACCTCCCCCCTCCCAGGCAGCCTCCTTTATCTCTAGCATCCCTTATCTCTCTCACCCATCAGCAAACGATCAGCAGCTTTGTTTAAACACCCACTTCCCTTTAAAATAAAAAAAAAGCATGATCTGCTTTTCTCCCCTGCGCAATTCAACTCCAGGAACCACACATTCGCTCCATAAGATGCACAGACATTTCCCCTTACTTTTTAGGAAGAAAAAAGTGTGTCTTATGGAGCGTAAAATGCGGTAATTATTAAGTTCCAGCTTTCATTTTTTTAAAGTAATATTTATTAAAGTTTTAAGGGTTACAAAAAGAAAAAAGAGAAAACACCAAATTAAGCAAAAACAAGACAACACATCACAATAAGGAAAAAGAAAGAAAAAGAAAAAAACACAGAAAAATAGAAACAATTAAAAAACACAACAAGCATTCCCATAACTTATCTTTCATTTGCTTGTTTCCTTGTCCTCCTCACACCTCCCTTTTTTGTATTCTAGTTCGGTTAGCTATTTCAGCAAATCCTTTCCATTTTTCTCAATTTTTGTCCTATAATTTATCTTGATATAATCTAACTTTACTTTCCCTCCTTTCACCAATTAACAGTCTATTTTTACTTAATCCTTTATAACATTTCTGCTAAAGCCACATAGCTTCATTCCAACATCCTTCTAACATTCCTTAATTTTACAATGTTTCTGTAAATAAACTTTAAATTTCTTCCAATCTTCTTCCACCGACTCTTCTCCCTGGTCTCGGATTCTGCCAGTAAGTTCCAGCTTTCAGACTGTACTGGAAGTGGGGGACAGGATGGGACGGGACGCACAAATATCTGAATGCTTTCCCATATAGAAACCACACTGTCTGTTGAAAACAAGGGTTGTTTGTAGCCTGTCCTCCTCCTGCTTGACAAGCTGGACAAGCAAGAACACAGGATAAGCCCCCGCTGGATCAAACCAGCAGCCCATCTGGTCCAGCATTCTGTTCTCACTGGCAAGCCAATGAGCAGGATTCGAACACAACAGCACTTCCCCACCTGCGGCATCCTGATATTCAGGAATATCGCTGCCTCTGATCACAGAGGCAGAGCATAGACATCATGGCTAGCTTGTGTGTGCAAAGTATACACACACACACACACACACACACACACACACAGTAATTTAATTTTAAATAAATTAACTGAAAGTTAATAAATGCCTAAAGATTTCAGTTGTTTCCTGCTAACACAAGGAAAAGGCCAAATGCTAAGAAGTCAAAGATAAATACTGAGACATCAGTATAATGATTTTATGGGCTCCAAGCTGGAGGGCTCCAATACCCTCCAAACACCCTGTGAATTCCACCCATGGAGGGGCCTGTTACCTGAAAGATGCTCCAAGCTGTAGTTCTGATACATTGGGTGGCCATAAATGCTCCGCTCGTGAAATAACAAGGCATGAACCTGTTCCTATTTCTCAGTGAAAACAGGGGCATTCGTAGAATCATGGAGGTGTAGAGTTGGAAGGGACCCACAATGCAATGCAGAAATCCCAACTAAAGCATCCATGATTGATGGTCACCCAACCTCCAAGGAAGGAGAGTCCAACTCCTTCCGAAGGAGTCTGTTCCACTGTTGAACAGCTCTTACTGTCAGAAAGTTTTTCCTGATCATAGAATCATAGAGTTGGAAGAGACCACAAGGGTCATCGAGTCCAACCCCCTGCCAAGCAGAAAACACCATCAGAGCACTCCTGACATATGGTTGTCAAATGTTTAGTCGGAATCTGCTTTCTTGTAGCTTGAAGCCATTGGTTCGAGTCCTCCCCTCCAGAGCGGGAGAAACCAAGCTTGTTGCCTCTTCCATGTGACAGCCCTTGAGATATTTGGAACATGGCTACTGTATCTCCTCTCAGTCTCCTCTTTTCCAGGCCAAACATACCCATCTCCTTCAACCACTCCTCATCAGGCTTGGCTTGTAGAAGGCTTGGCATTCCTGAATGTGAAGCCAAGTTTTTTGAGAGAGTTGAAGGCTGATGTAGACATCATCTTCCAGTGATAACAAAACTGGGCATTTGACAGTGGTGCCCATCACTAGAGCATCCCCAGCTACAAGACGTGTACTGAACATGCAAAGCAGCTCTGTTGAAAAGTCTTAGGTTTGCAGCGATACGAAAGTTCTGCTGTGGCTCATTCACACATGCCAGCCCTTGCTGGGTGTGGCTGTCATTCGCAAAATGCTTGCATGTGCGAACAAGCCACAGCGCATGGCATGACTTCACATCCTGCCCTTCTTGTTGAACCTTTTCAAGTTCTTGATCTTCATACACTTGAGGGTCGCCTCTTGTAGACAAGCATCTCATTGTTCCCACAACCCTCTCACCTTCAGGCTGAAGTCATCCATTTGTTTCTGGGCTGCCCAAATTAATGCTACTCTCAGCCTAACTTCAAGCACCCTTTGCAGGTAACCAATTCAGTTCTGCTGAGCTGGTTTAAATCTCCCCCCAGTCTGGAGACACATCAGGGGACCAGGACGGCTTTAGATCCTTAGGATCCATACCATTTCTTGGTCCTTCTCCAGCATGCCCCCAGTAGATCCTCAGAGCCCTGGGGAATGGGGACCTGGCTTAAGATCTCTGACATCAGAGCTCTGCCTCTGGTGTCAAAAGAGGGAGAGACCACATAACCTATTGGTTGTATTCAACTGACTTTTACCCACAGTTAACCCCTTGAACGCGGGTGGCGCTGTGGGTTAAAGCCTCAGCGCCTAGGGCTTGCCGATTGAAAGGTCAGTGGTTCAAATCCCCGTGGCGGGGTGCGCTCCCGTTGCTCGGTCCCAGCGCCTGCCAACCTAGCAGTTCGAAAGCACCTCCGGGTGCAAGTAGATAAATAGGGACCGCTTACTGGCAGGAAGGTAAACGGCGTTTCCGTGTGCGGCTCTGGCTCGCCAGAGCAGCGATGTCACGCTGGCCACGTGACCCGGAAGTGTCTCCGGACAGCGCTGGCCCCGGCCTCTTGAGTGAGATGGGCGCACAACCCCAGAGTCTGGCAAGACTGGCCCGTACGGGCAGGGGTACCTTTACCTTTACCTTTACTATTTGTCGTCTTCTGTTTGAAAGTCTTTCGGGTGAGTAGACTAAGTTTGCATCGTCACCTTCATCCCTCTCCTTTGTCGCTTGCTTTGGTGTACGTCTCAAATCATTTCCCTGCCCTTTGTGCATCAACTCACTACCTTCTCTTTTTCTCATCCAACGCTCTCCCAAAACCTCTGTGAGTACCCTTACATCAATATCTTTTTTTAAAAAAATAAAGTTTTTTATTTATACAACAAGAAAAAAGGGGAAAAAACACAAATACCAAATTACACACAAATTACAAAAATAACCATAGACACATAATTTTCTTAGCAAACAATAAAACACCTATTGGTCTTAACACTAAAGACCCAACCTCCCGTCTATTCCATATTTCAAATTCATATTACTTTTTGCCAATACACACTTTTATCATAATTAAACTTATTCTCAATAAATCTAATTTCTTATATCTACCTTGCAACTATTACTGAAGTTCCTTGAATGCTGCAACATAATTTAAACTACTATATTTATTTTTCAGATAATCTTTGAAAACCTCCCATTTTGAAACAAATTCCTGTTTTGATTTATTCTTTATTTTTTCTGATAAACCATCTAATTCAGCATATTCTGTCAGCTTTTGGATCCAATCTTGTATAGAGGGGATTTCATTACTCTTCCATTTTGCTGCGATCAAAACTCTTTGTAAAGAGTTTTTACATCAATATCTCTCTATCGCCCTCTTTGACAGTCAATTGTCAGTCAACACCTTCCCACACCTTTAATCCGTCTGCCTGAATTAAGTCTCTTTGAGAAGGGACCCTGCTATTTCAGTGTGCATACAATCGGTGCTTTTAAAATGTTACATGGTGGCTGCAATGGAAAAGCAACACACACTCCCTTTAGTATGTTGATTGGGCAATGGAACCATCAGGTGGGGTTGGAGGAAAGTTTAAATTAGGCATCATTGGCAGCAATTGTGCTCAGATCTAGAGAAATGTGAGAAGAGGTGGGTGTGGAGCTGACTATTGGGTTGCGATTCATGGTAAATTGGTGCCCTGGCTCCACACACACATATACACATACACACACAAACAAACATTGCTTACCCAAAGTGGTGCTTAACATTTTCCAAGAAGTCTGGTGGAAGGACAAAGCCCTAGAAGCAAATAACACATGTGACCATGTCCTCATGTATATCCAACTTTTACATTTTCTTTCAGTGTTGAAAGTTTAAAAACAAAAAAACAAAAAACAAAAAACCACAAAAAAACAGATTACATGCTTTTTATTAAGGCAAAACAATGTGCTTGTGAATTTGTGATATTGCTGTTATTTTGTAAATGTTTAAGAAAAAATGTATTTAAAGTTGGATAGCCATTCTGTGCTGGGTTTTTAACTCTGACTGGTGCATACACTCTAAACATCAGGGACCTACTGTACATACAAAACAAACAGCTACAATCTACAGCTACTGTAAAACCTAGATTCACAACTTTTACTGTAATTGAAAACCTTGCACTGTAATGGTTATTGTTTAAAAAAAACTTGTCAGAAATGATTTTGTATCTTTGATTATTATATATCTGAAATTTTAACATATTTGTATACTTGCCATGATAAACCAGGGGGAAAGCATTTGACACAGTCGAATTTCCTTTGTGTGATCCAATGCATGCATTGCTTTAAGATGTGGGTGGGAGGGAGATGGGTGGAGACAACAAATTAAAAAGGTGACCCAATTCATCAGCTTAAAAAAGAAAAAAGAGAAGCTTAAATTCCAAGCCACACACTGGTTCAACTGACGCTACAGCTGAAAAGATGAACCACCAACAACAGTAAACACATCATGTTATCCTTGCAATTCCTTATCAGTGTGGTATTGTCTAGCTATATTTCCCAACAGTGCATCATGGGTAGCTAAAAAAAATAAAATTCAAGCCGATATGAGATCTTTGAAATCACACACGACCACAAATTGATTTCCTTTGTCTTCCCAAGCCAACTTTTGATTTTGAATAAAAGGACTTGGAATCAACATGATGTCATAGTTCTTCCTGCTTTTCAATACCAATACACTCTGCGTCCAAGCGTCTTGTTTCGTAGTGAAGAGAATTTTTGACGTGGAGACAATTTTGAGACGATTTTCTTCCTGCTTTCCTTTCCTTCTTTTCTTTTACCCTACTGTGGATTAGGTATTATTTCCATATGATCTTACCCATTTCGTAGAAAATACCGTTTTCCCCTCCCTCGGCCTGCTTCCCTCCTTCCTCATGTCATTCCATCTTTTTTACAAAAGAAAAAAATATATATATACAAACAAAGGAACAAATACTCTTTTTCTTTTCTCTCTTTCTCTCTCTCTAGGATGTGTAATGTTGTGTTGTCCGGATTCTGTATAAAAAAAAAATATGTATATGATGATGTATCTGATATTTGGCAGCTCCTGGCTGCAACTTTAACCAATATAATTAACAAAGAAATGCATAATGTTGGTGTTTTAAAAAGTTTTAAAAAAAACCTAGTTAAGATGTTTGTGTAAAATTGCATGGTTTAAAATGTACTTAGTGCATTGAGAAATGTTGTTGAGTTCCTTGGTGAAGGATGGTTTGCTTTTTGATTCTAATGGTGGTTGGTTTGTTGATCAGAGTATCCTCTATACCGTATGTCTTGCTTTATTTCACATCTTCCCCCCCTTTCTTTCATTTTGTGTCCCTCAAGACCTTGCATAGCATTTATCTATCAATATATGTAATACTGTTCCTTAAAACCAGGTTGTGGAAACATTTCGTCTGGGGAAAAAAAGGATTTCGCATCATGCTTTGAATTCAGTTGCATTGGGGTTGTTGTTTTTCTGTAACAAAGATTCAGGTCTGAAGCACCTAGCTACTTCAATAAGCTCCTTTAGCTTTGGAAGGAATGCACATTATTATATTTATGTATTTATTAATTAAAAAATGTTTCTGTGCCACTGGCCTGCCAGAATATCCAAAGCAGGTTACAGCTGTAAATATTCTTCGTACAGCATTAGAAAGCGCAACAATGCCATTTAGGCAGTGCAACAATGGGAAACAGCTTATAAACATCTCATAAACAAATCAGGAAAATTTACCAATAGAAGCAGCACCTACCTATCACTAACACACCCAGAGAATTCAACCTCTTAATGTCATCAAAATAGTAAGGATTAGTGCCTGTCCAACATGGCTGAAAACAGTTTTCCATAACCAGGGCAATATCACCCCTTGAACATCACCCAGCTAATGTCTGAAGGTGTGAGCCTTTGGAGAATGAACTCCTCACTGCATATCCTCACTTTCATGGACACCATGTATCTGTGATCCTGATAGCGGACCACAACTAAACAGATGCCATTTTTAGAGGCAATGAACAAGATTTCCACACTGGGGTTAATTCTATCCATTCATCCTTGCAATTTCCCTTAGATTGTGATGATGACTAGGCATGGGCAGGTAGACGCCTACCTATACACCCCAGAAATAAGATGAAGCAGATGGAATAACTTCCCAAATGTCCATGGAGCACCTGAGAACTAATTCTGACACTCCAGTAGCTCTCCTGGCCAGAACCAAGACTCTGGCCTATGAGATTGTTGTTTTTTTTTATTCTGGGGCCAGAAGGTCTCAGAACTTGCTTCGGTATTTAATTTGCCCAAAAGGTTTGCTGGTGCAAACAGACACACATACTTAAATCCACTTGAAAACCTTGAGTTTTTCAGAATTATTGCACTACTCTACCAGGAACCTTTGTGAAAGGCGACTGCACCAATTGAAAAGAGACTGTGTCTAAGCCACAAAAGGAAGGCAGTTTTAAATTTGTTGAAACACCACAGAATTATCTTCAATCCCAAATAATCCCTGGGTTTGGATGATTGGTTTCGATCGCAGATAATTCTATAATGTCAATATTAAGAAACAAACGTCATTGCAGGGAACAGCATAAAGTTAACAATAAAACTACATCCATAAAGCGAAAAACAAAAAATCATTTTAGGAGTTCAGCAAAGAGCTATCTGTAATCCAAGGAAAGGTGTAATTCCAGGGGTTCCTAAGAAGTGTCTTTGATGGGTAAATTGTTTTCCAAAAGTTGTTTTTTTTAATGGCAGTGCAGGGATTGCCAGATTTTAACACTGATCCAAGATATAAGGGTAATGATCTGGCCCTGGGGTGAATTCCTGGGGTGAATTTACATGATCAGAGTACCTACCCTGAGATAGTTCCTTCAAAGGTTGCTTTCCTGAATCAACAAAATATTTATAAAAGCTGCAGGGGATCCCAAAAGGTGGACAGTTAATAAAACAATGGCTTACTGAATAAAATGAATAGTAAAACAATTAATTGGGGGAAGGGCAGAGATGTTTAAAAGCAACATAAAATATCACAGAGAATGTAAAAGCTCAGTCTGACTGAGGTAGTTTCCTATATAACCAGTGATAAAAGATCATGGCACTAATGTAACTCTCTTGATTCACAATCATATAGTAGAGAATGACGTTCTGCCTCGGGGTGTTCATAATAACATGGTCTCCTGAGGTCAAAATAAACTCTCTGACTAGCATGCACTATCCAAAGATGAATGATGCTGAGGCTAGGGACATAGGATTCTGCCTTCTGCCAGATCAGACCATTGGCCCATCTTGCACACTATGGTCTACAGTTATTGGCAAAGACTCTCCATGGTTTCAGAAAAGGAGTTTCTCTCACCTGAAGACACCAGGGAATGAACCTGGGACCTCCATTCCAGGCAGCTGTGGTGTACTGGTTAAGAGCGGTAGTCTCGTAATCTGGGGAACCGGGTTCGCGTCTCCGCTCCTCCACATGCAGCTGCTGGGTGACCTTGGGCCAGTCACACTTCTCTGAAGTCTCTCAGCCCCACTCACCTCACAGAGTGTTTGTTGTGGGGGAGGAAGGGAAAGGAGAATGTTAGCTGCTTTGAGACTCCTGAAGGGGAGTGATAAAGCGGGATATCAAATCCAAACTCCTCCTCCAAACTCCTCCTACCATTGAGTTACAACTTTCCCCTAAGGAAAAAGCGCAAGTGGTGCAGGAGCATAAAGAATCCCCAAGGCCTAAAATGGAATGCTTGCAGGGATTAGACATCAGTCCCTCAAGGAAGGAACAAAGGAAAGCTATCTCTGGTTCCTTCCCAGCTCCCTGGTCATTTTTCTTCCATTCCTGACTCCTAGAAAGAGGCTGGCTACTCAAGAAGAAGAAGAAGAGTTTGGATTTGATATCCCGCTTTATCACTACCCGAAGGAGTCTCAAAGTGGCTAACATTCTCCTTTCCCTTTCTCCCCCACAACAAACACTCTGTGAGGTGAGTGGGGCTGAGAGACTTCAAAGAAGTGTGACTAGCCCAAGGTCACCCAGCAGCTGCATGTGGAGGAGCAGGGGAAGCGAACCCGGTTCACCAGATTACGAGTCTACCGCTCTTAACCACTACACCACACTGGCTCTCACAACAATTATTGGTGCTTTCTGGACCTCCTCAGCGTTTTATGTCAATGAAGGTTCAAAAAGCAGTTGGGGGCTCGAAAGGACATTGGGTAGCTTCTGTTACTACTCTGAATTCTTCTCATCTGATCCTCCAGATTAGGTGAACTTCCCCTATTGCCCTGCTGTATCCCAACAGCATGAGAAGATTGGGAAGGTTGGAAATGATAGATAGACAGACAGATAGAAGATAGATGATAGATAGATAGATGATAGATAGATAGATGATAGATAGATAGATAGATAGATGATAGATAGATGATAGATAGATAGATAGATAGATAGATAGATAGATAGATAGATATGATAATACAGCTCTATTGTGGAACTTTCAGAAGATGTTCCCTCTGCTGGAATCAACTTAGAAGGCCACGCAATAATATACTTTACAAGCTCATCTATGAGAGATGCTCTATAAGGAACATTCTGTCTTTTCAGAGACATCTCTTTGTGACAGGGAGGAAGAAAGGTGAATTTATTTATTTGGACAACATTGTATACTGCCCAATAGCTAACATTCTAATGTTAATTTATAAGCCATAAAGGAAATTAAAACAAACAAGGAACACATAATCACACACACCAAACAGGTAAACCATATAAAACAGCATTAACTAGCACTAAAAGTTCTGTAAGATAATAGAAGGCTCTTCATCTAGTGCCCAAGGACTGTAGCAAGGGCAGCAGGCGAGCCTCTGTGAAGTCCTGTAACTGGTTTGTAACTCTTTTCCAGTTTGTTTATGAGAAATGTGCTGGGGAAGAGTTAGCTTCCTAGTTTCAGCACCACGGACAGCAGATTGCAGCCTCCCTGTTTAAACTGTTGAGTCCGCTGTTTCCTCTGCAATGGCACCTCTTGTCTTTTCCAGATATCATAAACAGTTCTGCAACCACTAACAAGAGTTGAAAAAAAGCTTTATTTCATGCCGGCCCCTGGTGAAATTCAGGTAACTGGAGCAGTTCCGTGCTGCATCTACCAAAAGTTATCACATCCTGCGAATATGTGATGCGGTTAAGCAGTTGCTGAGCTTCCATCCTGCAAGATAAATAATAATAATGACGACTGTTCTGAATGCCCAACCAGTAGTTAATATAAAAACCCTTTAAGATAGGCCAATATTATTTTCCAGTCATTTCAGATTTGAGTTTTCCCTCAGGCCGCTTAGATGGATTTCCCTACTCAGTGCTATTTTCCTGGAACAAGAGATACCAGAACTCACCATCAGCACCTCCCTTGTTGTCTTGTAATGGCAATGGTGAGTTCTGCCTGGAAAAAAAGCCTTGCCCCTACTTGTGGCTCACAAAATAAGTCATATCGTGGTGTACAAGATCTTAAAAAACAACAACCCTGCAGTCCCTGGCATGGAGTAAGATGGGAGGAGAGGTTGCTCATTTTCTATTATTAAATAGTGTGTAAACAAGTTATTGGGACGCAGGTGGCGCTGTGGGTTAAAACCTCAGCACCTAGGACTTGCCGATCGAAAGGTCGGCGGTTCGAATCCCTGCGGCGGGGTGCGCTCCCGCTGCTCGGTCCCAGCGCCTGCCAACCTAGCAGTTCGAAAGCACCTCCGGGTGCAAGTAGATAAATAGGGACCGCTTACCAGCGGGAAGGTAAACGGCGTTTCCGTGTGCAGCTCTGGCTCGCCAGAGCAGCGATGTCACGCTGGCCACGTGACCCGGAAGTGTCTCCGGACAGCGCTGGCCCCTGGCCTCTTGAGTGAGATGGGCGCACAACCCCAGAGTCTGTCAAGACTGGCCCGTACGGGCAGGGGTACCTTTACCTTTACCTTTTTAAACAAGTTATTACACGTGATGTGTTGTTGAGATGTTTTCAGAATGCATTTAAATATGAAATACAAAAGTGCAGGAAGTCAGAACTGTAAACGATGCAAGAAAGTAGGATTTGGAAAGAACATGGGCAGGGGATAGTTTGAGATTTGATTCCTCTACACCATGGGAACAATCGGATAGGAACCTCTGGGGCTAAATCACAGAGCCACCTCAGCACACATGCAGAGCATCTGAACATCCCAAATCGGCCACTATCCTTCAAAATTGGCCACTGCCCTTCAAAAGGGTGTCGCCTGCCTGCCCACAGCACTTCAGACTGAGGCTGAAATATAAAAGTCTGCAAAATAAGTTCTGAAAGATAAGAACATTTGGAAGAGTCCGCTCATCTAGTTCAGCATTCTGTACTCCCAAGACTTCACTGTTCAATAAAGCCCATCACTGTTTCCAGGCTGGTCCAGATGTTGGTAAACTTGTTTTATTACAGTTTATTGCACATACCACCACCCCTCCAATTTCATGCAGGAATTCATGCATGAGTCAAATAGCTTGATTTCCACAACTTATTTAAAAGGGGGGGGGGAGGAGTGGAACAGTCAGAAATCCTGTGAGCCGCACTTCTGTGCTCACACAACCTACAACATGCTGGAAAACAACAGACACAACAGCATCTGACCTGATCCTAAACTTCGTCTATTATTGGAACATGCAGGTAGATAAATGCACATCTAAAATGTCAGGTGTGTGAGACAAATGCAGGTTTGGAAATTCATATCAAACAGGTATAGTCGAGTTCACTTTCGGGAACAAACCTGGTTTTTCTGCTACATCCCATGAGAAATGCCCACAGATAGGTACATGGTCCTGTGAATGCCTTCTCTGATACAAATAGGATTGTGGTCTTATTTGGGGAAACAGAAAAAAGCCCTGATACAGGTTGGTGTGAAAGTTGTCCTCTACATCTGTAACCTCAATCCCAAATGCTTTATCTATTTTCTTTTAAGAATTTTTCTAAAGGCCCATAACTTGAAAATATTTGTGGTGCTGCACAAAATGAATAAAAACAAATTGTGAAGTCTAAGCTATAAGAATGCTTTGTAAAACTAGCCTGAACAATATTTATCCAATAACACTACCTTGAAAAAAGCTGGTGGGGAAAAATATTGCTTAAAGAAAGTCTTGATGAGGCACCTAAGAGAATAAATTGTTAGTGCCATACTAATTTCTAGGGCAAAGTGTATCCCAAAGTGTAGGTTTGCTACAATGCTAATACCCTAGGGACTTGCTAAATGGATCTCTGGGGAAATGTGGTACCCATAGGATGACCTCACTTGATCTCTCGCTCATTGCTTGGAGGTAAGAACCATTGGGTTAGATCCAGGTGGGAATCATAAAATTGGAATGATTTTCAAGGTCATCTAGTTCAACATCAATGCAGGGAATCCGGAGGTCAACCATCCCCAGTAGGGACTGACCAGTCTCTGTGCTTGAAGACCTTCAGTGAGTTAGAGCCCCCACCACTTGTCAAAATTGATTCCATTCTCAAATTACTCAAGACTAATTCATTTAACATAGCCTCCCCCTAAAATCAACAGAAGTTAGCTCTGACTTTACTGAAGTCCCACTGATTTCATTAGGAACTAAGAGCCACTAACTAATCCTGGATCCCAACAATTGTTTTCCATGGAATCAGTCAGGGGTTGCCAACCATTTTGGGCCCAGGGAGCCTCAAACGGGATGAATTACTGTGGACACCACACATGTTGCAACTCTTCTCTCCTAGCTTTAGCCCCTTTGCTTCCCCCCCCCCAGCCCCCAAAAATCGCAACAACGCGACAATTAGGCTGGAAAAAAAGCTTTTGACTGGGTAGTCTTCTTTCATTGGATTAAAAAAAAAATCCCCTCTATTTAGCTAACTATAGCTTCTTGCTTCAGACCTTAACTTCCATAACTGCCTCTTTCCCTGTTCCATGTGTAAGGTGTTTTAATTTTCCTTTAATTTCTTTTTCTGCACTTCCGAGACTAGTCCTTTTTAAAAAATGCAAAGTGTGAATTGTTGTCATCAGCTTCATAATGTTCATTAGGTTTTATCTTTTTTTCTGCTCTCCACCAAGTTATTTTCAATGAAAGTCAGTGGCTGTCTTCCCTTGGACACTAATGAATGTATATATCGTTAAGTGGCAGAATACACAGGAGAGTGGTTGAGTTAAGGATTAGAGGGGATTTGGTAAAGCCTGTTTATTTTTTTAAAATGAGTTAAAGCATTTAATATTTTACCACCATTTACGTGGTTTTGGGGAACCAAGATTATGTCAAGATCTCATACCAAAACAAGCCAAAATCTGTCTGAGTTGAGCGTCTCTTCTTCCACAAACCATATTTTAGATGATACTTTAAATGTCATTTTAAATGTTTTATTGAAACATGTACTGATGAAAAAAAGAAACAAACACAAAAAACACAAAAAAACAAAATGTCATCTTGACAAAAGATTTATACATGACTCAGAAAGTATTTATTTCAATTTTGTACCTTTCCATTTTAATACATTATACTGTATTGATTCAACTGAGATAATATAAACAGTTCATTTTAATAATATCATTGTGTGTGGCTGATTATTTCTCTCCACCTGGTTCTTCCCGTGAATGCTGATAAGCTTCACAAGCCTCAGATGGGAACAAGTTCATCGCAGGTAAGGGGGGCGAAAGGATATTAACCAAGAGGGAGGGATGAATCTGTAAATTTTGATTTCTCTCTGCTTCTCATTTTCCCAGTCTCAAATTCAGTTCTCTACATTTCTGTAGCATTTTGCCTTAACGATTTAACAATCTCATGAAAATTCATAAGCATTTCAATGCAAATGTCTCCTAATAAACACACATAGCGTTCGTATTAATAATAACGTAGAACGCCCTTCCACCAGATGTCAGGGAGATAAACAACAATACAATTTTTAGAAGGCATCTGAAGGCGTCCTTGTACAGGGAAGTTTTTAAATGTTCAATGTTTTACTGTGTAGTGTATTTTGTTGGAAACCACCCAGAGTAGCTGGGGCAACCCAGTCAGATGGTCAGAATACAGATAATAAAAATAGTAGTAGTAGTGTTTGGTAGCCACTGAGAGCCTTATGCTCCATGAACTAACACCCCTTTTAAGCTAAATTGGTGCCCATCACTACTTCTTGTTGGCACAGAGGGTTTAACTAAAATACTGTGGGGTAAAGTAGTTTCTTTTTGTCAATTCTGAAGCACGCAACACTCAGCTTTATTGAACAGTCCTGAGTTCTGGTATCACGAAAGAGGGAGAAAAGTTTCACACTATCCAATTGCTTAAAAAAGGTAAAGGGACCCCTGACCATTAGGTCCAGTCATGGCTGACTCTGGGGTTGCAGTGCTCATCTCGCTTTACTGGCCAAGGGAGCCGGCGTACAGCTTCCGGGTCATGTGGCCAGCATAACTAAGCCACTTCTGGCGAACCAGAGCAGCGCACGGAAACGCCGTTTACCTTCCCGCCAGAGTGGTACCTACCGTATTTTTTGCTCTATAGGACGCACTTTTTCCCCTCCAAAAATTAAATGGAAATCTGTGTGCATCCTATGGAGTGAGTGCAGGCTCCTTGGCTTCAGCTATAGCAACGCGAAGCCTCCGAAGCACAGAGAGAGCACTCCCTCCGTGCTCCAGAGGCTTCGCGTTGCTTTTGTTGAAGCCTGGAGAGCGAGAGGGGTCTGTGTGCAATGACCCCTCTCGCTCTCCAGGCTTCAGGGATAGCTGCCTGAAGCCTCCGGAGTGCAGTGGGAAGTCCCACTGTGCTCCAGAGACTTCGGGTTCCTTTTGCTGAAGTTGGGAGAGCAAGACTCACCCAGCTTCAGCAGAGAGGGAGAGCTGTGCATCGCCCCTTCCGCAAAGCGGAAGGAGAAATGGAAGGGGCTCTGTTTCTTCTGCCACTTCGCTGAAGGGGCGCTGAGCAGAGAGGGGAAGAATTTTTTTTCTTGTTCTCCCCCTCTAAAACATGGTGCGTCCTATGGTTGGGTACGTCCTATAGAGCGAAAAATACGGTATTTATCTACTTGCACTTTGATGTGCTTTCAAACTGCTAGGTTGGCAGGAGCAGGGACAGAGCAATGGGAGCTCACCCCGTCGTAGGGATTCGAACCGCTGACCTTCTGATTGGCAAGTCCTAGGCTCTCTGGTTTAACCCACAGCACCACCCATGTCCCTCCAATTGCTTTACACAATGCATAATTTTATGCACCTCTATCAGGTCCTCCTCTGATTCACTTTTCTTTTTTAAAAAAATATAATATTTATTAACAGTTTAAAGATTACAAAAAGAAGAAAAAGAATTAAACAAGACAATACGATACATTACAAAAAATACACACTACATAAAACATTGAATTAACAAAACAAAACAAAACAATTAAAAACACATCCAATAATTTCAATATCTTATCTTTCATTCACTTGTTTCCGCGACCTCCTCACACCTCCCTTTTTGTATTCCACTTCAGTTAACTGTTTCAGCAGTTCCTTTCCATCTTCCTCTACTTTCTGTCCTGTAATTTATCTTAACATATTCTAACCTTATTTTTCCCTTTAATGCATTAACAGTCTATTTGTACTTAGTTCCTTATAACATTTCTTACCTGGCAGGGGAGATACCATGATCACTTTTCTAAACGAAAACAACAAAAAAAATCACCCTGATAAATCCAGTTGTCCTTTTTTGTACCTTTTCCAGCTCCACAATTTCTGTTTTGAGATGGGGTGACCAGAGGTGTAGGTAGCAACCCAAGTGCAGTCACACAATGGTGTTGCATAAAGACATTATGATAAGGGTATTTTCAGTTCCATCCCCTTACTGGAGGATTTGCAAAATAAACCATGGAAAGAGAAGAAGGGAAATCATTGATATTTTAAGGATGTTTAAATGAGTATTTTAAATTGTAAAACAGAAAATTTAATAAACATTATATATATATATATATATATATATATATATATATATATATGTCTCATTTGGATTCATTTGGCTTGCCAGTTGCTGAAAGTGACCACGAGGTGATTGATAATATCATCATTTATCCGTTTTAGACCCTTAAGTAGCAGCAGTTGCCATTGTCCTGTTCGCCTCTGCGTAGCTCCATCTCTATTATTGATATATCGCAATGTTTAGCTGGTGATATATCGCGATACTGAAAACCAGTTATCGCCTAGCTCTAATACAGGGCTGCCATCAGATTTCTTCTAAAAGTTGTGTAGTTACTTATTTCCTTGCCTTGGGGGTCGCATAACTCCATACCCTCCAACATTTTTCCTATGGAAAAGCTGGACATTCCAGAATCAAATCAGAAACTGGGATGGATTCTATAAATCCAGGACTGTCCCTGGAAAATAGGTCTGTGATATTAGGATTGCAGCAGAGAGCACCAATTTACCTTTAGTTCTCCAGTTCTTCTCAGTAGTTCCACAGAACTGGTGAGTATTTACTGATCGCACAATGCAAGGATGTGGGCTCATTGCTTACAGGATAACAGACTGAGATTGAATCCTGACAAGACAGAAGTACTGTTTTGGGGGGATAGGGGGTGGGTGGGTGTGGGGGACTCCCTGGTCCTGAATGGGGTAACTGTGCCCCTGAAGGCCCAGGTGTGCAGCCTGGGAGTCATTTTGGACTCGCAGCTTTCCATGGAGGCACAGGTCAATTCTGTGTCCGGGGCAGCTATTTACCAGCGCCATCTGGTACACAGGCTGAGACCCTCCCTGTCTGCAGACTGTCTTGCCAGAGTGGTGCATGCTCTATTTATCTCCCGCTTGGACTGCTGCAATGTGCTCTACGTGGGGCTACCTTTGAAGGTGCCCCGGAAACTACAACTAATCCAGAATGCGGCAGCTAGACTGGTAACTAGGAGACCACATAACACCGAGACCACATAACACTGGTCTTGAAAGACCTACATTGGCTCCCATTACATTTCCGAGCACAATTCAAAGTGTTGGTGCTGACCTTTAAAGCCCTAAACGGCCTCGGTCCTGTATACCTGAAGGGGTGTCTCCACCCCCATCATTCAGCCCAGACACTGAGATCCAGCACCGAGGGTCTTCTTATCTTTAAACGACATCTGAAGGCAGCCTATTTAGGGAAGTTTTTAATATTTAATGCTGTATTGTTTTTAACACTTGATTGGGAGCCGCCCAGAGTGGCTGGGGAAACTCAGCCAGATGGGAGTGGTATAAATAATACATTATTATTATTATTATTATTATTATTATTATTATTATTATACACTCATAGGGAGCTCTCTAAATCATAAGATGTCAAGGAACACGCACCCACACAAGTAATTCATGATAGGAAATGCCACTTGTCCAAAGGTCTCTGAAGCGGATGCAGCTGGAATGGTTAAAAGCAAACCAGTACCAGGAGCGGGGAACGCTGCAAAGGAATTTTCTAATCCAGCCAATCAGTGATCCAAGAGCTGCACAGCGCTGACCTGAAAGAAGAGATGTCATGCATAAAAGGCCACAGGGAAAATTGGAAGGTTTGCAGCATCTAGAGATGAGAGACTGCAAGATGTAGGAGATGAACAACCAAGATACTGGTAAATACTGCTTGTATTTTGACAGCCTGCCTAGGGATCTGGCTGCCATTACCACGATTTGTGTTCCTGGCTGTCGCGCGTATCCTCTCTCCCAATCCAAGGTGTGTGAAGAAGGAAATCCCCTCTGCCTCCATCCCACCTATAAAGGTAAAGGTAAAGGGACCCCTGACCATTAGGTCCAGTCATGACCAACTCTGGGGTTGCAGCGCTCATCTCGCTTTATTGGCCGAGGGAGCCGGTGTACACATTCTGGGTCTTGTGGCCAGCATGACTAAGCCGCTTCTGGCGAACCAGAGCAGCGCATGGAAACACCGTTTACCTTCCCGCCAGAGCGGTACCTCTTTATCTACTTGCACTTTGACGTGCTTTTGAACTGCTAGGTTGACAGGAGCAGGGACCGAGCAACAGGAGCTCACCCCGTCGCAGGGATTCAAACCGCTGACCTTCTGATCGGCAAGCCCTAGGCTCTGTGGTTTAACCCATAGCGCCACCCGCATCCCTTCCCATCCCACCTGAGGTGTGGCTAAATGCTAAAATGATCTGCTAATATGCTGTGGTCACTTTCAAACCCTTTCCAGCCTCTGGGCAACATTCCGGGGTCACATGTGGGTGGATGGCAAAGAGGAAAGCAAAAGTGGGGACAGCAATGAATGTCAATCTTACCTTTGTACAGATACAGATACAACTATGCGCTGTGGTCTAAACCACTGAGCCTTTGGCTTGCCGATCAGAAGGTCAGCGGTTCGAATCCCCATGACGGGGTGAGCTCCCGTTGCTCGGTCCCTGCTCCTGCCCACCTAGCAGTTCGAAAGCACTCCAAAGTGCAAGTAGATAAATAGGTACCGCTCCGGCAGGAAGGCAAACGGCGTTTCCGTGCGCTGCTCTGGTTCGCCAGAAGTGGCTTAGTCATGCTGGCCACATGACTCAGAAGCTGTCTGTGGACAAATGCCAGCTCCCTCGGCCTATAGAGCGAGATGAGCGCCGCAACCCCAGAGTCATCCGCGACTGGACCTAACAGTCAGGGGTACCTTTACCTTTTTACAGACACCTCACACCTCTGACCTCCAATCAGGCAGGCAAAAGGGATATTGAGAGCTCAAGGACACCATCCAGGCAGGCAAAAACGCTTTGTTGGCAAAGCAGGGCTGGTGAGGACTCGCGATTAGTCCTTGGGCCTCCGACTGCCTACCCCTGTTTTAAATCCTCTCCAGCAAGCTGCCTTTATTTACTTGGCCAATAGATCTGTGTGCTGCTTTTCACTGAAGCGACTGACGACCTGCAAGCCAAGTGCATTATAAAATGCAATTTAAGATCGTGCAAAATGCAAAATCTCAAAAGAGTACAGTGGTACCTTGAATTAAGAACTTAATTCATTCTGGAGCTCCGTTCTTAACCTGAAACTGTTCTTAACCTGAAGCACCACTTTAGCTAACGGGGCCTCCTGCTGCCGCTGCGCCGCCGGAGCCCGATTTATGTTCTCATCCTGAAGCAAAGTTCTTAACCCAAGGTACTATTTCTGGGTTAGCAGAGTCTGTAACCTGAAGCGTCTGTAACCCAAGGTACCACTGTATTTCAAATCATTGCAACACTCATGCAGCATAGCAGAAAATTATCGAAATCAGGCAAAACGCACGCACGCACACACCGCCAAATCCTACTTCTGCAACACAGATCGAAACAGTTGCTAAAGGCTGCAGTAAAAGAGATGGCTCTTTAGACTCAAAACCCATAAGCTGTGGGACTTGTCCGATGTCCCCAAGATCATATTCCCCACAATTATGGGACCACCATCGAAAATGCCCTCATCTGAGAACTCACCAACATAGCTTCCTTTATAGGTGGGTACCTCTGCAATGTTTTAAAGACCACAAGCAGATGGGTTGCACCTAGCGGAGGCTATTAAGGCAAGTAGGGTTGTTGTTGTTGTTTAGTCGTTTAGTCGTGTCCGACTCTTCGTGACTCTATGGACCAGAGCACACCAGGCACTCCTGTCTTCCACTGCCTCCCGCAGTTTGGTCAAACTCATGCTGGTAGCTTTGAGAACACAGTCCCACCATCTCGTCCTCTGTCATCCCCTTCTCCTTGTGCCATCTATCTTTCCCATCATCAGGGTCTTTTCCAGGGAGTCTTCTCTTCTCATGAGGTGGCCAAAGTCTTGGAGCCTCAGCTTCAGGATCTGTCCTTCCAGTGAGCACTCAGGGCTGACTTCCTTCAGAATGGATAGGTTTGATCTTCTTGCAGTCCATGGGACTCTCAAGAGTCTCCTCCAGCACCAGAATTCAAAGCCATCAATTATTTGGCGATCAGCCTTCTTTATGGTCCAGCTCTCACTTCCATACATCACCACTGGAAGGCAGGTGGGGTACTGCCCCACTAACCTCAGTTTGCCCTCATCCAGCCCCCACCTGGCTCCCTATCTACTATGGCACTGGCTTCTGGCTTCCCCCTCCTTAGTCTCAGTGTTACCCTTGCAGAATTCAGCTAGGAGGAGAACGGAGAAAAAAGTAGAATGAGTTTGTGCTGGTCCCGGGGGTAAGGTACCGTAGGTGTAAGCAGAGTCCACACGAAGAGGGGCGAGGTCCGAGGCGGAGAGCCGGGCGGGGAACAGGAACGCTGGAACAGGAGGCCAAGCAGGGAACAGGAACACAGAAAGGTCCGAAGCCAACAACGACGTTGCTCCCGCAACCTGGGACCGGGCTGACTGGGCTTTTATCCTCTTCTAAGGCCAGGGGCGGTCCCGGCCCCCAGGAGCCCCGCCTCCTCTGGCCTTAAGGCAAGCACTCCTCCTGGGAGCAACAAGTTCCCTTCGCCTCTCTGCCCTAAGCCTCTGCAGATCAGGAGAGGCCGAAGGGTTACTGGGCCCTGGAGGAGGCTCACCTGACGCCACTGAGTCCTCAAGCACCTCTGGGGCCAGAAGGGTTTCACCTGGGGCCAGCTCCTGGTGCTCTGCCACAGGTGCAGGCTCTTCAGCATCTAGGCCTTGCCCCAGTTCAGCCGGCCCTGGAGGCGGGGACTCCTGTGCAGGCTGGGATTCCTCTGGTTCAGCCTCTGAATCGGAATCCCAGGCCATCACAGAGTTGGTTATAGGTCCACCTACTGTTGTCATCTCTGCCTTCTTCCCTACCAGACCCAATGGGCACCAACCACCATTAGCTGGAACTGAGGTGCTTATACCTCAAACACAGTTCCCTCACTGTGAGGAGAGAAGTTACAGAGAACCAGGCAGATGGCCTTCTTGGTAGTGGTGCCCACCTTGTGGAACGCCCTCCCATCAGATGTCAACGAGATAAATAACTATACAACTTTAAATAATAATAATAATAAATTTTTATCTATACCCCGCCCTTCCCGGTTCAAAAACCGGGCTCAGGGCGGCTAACAACCAATTTAAAACACTTAATTATAAAAACAACATAAAATACAGTATAAAAACTTGAACAACAATAAAATTAAAAAATCAGTTAGATAATCCCCAGAGCTAGCTGGCTGAATTGGTCCTACTTGGCACGGCGAGGAGGCCAGGGGAGAATTAGCTGTGGGGTCACAGAGCGGGTGATCTTCATAAAGGAGGGAAGAGAAGGGAAATAAAAGATCAGGCTGAATTCAAATTAAAGGCCAGGCGGAATAGCTCTGTCTTACAGGCTCTGCGGAAGGAGGTTAAATCCTGCAGAGCCCTGGTCTCATGGGACAGAGCATTCCACCAGGTTGGAGCCATCACTGAGAAGGCCCTGGCCCTGGAAGAGGATAGTCTGACTTCCTTAGGGACCTCTAAACTATGGTTATTCGTGGACCTTAAGGTCCTCTGCGGGGCAGACCAGGAGAGGTGGTCCCGTAAATACGAGGGCCCTCTGAAGGCAGCCGTGTATAGGGAAGATGTTAAGAACGTAAGAGCCTGCTGGATTAGGCCAATGGCCCATCTAGTCCAGCATCCTGTTCTCACAGAGGAAAAGCAGATGCCTGGGGGATCAGAGCACAAGAGCAACTCTCCCCTCCTGTGTTTTCCAGGAACTGGTATTCAGAAGCATTGCTTCCTCCAATTGTGAAGGAAGAGAGCACAGCCTTCATGACTAGCAGCCTCTCTTCCATGAATCCACCCTAAGCAAACTCAATACAGTGGTACCTTGGTTCTCAAATTTAATCCGTTCCGGAAGTCTGTTCCAAAACCAAAGCATTCCAAAACCAAGGCGTGCTTTCCCATAGAAAGTAATGCAAAATGGATTAATCCGTTCCAGACTTTTAAAAACAACCTCTAAAACAGCAATGCACAATGAATCAATCAGTAGCTGAACTGGGTTCCACACAGTCGCAAAAACAAAAGAGCTGCAAAAACAAAAACACAAAATTAGCAAAAACAGACAGACCTCAGTTTAATACTTAAAATGGAAGTGTGGCGCTCAAACTGGAAGCGTAACTCTCAAAACAGAGCATGTTTGGCTTCCAAAAAAAGTGGACAAACCAGAACGCTTACATCCTGGTTTGCAGTGTTTGAGTACCAAGGCGTTTGAGAACCAAGGTACCACTGTATTGCCTCCCAGTGATTTGTCATGACAATATACACAAACCTTCAGAAGAGGGAGAAAAAGGGGGAGGGGGTACTTTTAGGATTTTTTAGGAGCAGCTGTTTGTTTGTTTGTTTGTTATACGTCCTGGGTTGCCTTGGGCAAGATCAAACGACTAAGAAATTATTATTATTATTATTATTATTATTATTATTATTATTATTATCCTATCTAGTGCCCTGCATCCTGACTGCAATGGTGGCCAACGAGATTGGCCTAGGAGCTACCGGGGAGGCGAGGCTTTGGTGAAAGTGCGAGCTTCACCAGTTGGATTTTCAGCTGCATGGCTGAGAGCGAGCCAAGAGATAAGCTCTTGCATGGAGGTGCCGCGATGGAAGCGAAGCACCGCCCGCTGAATGTTAGCAGCGCAGCTGGAGGAAGAAGAGAAATCCAACAGGTGAAGATCAGCCCGGTTGAACTCCAGCCTGTTGAGCAGCAGCCGCTTTGAAACGCAGCAGCCCTCGCCTAACGCTGCTGCTGTCTACGCTACTGCCTGCTCCGCGCGCAGCGCAACAACGGAGGTGTAAGCGCCGCCGCCCTGTCCCATTCCTCCTTCCCCCCCATCCCCGGGCGGCTCTCCTTAAGTTTAGCGGCTCCCTAGTTCTTCCTTCCTCCGCTTTCTTCCAATCAGGCGCCATTTTAGACGGCCGCGATGCGCCTGGCAGGAGCTAGGCCCCAAACCAAGAGGGCGGCAGCGGCAGCGTGGTCGTCATCACCGCGCGCCAGCCTCTCTGGGAGGCCCCCTTCCGCCAAGATGGCGATGCTAGCAGAACGTGAGTATGAAACCGGCTGAAAGGACGGCAGGGAGAGGAATGAAGGGGCGGCGGGGCCCGCTCTTCGTCTCGCGGTCGTTGACGACGCCCCGTCACGCCAGGAGAGCCCCGCTGGGCCCGGCTTCCCCCCACCCCGCCCCGCCCACCCAAAGGGTCCCGCTCAGCCCCAGTCTCCTGCTCCAGACCGAGGACAGCCAGATGCCTCCGGGGCATAGCTGTCAATTTTTCCCTTTTCCTCATTATCAACCTTTATTACGGTCCAGAGACCCAACAAATCGTTACAAAGCAATACACAATTCAGACAGCCTGTTGTTGTTGTTGTTTAGTCGCTTAATCATGTCCGACTCTTCGTGGCCCCCTAGACCAGAGCATGCCAGGCACTCCTGTCTTCCACTGCCTCCCGCAGTTTGGTCAAACTCATGCTAGTAGCTTCGAGAACACTGTCCCACCATCTCGTCCTCTGTCGCCCCCTTCTCCTTGTGCCCTCCATCTTTCCCAACATCAGGGTCTTTCCCAGGGAGTCTTCTCTTCTCATGAGGTGGCCAAAATATTGGAGCCTCAGCTTCAGGATCTGTCCTTCCAGTGAGCACTCGGAGGTGATTTCCTTCAGAATGAGTAGGTTTGATCTTCTTGCAGTCCATGGGACTCTCAAGAGTCTCCTCCAGCACCAGAATTCAAAAGGATCAATTCTTCAGCGATCAGCCTTCTTTATGGTCCAACTCTCACTTCCATACATCACTACTGGGAAAACCATAGCTTTAACTATACGGACAGCCTACCTCCAGGTGAAACAAGCTTTTTGTTCAGACTTAAAGATCATTGGTTCTTGCAACCACCGCTAAAAACTTCACCACTGCTAATGTTCTAGCGTTTGTCTGGTCTTCCAATAGGAACCTGACATAGTGATCCTCTGATTTCCCCGGGAAAGGTACCAACAAGGGTAATATCAGTTCAGCCCTGGCTTGCTCATATTTCGCACAGTGCAACAAAATATGTTTTATAGAATCAATGTCTTGAGCACATGAGCAAAGTCTGTCCTGGTAGGGAACTCCTCTCACCCTGCCATCCAACACTGCAGAGGGAAAGACGTTTAGTCTGGCTTTGGAGGAAAGCCTTCGATTGTTTGTTACTGTCAGGTTTTTAATGTAAGATGTTAACTTAAAGACATGCCCATATTGTACTCCTACCGCCAGCGGGTACTCCTAATTTCTTGCGAGTAATCCTATTCGGAATAAGGGAATTTCCCCTTTAAAAAAGGGGAAAGTTGGCAGCTATGCTCCGGGGTCCCCGCTTCCAAGTAGGGTTGCCGCCTGCGCTGCATAACTCAGGATTGCCGCGTATTTCAGTGTAGAATGCTGTGCGTCCTGTATTGAGACAAATTTTGTCCTGTATTTCAGGCAGGGTGGATGTGATTTAAATCAAATCTATTTAAATCACTAGTCATTAAATTTATTTTTTCTTCTTCTTACAGAAATACATTCCTGCTGGTATAATCTTAATATTTACAACCAGATGGAGGTTTCATTTTTGGAATAATAAATTTTCAGAGTAGTTTTTACAGTTACAGTGGTACCTCTAGACACGAACGGGATCCGTCCCAGAGCCCCGTTCGCATCTAGAGGTAAACGTATCTGGCAATGGCACGTCTGCGCACGTGTGCGTCGCTTTTCGCTGCTTCTGTGCATGCGTGTGACTTCATTTTGAGCATCTGCGCATGCGCAAGCAGCGAAACCTGGAAGTAACGTGCTCCGTTACTTCCGGGTTGCAGCAGAGTGCAACTCGAATGTGCTCAACTCGAAGCGTATTTAACCCGAGGTATGACTGTATATCAAAAACTGCTGATTTGGTTATACTATTAGAAATACATAGACAGATAATTATGAAATTATTGTGAGGTTTGATAAGTTAACTGTTTATATTTGGACAACTTTTCTACTGTGCTTTATTGGAAGGAGAAAAATAATTATTTCCTTAATAGCAATTAAAACAATTTATTTAACTAAAACAATAACATTATAGCATATGTATCCATGTTTGTTAACTGATGTGGTTAAACTTTTTTTTTTAACCCAACTTAGACTGGGTTTCAGCACACATGAAAAACTTAAAACAAATCCTTATTTCTTGATTAATAGCCTTTGGACTACAATGTAACTTAAATAGAAAACTATCTTTAGAAAGAGTTTCTTCCTCCAAAAGCATTTTATTTTAAAAATCCAATTTATTTATTTTTTTAAAAAATCCAATTTAAAGTGATGGATTGCTTTGGAGTCACTTCAGCACCACATTGGGGGGGGGGGAATTGTTCACCAACTCCCTACCCCCCCCCCCAGCCCTGTCTTGTATTTTGCCAGAACAAAGATGGCAACCCTACTTCTAAGGAAAAAAGTAGGAAACTGGGAAACAAGGGGAAAGTGGCTCATTGAGGCCTGTGTTTTATGACGTGCTTTTTTGTGTACACTGCTCTGAGGCTAATTTGACAAATTTTCCTGACTTGCTGGCAAGCTGAATAGGAGCAGCCCATTCTTGTTGCGGGTTCTGTTCTTCTGGACACGTCAACTGGCGGTCATTGCCACCTCCTGTAAGAAGCTCTGCTGCCTATTCTTACTCTGCTTATTCGTTTGCTCTGCAGTGCCCTGGCCCCTGTGTGAATTTAAAAGCCTAGAGGCAGTTAGTGGAAGGGCTTCATGGAAGGAGAATGGTCTGTCATTGTCCTTAAAGAAGCCAGTCCTGGCCAGGAGGGGAGAGGGAAGAGCAAGCCAGAGGGAAAAATTCTTTTCCAACTTTGGGGGCTTAACTTAGCTTTCTGTCTCTCTCTCTCTCTCTTCTCAGCACGTAGGAAGCAGAAGTGGTCTGTGGATCCCCGGAACAGCGCTTGGAGTAAAGATGAATCAAAATTTGGCCAAAAGATGTTGGAAAAAATGGGGTGGTCAAAAGGCAAAGTAAGTCTGCGTAGCAAAAAAAAATAATATGAACGGATCAGAGGTGTGTATCTGCCTTGTGTGAGCCAGAAGGAGATGCGTGCTGAAATAGACAACGCTTCTGTCGTAAGGAGAAGGGGTTACCCTGGGATTGTAGTGCCTGATCCATCCCCAGCCAAGCCACTTGCAGCCTTCCCTTCCCTAGCCTTCCAGCTCCTCAGATAGAAATTGTGTTTGTGGCAGCAGGGCAGGCTGTCCTCCTGCATGTTTTTCACCTGCTAAGCGGGTAACACAAACTGGTGAACTGTTCTTTCCTTCTCTGACACACACACAAAAATGCACACACAGGTTTAATGAAATTTCAGCAGCTAGCATGGCTTTGTGTTTATGACTTTAGAAATGCATTTTTTTGCATTTTTACACTGTTCACTGCTCCCAGCTCCCATGGTAGGAAGGTCAGTATGGAAATGGAATCCATCTTTGAAGGGTAGCTACCTCTGGCTCCATCCATCAACCAGGGGATTCAGGGCTGCTGGTTGATGTCTGTGTGTGTGTGTGTGTGTGTGTGTGTGTCTGTGTGTGTCTGTGTGTGTATTTGGGATGTGGTGTTGTTATCACTATTACAACCTGTTGTATGCCACCTTGGAAGGCACACCATTGAAATGCAAGTTGGAAACCTTTTTGAGACAAATAAAATAATTTGCAAGGTGCTTCAGCCTCCCTCAGATGATTTCATTACTCTGCTTCTCTTTCTGCCAGGGGCTTGGAGCTCAGGAGCAAGGCAACACCGAACACGTCAAGGTCCAACTGAAGAACAACACTCTGGGCTTAGGAGCAGCCGCCAACCAAGAGGTGGGTGGAGTGAATGGAAACGAGGTCTACATCTGCTCAAATCAGGCACGAGCATTCAAATTCACATTTATCTGCCTATCTTGGAATTCATATTGCGAGTTTTCCATTCTCTGCGGAGCTCCAGATCCTCAGGGTTTGCAGAAGGGGAATCAACCCTGTAAAAATGAGCAGATATGCAGACGGGCTTGATTTGTATTTAAAGTTCATGGAAAAAGACTTTGACTAGTTCTTGTTTTGGGTTTGCACTGAATAATTTGGATTTTTGTGCAAGTGCAGTCTGTCGTTTGGAATTGAATTAGATCACTTGTCATTTTAGCAACTAGACAACAACTCTTTTCCAGCATCATACCAAGCCCAAGATTACAATTAAGGAACTATCGTTTAGTGTGATATCTCAGTTGACCACCCATGGTTTGCAGTCATCTGCCAATTTGGTTTTGAAATGATGATGGCTATGCTCTGCCTCCACAGTTGAGGCAGCAACACTCCTGAAGACCAGTTGCTGGAAACCACGGGAGGAGGAGAGAGTTGTTCTTGTGCCCGTGTCCTGCTTGTGGGTTTACCTTTGTAGCACCTGCTTCACCATTGTGAGAATGGGATGCTCGACTAGATCAACATTCTTGTTGTTGTTGTGTCGTTTAGTTGTGTCCGACTCTCCATGACCCCATGGACCAGAGCACGCCAGGCATTCCTGTCTTCCACTGCCTCCCGCAGTTTGGTCAAACTCATGCTGGTAGCTTCGAGAACACTGTCCCACCATCTCGTCCTCTGTCGTTCCCTTCTCCTTGTGCCCTCCATCTTTCCCAACATCAGGGTCTTTTCCAGGGAGTCTTCTCTTCTCATGAGGTGGCCCAAGTATTGGAGCCTCAGCTTCACGATCTGTCCTTCCAGTGAGCACTCAGGGCTGATTTCCTTCAGAATGGATCAGTTTGATCTTCTTGCAGTCCATGGGACTCTCTAGAGTCTCCTCCAGCACCATAATTCAGAAGCATCAATTCTTCGGCAATTAGCCTTCTTTATGGTCCAGCTTCATGGATCACTGCCTTGCTGTAGCGAAGGGGCTTGAATAACTCAGAGAAGCTATGAGCTATGCCGTGCAGGACCACCCAAGATGGACAGGTCATAGTGGAGAGTTTTGACCAAACGTGATCCACCTGGAGCAGGAACTGGCAAGCCACTCCAGTATCCCTGCCAAGAAAGCTCCATGGACAAAGACAACAGATCACCATTAGCCTGATCAAACAGAGCTCTAATCACTTTGTTAGTCATGTCTGCCAGTCTGGTACCTGCAAGCAGTCTGGTACCAGAGGCCTTCTCTGGTGCTTGTAGGGTCCCCTCTTCCCCCCAAAAAAGGCTTAAGAGAGACATACCGTAGCCAGTGGATTTGGTTGTGATGTGTATTTGGTTGTGAGTCTGTGTGGTGCCCACAACAGTTTTCCTGGTTTGCAAGGAAAACTGAACCCCCTCAAAGACTGGTGACCTTCTTGTGTGATATTTTGCAGGACAACTGGATTGCCCATCAGGATGACTTCAACCAGCTTCTGGCAGAGCTGAACAACTGCCACGGACAAGACGCCCCAGGTATGGGAGTGAGCTATGAAAGGGCTTTGTGACTTGTTCCCTTTGAATCAGCTACCAAGTAGAATCATAGAGTTGGAAGAGACCACAAGGGCCATCGAGTCCAACCCCCTGCCAAGCAGGAAACACCATCAGAGCACTCCTGACATATGGTTGGTAAGCCTCTGCTTAAAGACCTCCAAAGAAGGAGACTCCACCACGCTCCTTGGCAGCAAATTCCACTGTCGAACAGCTCTTACTGTCAGGAAGTTCTTCCTAATGTTTAGGTGGAATCTGCTTTCTTGTAGTTTGGATCCATTGCTCCGTGTCCGCTTCTCTGGAGCAGCAGAAAACAACCTTTCTCCCTCCTCTATGTGACATCCTTTTATATATTTGAACATGGCCATCATATCACCCCATAACCTCCTCTTCTCCAGGCTAAACATGCCCAGCTCCCTTAGCCGTTCCTCATAAGGCATCGTTTCCAGGCCTTTGACCATTTTGGTTGCCCTCCTCTGGACATGTTCCAGTAAACTTATGCTATGCCATCCTTGGCCAGACGAGGGCACTGCTTCCACTTTTGTGATTAAAATTGAAACCACAAACTTACACCAATGGCCAAAATTGTGGAAACCTTTTGGGGAAAGTGTATTTTCGAGGTTTGATGGCTCATAACACCTGATTGGCTTTCTAAACACTCATGCTGATTGGCTACATTCAAATGAAGGAAAGTTACTGCATATCAACCTAAGCAAGTTTTGCTTCCTTTTTCTGGTTATTTGGCTATAACTTTTGATAGAATATATAGATAATTAAACAAATTTCATTGCATCACATTCTTCATTAAATTATATTTCCATTGATATATAACTTTATGGTATTACTCCCAAAAAAAGTGGTGTTATGAGCAATCAAACCTCAGAAATACACCTTTCCCAAAAGATTTCCACAGTTTTGGCCACCAGTGTACACACAATCTGGCCAAACAGAATGAGAGGTGTGTATTGCTGAAGGTGTGTGGGAGCAACTTTTTAAAAAATCTGTTCTAAAGAAATAAAGTAATACAGAGAAAAAAGATGGGAAGTGGTGGTTGGGAGAAGTGTATAATAAAATAAAAAGTTACAAAAATTCAGTGAATGTACTCCCATACATTCTTATATAAACTGATATGTTATTATCCAAATATATATGTAGATGTTAATATTCTACTACATTCTATACAGCCTCCTTTCAAACGTTGTCATATTTATCCAAACAAAGTCTACGTCTCTAAGCAGTCCATTCATAAGTTGCAAGTGTTGTCCTATTATCAATCCATTGATTAAATGGTATCATACGTGTGCCGTATTTTTCGCCCCATAGGGCGCACCGCCCCATAGGACACACCTAATTTGGGGGGGGAATAAAGAAAAAAATATATTCCACCCCCCCCCCAGGCACGGGGCTGGCGCGGGGGAAGCCTGAGCTTCCCCCGACCCCAGCCCCGAGAACAGCCTGCTATCCGCAAGCCTAGGGAGCCGCGCCGGTCTCCCCAGGCTTGCGGAGAGCTGCGGGAAGCCCGGGAGTGCAGGCAGCTCTGCGCAACCCTTGGGAGCCCGGCGCGAAGTTGCGCTGGTCTCCCTAGGGTTGCGCAGAGCTTCCTGAAGCCTGCATTCGCCCCATAGGACGCACACACATTTCCCCTTCATTTTTGGAGGGGGAAAAGTGTGTCCTATAGGGCGAAAAATACGGTATATTATTCCAGTTCGTCAGTATCAGTCTCTTGGCCACCATTAGGGCACATAGAATCCATTTTTTGTTGTCTTGGGAGTGACTTGAGTTGTGCCTCACTTCCTAGGCTTGAGTTTTAGGAACATTGGAAGCTGCCTTATACTGAATCAGGCCATTGGTCCACCTTGCTCATTTTTATCTACACACTGATAGACAGCTGCTGTCCAGGGTTTAGGCAACGAGTCTCCCCCAGCCCTACCCGGATATGCCAGGATTTGAACTCAGGACCTGGATGCAAGGCAAGTGCTCTGACACAGAACTCTGGCCCTTCCCCATAGACTAGTTTAGACCAGCCCTTGAACTACACAGCACATAGCTGAGACATTGACTGACAGGCAGCAGGCTTGGGATGAGCAAAAGGGTAAAAAAATGTTGTACAACTTGGTGTACTAATTATAGAATTCCACAGGCTATATCACGAATTGGTGTGAATCAAAGGAAGAACAGCCATTTCATCCCTGCTAGAATTCACCAGGGGCACAATGCAGAAGTTAAGCTTTTAAAGCCCTAAACGGCCTTGGTCCAGTAAACCTGAAGGAGCGTCTCCACCTCCACTGTTCTGCCTGGACACTGAGGTCCAGCGCTGAGGGCCTTCTGGCGATTCCCTCACTGCAAGAAGCAAAGTTACAGGGAACCAGGCAGAGGGCCTTATCTGCAGTGGCGCCCACCCTGTGGAACGCCCTCCCACCAGATGTCAAAGAGATAAACAACTACCAGACTTTTAGAAGACATCTGAAGGCAGCCCTGTTTAGGGAAGCTTTTAATGTCTAATAGGTTACTGTATTTTAGTGTTTTGCTGGAAGCCGCCCAGAGTGGCTGGGGAAACCCAGCCAGATGGGTGGGGTATAAATAAATTATTACTATTATTATTATTATTATTATTATTATTATTATTATTATTAAGAACTTTGCTGCTGAAGTTAATGTGGGAATCATAGAATTGTGGAGAGTTCTCAAGGCTCATCTAGTCTATCCCGCCACAATGCAGGGATCGCTACTAAGGAATCCCTGACTGACAGCCGTTCATGTTCTGTTTGAAAACCTCCAGTGAAGGAAAGTGTTTTAAGCAGGAAGTGTGAGGAGGGTCTCTCGGATCAGAAACCGAGTGAGGTTCGGCAGAAGGCAGCCCATGTCTTTGCCTCATACAGGAACTTCTGCTTGTGTTTCCAGAGGCCGCGTCCAAGGAGGAGAAAAGAACCTTTAGCCTGGAGGAGAAATCTAAGAGTGCCCGGAAACGAGTTCATTATGTGAAATTTGCCAAAGGTAAGGGAGAAAGCAAAAGGAGAACAACACCAGATCACCAGTCATCTCCTGGATACAGCAACTGTTGCACGTTTCCTGGGGAAAGTCGAATCGGGGGCTTGTTTGTTTTCTGGGAAATTTCCCCAGGCTTTAAAAATCAGTTGGGATTCATTAGAGCATGTTCTGACCTCTGTTTAGTAAGCATAAGTCTGCCCTGTTCATGGTATGTTCCATAGCCTGCAAAGGTTTTTGCTTTTGCGACTTAAATGTGCTTTAAACCTTACTCAGAACTTAACTTGGATATTACTTTTATCAGTAAACTCAGTGTTTATAAGACAACTCAACAGCACATATTGCCTTTAAATTGCTTAAATGTGAAGATAAAAGATTTGAAGGTAGCTAACATTCTATTTTAGCTCTGCTAAGGAGGTGTGCATTAGATAAATTGAGAGATTCCTTAGGTAAATCAAGTTATCAGTGGATGGGGAGTTAATTACAACATTGAAACTACCCAGTTGAATTGGTATTATTCATTATGTTACTGTATATAGTAGAGGCAGCCAATGTGATGCCTTCCAGATGTTACTGGACTACAACTCCCATCAACCCTTGCCAGTATGGCTGATAGTCAGGAACGATGGGAGTTGTAGTCTCATCTCTGGTGGTAACCATGTTGCCTACTCATGATTTTAAAGGTGCTGAAATGGAACATCGTTGTTTCCAGTGCTTAGATCAGGGGTCAGAAAACTTTTTCAGCAGGGGGCTGGTCCACTTTCCCTCAGACCTTGTGGGGGGATGGACTATATTTTGGAGTGGGGAGAAAGAATGAATTCCTTTGCACCACAAATAACGCAGAGATGCATTTTAAATAAAAGCACACATTCTACTCATGTAAAAACACGCTGCTTCCCAGACCGTCAATGGGCCGGATTTAGAAGGCAATTTGGCCGGATCCGGCTCCCAGGCCTTGGTTTGCCTATCCATGGCTTAGATCAACAGTGCTGGCCACACTTAAAATTCATTGCTGTTATTTAACACTGGCAATTTGCCTAAAATTCTCTAAGTGCCGTACATATATTAAAGATATGGCAGTCCCCATCTGCTGGGCTCTCAGTCAAATAAGACACAACACGAGAGGAAAGGACAATGAGGAGGGAAGAGGAAAGCAAGTGCTGGAGCAGCTGCTCCTTCGGCTAGTAGCCTTCACTAGTCCTCTGCTCCATGAATTTGTGCAGTCATCTTTTAAAGCCATCCAAGTTGGTAGCCATCACTGTATCCTGTGGGGGAGATTTCCACAGTCCTTTCCTTGTTCTGAATCCTCCAGCACTCAGCTGTGTCGGATGCCCATGAGCTCTAGTGTCATGATAGTGCCTCTTTTGTTTCACCCCAGGAAAAGATCTCTCCTCCCGAAGCGAAGATGACCTGTCTTGCATTTTTGGGAAACGGCAAGCCAAGAAAACACAGGTATGGGACTCGTTTTGATTTCCCCCTCCTTTCACCTGCACTCGGTCTAGTTGCAAGCTGTCTTTCCCTGAGTACAAAATCCACATTAGGGTGACCAGGTCATCTGGACAAACTTGGCTTGCAATCCTATTTTTGCCCTAAGCTCCTTGGAGGAAAGTGAGGGGTGTGAATCCAATTGATCAATCAATCAATAAAACAGCGGTTCTCAACCTGTGGGTCCCCCAGATGTTGTTGGACTACAACTCCCATCATCCCCATCAAGCTCTGGCCTTGCTAGGTAGGGGTGATGGGAGTTGTAGTTCAACAACATCTGGGGACCCGCAGGTTGAGAAAGGCTGCAATAAAATAACAACACTAATAAAACACACATTGGGACATACATTTCATTGCACATGATGGGACCTAGAGTAAGTATGCATATCATTGCGCTGTCAGGTGGCATTGGCATGTTAAATCAGTTGCACACAGAAACACCCCCCTCTGTTGTGCATTGACCAGTCATAGGCACACTCAGCCCTCCAGATGTTTGGGGACTACAACTCCCATCCATCCCTGACCACTGGTCCTGGGAAAGAAGGGAAAGAAGATTAAGTCCCGACCAGAGAAGAATGGCAGGTTAAGTTGATGGATTATTATGCTGAAATGGCAAAAATGACCGGAAGAATCAGAAACCGGGAAAACCAAAATTTTAATAATGAATGGGGGAAATTTGTGATTTATCTTAAAAAACCATTGTAAACAGTTAAAATTGGTAGTAGGATGGGAGAAACACTTGTAGTTTAATGGTGAATTTTGGATATAATGGAGAGGTAAAAGATTTGGATCATCATAAAAGACGCAGAAGGAAATGAATAACGATAGGACTCACAAAGGGGAGGAAGGAAGTCCAGGAGATTCTGTGGAATCTTGTCTTTATGTTGTACAGTGGTACCTCTGGATGCGAACGGGATCCATTCCGGAGCCCCGTTCACATCCAGAACAGAACACAACTCGCATCTGCGCATGCATGGGTCACGATTCGCTGCTTCCGCGCACGCGCGTGACGTCATTTTGAGCGTCTGCGCATGCGTGAGCGGCGAAACCCGGAAGTAACCCGTTCCGTTACTTCCGGGTCGCCGCGGTGCTCAACCCGAAGCTACTTCAACCCGAGGTATAACTGTATGTTGGATACATGTTTGTAAAACTGTAATTTGAAAAATCATTTTTTTTTTTAAAAAAAAAAAAACCTTCCAAAATTTAGAATGAAAATACACTGAAACCAGATTAAAGCACACACCAGCTTCCTCTAAACACCTGGGTCGGCTTGCCTAAGCAAACGTGTTTCCAACAGGCACCAAAAAGAGCACAGTGAACCCGCCTGTCTGATATGAATCGGCGGGGAGTTCCAAAGTGTAGGTGGTGCCGCACTAAAAGTTCTTAGAAATGGGTGTTATGTGGCACTCGTAACAGCGCCAGTTCTTCTGACTGAAGTAGCCAATTGGGTGTATTGGGTAAGGCAATCTTGCAGGTACACTGGTCCAAAGTTATTAAGGGCTTTATGCGCTGACAGCAACACCCTTGAACTTGGCCCAGGACCATTTTCTGTCACGGTGAGTCAGAGGGAGCCAACGTGTGGCCCTTCAGATGCTGCGGCCGTCTCTCAACTCTGAACAGCCCCGGCACCCTGGGGAGGCGGCGTAGCCCCTATAGAGAGCACCACGTTGACTACCCCTGCGTTGAGCTATCCATAGTACCGCATGGAGCAGCTCTTTCCATCTTTCGCGATGGAATTTGGAGCTGTCGTGCTGGTGTAAATCAAATCCACGGTTTCAACATTAGCAGCGAGATTGTGATGAGTCACCGGTGGAAACTGTCACCGGTTGATAGGTCTAGATCGAGATCTAGGCCAGATTAATTGTCCTTTTCCCAATGCAGGAAAAAGTGTGTGTTTGTGTGTGTCGCTTATGTTTGGGAGTTGAACCAGCGTATCTGACCTGATCCATAAATAAAATATTCAGCTTCCTGGAATCGGCTTCTGGCTTGGGTGCCTTTGGAAATGGGGATTAGGCGGGTTCAGAGAGGAGGTGTCACGACAAGCCGATCTGCAGCAAAACATGGCCGTGTGGAGTTTCCCAGTTTTGGGTTCTAGCCTGCCATGCCCTGCTCCAGGAAACTCCGTTCTGTTACGACTCTTGCCTGCCTGCCCCCGCACCCCCCCCCCCCGTTTTCCTGCCCCACCTCTCAAGAAATACCAGTCCATGCCCACTGAATTTTCTCAGAACTCACTGGGCTAATCTGGAGTTCCCCTTCCCTTGTTTCGTATTTCTGAGAAAGCTTTAAAGTCCGCTCCACCCCTGAGCATATTTGATGGCTCCCAAGCCTGATAATAACTTCCTAGTCTAAATAACTCAGTTCGTTACAGCTAATAACACCAAGCTTGCAGGTTCGATCCCTGCTGCATATTCCTGCATTGCAGCGGGTTGGACTAAACGATCCCCAGGCTTCCTTCCAACTCTGAAATTCTGTGATTCCTCCTGTGTAGACAGTGCAGAAGATGTTTCGGGAGAAGCACTCGCTACCCCTTTCCCCTCCCCAGATGTGGCCACATGTGGGTCTCTGTTTCCGTTCCTTGGAAACTTGGCACCAAACAGAGGGCCTGGATATGAAGCCCTGGAGCACATCAGTTTCGGACCTGAAAGAGCAAGGGATCGCTGGCTGTGAGTGTCCCCGTATCTCTTCCGGCCGAGATAGGAAGAGTCCTGGTGTACATCAGGAACTGGGGTTCTTCTGACAGAAGGAGGCTCACCAGGGCTTCAGCCATCTCTGCGTTCGCTCTCTGGTCGCCTTGGGCGAACAGCTCACCGCTACCGATAGCAACTGCAACCCAAGCTTCTGGCTGGGACATCTTCAGCCTCAGAGCTTCCCCGCGGTCTCAGCTCCTATATCCTTGAAAGACTGTGATAACCGAGGGATTCATATTTTCTCTCTCTCTCTCTTTCCTTTTTTTCTCCGTCGCTTATCCAGCAGCTGCTTAGCCGGTGACACAACACTGACATCTCCCGCTATCTCGCTCCCAGCCCGTTGGAAAGCAGGCATGTCAAAACTGACCCTAACCAGTGATGCTTTTGCTTTTGGGGAGAGTTCGGGAGAGAAAAGTCAGCCACGGAGAATCGGGTTTTCTTCTCTAAAAGATCATCTGCAGCAGGAACAGACTATTCCCCCAGCCTTGGCCAACTGGGTGCCCTTCGTGGTTGTGCTGATTGGCGTCATAGTCCCAAACCAGAGAGAGAGAAAACGGGCATAAGAGAGCCTGCAGGATCAGGCCAGTGGCCCTTCTAGCCCAGCATCCTGTCCTCACAGGGGCCAACCAGATTCTTGCAGGAAACCCACAAGTAGGATTTGAGCACAAGAGCAATTCTCCCCTCCTGGGGTTTCCAACCACAGGGATGCAGAGGCTTCGTTGCCTCTCAGCTGTGGAGGCAGAACATAGCTGTAATGTTCTATTTGGTAGCCCTCGATAGCCCTCTGTGGATTTCACAGATTTTCTGTGGCAGTGAGTTCCCTAGTTCAACTGCACAATCTCTGGGGAGCACCAGGTTGGCAAAAGCTGGAGTATAACACCGAGAGCCTCTCTCTTCCAGCAGGGGGCGCTAACTCTCCAGTCCCTTCACAGAGATGGGCTTGTTGAGTATTCCCAGTTTTGTGGAGGGGAACAGCTTGTGAATGGTTGTTGTTTAGTCATGTCTGACTCTTCGTGACCCCATGGACCAGAGCACACCAGGCACTCCTGTCTTCCACTGCCTCCCGCAGTTGGGTCAAACTCATGCTGGTAGCTTCAAGAACACTGTCCCACCACCTCGTCCTCTGTCCTCCCCTTCTCCTTGTGCCCTCCATGTTTCCCAACATCAGGGTCTTTCCCAGGGAGTCTTCTCTTGTCATGAGGTGGCCAAAGTACTGGAGCCTCAGCTTCAGGATCTGTCCTTCCAGTGAACACTCAAGGCTGTTTTCCTTCAGAATGGAGAGGTTTGATCTTCTTGCAGTCCATGGGACTCTCAAGAGTCTCCTCCAGCACCAGAATTCAAAAGCATCAATTCTTCAGCGATCAGCCTTCTTGAATGTCCAGCTCTCACTTCCATACATCACTACTGGGAAAACCATAGCTTTAACTATACGGACCTTTGTCAGCAAGGTGATGTCTCTGCCTTTTAAGATGCTGTCTAGGTTTGTCATTGCTTTTCTCCCAAGAAGCAGGCGTCTTTTAATTTCATGACTGCTATCAAGAAGGTTAGTTCCCTAGTTTAACAGTGCACTGCGTGAATAAGTACTTTTCTCTGTGCTGAAGCTTCCAGCATTCAGCTTCATAGGAGCCCAGGCCCTCCAGGATAATCATCATCATCATCATCATCATCATCATCATCATCATCATTTATACCCTGCCCATCTGGCTGAGTTTCCCCAGCCACTCTGGGCGGCTCCCAATCCAGTGGATATCATAGAATCATAGAGTTGGAAGGGCCAGTGTTGTCCAACCCACCGCAATGCTTGAATCACAATTTCTCAGCTCATCAGGAACCGCTCCTGACTGCTTCCAGTAAAACTTCTGAGAGACAGGGTGGCATTGGGGTTGCAGAGCATCTGGAGGTCCAAACTTTCAGTCTGCCAGGAAGTTCAGTGGGCGATGCTGGACCTCTTGGTACCTTTCCGCCCGAGTCCACCCCACAGAGTTGTACTGATGATAAAATAGGGGCAGGGGGTTAACAGCTTTGTTAGTTAATCAAATCATCACAAGGCTAATTGCATGTGGGCAAGATACGTACATCGGAGAGGAATAAAAATGTGGTTGGGGACCAGGAAAAGATGGTCACCACGTTTCTTTTATTTTTATTTATTTATTCAATTTATACACCGCCCTATAAGGGACGTGGTTGGCGCTGTGGGTTAAACCACATAGCCTAGGACTTGCCAATCAGAAGGTTGGTGGTTCGAATCCCCATGACGGGGTGAGCTACCGTCGCTCAATCCCTGCCCCTGCCAACCTAGCAGTTTAAAAGCACGTCAAAGTGCAAGTAAATAAATGGGTACCGCTCGGGCGGGAAGGTAAACGGCGTTTCCGTGTGCTGCTCTGGTTCGCCAGAAGTGGCTTAGTCCTGCTGGCCACGTGACCTGGAAGCTGTACGCCGGCTCCCTCGGCCAATAAAGCGAGATGAGTGCCGCAACCCCAGAGTCGGACACGACTGGACCTAACGGTCAGGGGTCCCTTTACCTTTACACCGCCCTATACCCGGAGGTCTCAGGGCAGTTCACAAACAAAGACCACCACATATAAAATCAAACCAAAAACAATAACCCAACCCCCCCAAAAAAGAACCACATTCAATAAGATCAACTAAAGGCCTGGTTAAAAAGGAACGTTTTTGCCTGGCACCTAAAAGCATGTAATGAAGTCGCCAGGCGAACAACCCTGGGGGGAGCATTCCACAGACGGGGAGCCACTGCAGAGAAGGCCCTGCTCTCATGTTCCCACCCTCTTGAGGAAAGGGCACATGGAGGAGGGCCTCGGAAGATGATCTCAGGGCCCAGGTAGGTTCATATGGGAAGTGGCAATCCTTGATGATAATTCTCTGGCGTTCTTACGATCCCAGCTCTTAATTGCTGGGATAAATAACTGTATTTATTAGGATTCACTCTTCTAGCTGACTCCCAAGTCTTTCCCTACAAAGGCAAATCTTCCTGTCCTTTCCCCTCCCACCCATATTGAGGGGGCTTAAGGCCAGCCAAGTATCATCCCACTGTGGACTTCTGTTCCTTTCCCAGTGCCACGTAACACACACACACCCCAGCTGCCACCCCTCTTTTCTCTCCACCACCGCTAGCAAACGTCAGGCCTCGTTCCGGTCTGAGAACTCGCTTCCTTCGAGACAAATCGTGAGGCTGAATGAAGCTGTCATTAGTAAGCTCTATTGGGGGGGGGCTGTATTCTTCCCCCCTTTTTTCCTTTTTATATTTTCTATCTCAAAACAATAGCTGTCTATCCGAGCGGACCTAAATAGGAAACGTTGACACCTATTCCTCCCGCTTCTACAGGAGACAATGAAGCAATTGAAAATATTGATTGGCAATTAGACGTGTCTCTCCAGAGACCTCTGCCTCAAAAAGCCCAGAGCTCTCCTTGAACTTGGGACTGGGAATTTCCTTACATGGCTCCCCCTCTGTTTAGATCTCCTTGCTTGTAAGGGAGGAAAACACATGGTGTTAGTTCCTCTCTGGTTGGACTTCCTTGACCCCACCCATTGCACGCTCTCTCTCGTGTGTGTGTGTGTGTGAATATGCACAGACATGAACATGCATATGTAATATATTAATTTCTCCTCCGTTCCTCCTTCCTCTGTCCAACTGTGTTTCCTGACAAAAGGCCTTATCACTTGCGAAAAGTGTTCCTGGAAGAGATGTAGGGTTTGGGGAACAAGCTGTGGGTCAGAACTGACTAAACGTAATCCCGGCATTGTCTTGCAGCGAGAGGAAAGTGCCTGCTCACAGGGACATGTTAAAATAAGGAGTCAGGGCTCTGGCTTGCCAACAGACGCACCTGCCTCTCTCTCTCTCTCTCTTTCTTTCTTTCTTTCTTTCTTTCTTTCGTCCCTCTTTGCCATATGATCCTCGATTGGGAACCGCTTTCCTCTCAAGCACGTGGTCAGCAGCCTGCGTGGAAAAGCGACCCGTCAGATCCCTTCCCTTCTTTAGTCATGTTGAGTGGGCATTTTTCCGGATGACACTCTCTCATCTTAAGGCAATTTCCTGATTACGAACACATTTTCTCGCTCAGGTTTCCTCTCCTGACTCACGTTTCCTGGTGGTTGTCATAGGCATCAAGCAGGGACTCATAGAATCGTAAGAGTTGGAAGGGACACTGAGGGTCATCTAGTCCAACCCCCTGCCCAAACGCAGGGCTCGAACCCACAACCCTGAGATTAAGATTAGTTTTCTTTTTTAAAGAAAATGAAATTAAAAATAAGTATGCATATATAAGGGGACGCGGATGGCGCTGTGGGTTAAACCACAGAGCCTAGGACTTGCTGATCAGAAGGTCGGCGGTTCGAATCCCCGCGACGGGGTGAGCTCCTGTTGCTTGGTCCCTGCTCCTGCCCACCTAGCAGTTCAAAAGCACGTCAAAGTACAAGTAGATAAATAGGTACCGCTCCGGCGGGAAGGTAAACAGCGTTTCCGTGCGCTGCTCTGGTTCGCCAGAAGCGGCTTAGTCATGCTGGCCACATGACCCGGAAGCTGTACGCCGGCTCCCTCGGCCAGTAAAGCGAGATGAGCGCCGCAACCCCAGAGTTGGTCACGACTGGACCTAATGGTCAGGGGTCCCTTTACCTTTACCTTTTATGCATATATAAAGGGGTACTCAGTCAATCAAGCGTTGTGAGCCCTGCCAGTTTGATTAACTGGTGGTGTTTGAAGAGGCAAGGAGGCTCATAAAACCACTTCATGTGGGAACTTCCTACTAACTTTGCCTAATGAAACAAACAGGAAGCGAGCCAACTCCTTACAGTAACCAATTAAAGGATGAAAATATATATGTTTACATCTTGTCTCTTATGTGTGTTGCCTGTTAAGTGTATGTGAGCCTGTTCCTTGCGTCTCTGTCATTTTAGAAATGTTTAAGGGGTTTGTGTTTAAAATCGGCCACAACATCCACAGAATGCCTTTCTTAAGTGTGCGTAGTTTAAAATTGCAAGCTTGCTTCAAGTTTTAGTTTAAAGAAACCATGTTGGACCTGATCAACTTAAACATAGCATGTTTATAACACGGGGAGCCGCCCAGAGTGGCTGGGGAAACTCAGCCAGATATAAATATATGTGGGATATAAATAATAAATTACAGTGGTACCTCAGGTTAAGTACTTAATTCGTTCCGGAGGTCCGTACTTAACCTGAAACTGTTCTTAACCTGAAGCACCTCTTTAGCTAATGGGGCCTCCCGCTGCTGCTGCACTGCCGGAGCACAATTTCTGTTCTCATCCTGAAGCAAAGTTCTTAACCTGAAGCACTATTTCTGGGTTAGTGGAGTCTGTAACCTGAAGTGTATGTAACCTGAAGCGTATGTAACCCGAGGTACCACTGTTGTTATTATTCTTATACAAGAGTCCCATGCTCTACCGACTGAGCTACCCCAGATAACAGTTGTGGGGGGCATCCCATTTGGCAGTGCATCAACCATTGTGGGCTTGGAGCAATCGACTGTATTCCATGAGGACTAGAAAGCTGCCTTCATTTTGGTTTTGGTTTTGGTTCTCCGTGGGCTCCATGGAGCTGGATAGAATCAAAAGGCCACAAGATCCACCATGGGGTGTAGAGCATTGGTCTTCTTGCTCCAAGATGGCTCATGACAGCAACAATACCCCCCTCCCAAAATACCATATTTTTTGCTCTATGAGACTCACTTTTCTCCTCCTAAAAAGTAAGGGGAAATGTGTGTGCGTCTTATGGAGCAAATGCAGGCTGCGCAGCTATCCCAGAAGCCAGAACAGCAAGAGGGATTGCTGCTTTCACTGCGCAGCGATCCCTCTTGCTCTTCTGGCTTCTGAGATTCGGAATATTTTTTTTCTTGTTTTCCTCCTCCAAAAACTAGGTGCGTCTTGTGGTCTGGTGCGTCTTATAGAGCGAAAAATACGGTATACGGTGAAGGGTTAAGAAATTGACCCCCAAATGCACGCTTGGGGTTAATGTCCCTGGATGTCTTGAAAAGAAGGACTCATGCGTGGAAGATTTCGACAGCTGCTATTCTCTGCCTCTACAGTCAAGAGGCAGCAGTGCTTCTGAATAGCAGTTGCTAGAAAAGGCAGGAGGGGAGACCGCTCCTGTGTTCGAATCCTGCTCGTGAGAACAGGATGCTGGACTTGGTGGACCACCGGCCCAATCCAGCAGGCCTCTTCTTACGCTCTCACGTGAGCCAAATCCTGACCTTTTAAAACCTTTTGGTTAATCAGGAGAGAGTAAAACGTATTGCTGCGCAGAAAACTGGCTTCTCAGAACGTGCAGTTTTTGTTCCCTGTCTTCTCTCTCTCTCTCTCTCTCTCTCTCTCTCTCTCTCTCTCTCTCTCTTCTTCTCCCCCACCCTTTTCCTTGGTGGAAAAGCTCGCCTCCAGCCATTCATTCCTTGGGGGGTTTGTTAGGGCCCAGTGTGAGACCAAGGCGGGAGGGGAGGGATATGAGAGAGAGAGAGTTTGCTCTCTTTGATTTATCATCCTGCCTTCCCGTTCGGTCACTTCTCTAGGCTAAAAGAGCCACGTTGGCTGTAATGTGTCGCCATTAGAGACCAAACATTAGCTGGGATAACCCATCATGGCTCACAGTGAAAAATGTCCCCTGATTGGCTAATTAATCAGTCAAAAGGGGAATGACACGACTCTTCGGGTTGAGGGACTCCTCCGCAGAGGTAAGCAGCCGCGTTGATGAATGGTTTCCCGGTAAATTCATATATCAAGAAAACTTAGTCATTTTTAACTGTGCTTTGGAGGAAAGCTGGCTTCCTCACGGCGCCCCCCCCCTTGCCCAGCACTGTTTCTTCTTCTCCTCCTCCTCCTCCTCTTCTAGCTTTTGCACTCCCCACTTCTTCCTTTCCCACCCCCGTTTTCTGCTGCCTTTGCTTTTTAAGGCTTCATTGGAACGTGAGAAATGGGGGGAGTGGGGCAGAAGGCTCTGTGGGGGCAGCCGCAGGAGATATTTTGCCAAGACAGGAGTGGGGGACTCTGCCCAGCCCAGCCCCATTTCCTTTGGCAGGAGGGCAGGGGGCACGTGTCAATTTAACATCATTATTATTATTACCGTAGATTCCGGCGTATAAGGTGACTTTTTAACCCCGGAAAAGAGGTTAAAAAGTCGGGGTTCGCCTTATATGCCAGGTATAACGTAGGCGGGCTCTGTGCCGGGAGAAAGCCACCCGGCAAGGAGCCCACCGCTGCTGCTTTGGAAGCAGCAGTGGGCAGGCTCAGCTCCGCGCCAGGCGACTTTCTCCCGGCATGGAACCGCCCAGTGTATTAGGTGACTGGGCGTATTAGACGACCCCCCAAATTGCAGCTGCCAATTTGGGGGGCCGTCTAATATGCCCAGTCGCCAAATACGCCGGAATCTATGGTACTACTACAGTGGTACCTCTGGAGGCGAACGGGATCTGTTCCAGAGCCCCATTCGCATCCAGAAGCGAACGCAACCCGCGTCTGTACAGCTCGCGATTCGCCGCCTCTGCGCATGCGCATGACATCATTTTGACCGTCTGCACGAGGGACGATACCCAGAAGTAACACGCTCCGTTACTTCTGTGTCACCGCAGCGCGCAACCCGAAAATACTTATCCTGAAGCTACTTCAACCCGAGGTATTACTGTACTACTAAAGGTAAAGGTAAAGGTCCAGTCGCAGACGACTCTGGGGTTGTGCACTCATCTCGCTTTATTGGCTGAGGGAACCGGTGTTTGTCCGCATACAACTTCCAGGTCATGTGGCCAGCATGACTAAGCCGCTTCTGGCGAACCAGAGCAGCGCACGGAAACGCCGTTTACCTTCCCGCCAGAGCGGTACCTATTTATCTACTTCCATTTGACGTGCTTTCGAACTGCTAGGTGGGCAGGAGCTGGGAGCGAGCAACGGGAGCTCACCCCGGCGTGGGGATTCGAACTGCCGACCTTCTGATCGGCAAGCCCTAGGCTCTGTAGTTTAACCAACAGCGCCACCCGCGTTCCTTCATTACTACTACTACCAAGCCCCTATACCTCAGTTGGTTAGAGCATGGTGCTGACAACAACAGGGTTGCAGGTTCAATCCTTGTATGGGGCAGCTGCATTTTCTTGCATTGCGAGGGGTTGGACTAGATGATCCTCAGGGTCCCTTCCAGCTCTACGATTCTACTATATTAATTTATATCCCGCCTTTTTTCCTGGACCAGGACTGAAAGCGGCTTAACACAGACTTGAGCATTCGGATAAAAGTACAAAAAAGGGATTATTGGTTTCCTTTCACTCTTATTTTTATTATTTATTCTGCGTTGTTTTATATTGTATTTCTGCGTTGCAAACCGCCCTGAGATCTATGGATGAAGGGCAGTGTACAAATTCAATAAATAATAACAAGAAGGTGAATTTTTTTTATAAAAAAAATGATTAAACTCTCAACACAATAAAAGCAGTAGAACGAAATAAATCTGTTAACATACAGATAGTAATAGCAGCGCAGCACTATCAAAAGCCCTTTCCAAATAAAAATAAAATAAAATAAAAGTCAGTCCCCAAAGGCCTGTTGGAATTACACCGCATTCACCTGCCACCAGAAAGACATCAAGGAGGGAGGCAGTGTCATAGAACTCGTTGACATCCAGTGGACCTGAATGTTGGAAGATTCAGGACAGATAAAAGGAATGGCTTCTTTGCACATAGTTAAACCCTGGAACTCACTTCCACAGGACCCAATGATGGCCGCTTTCTAGATGGCTTTAAAAGCGGATGGGACAGATTCGTGGAGGAGAGGGCTACTTGCCAGGATGGCTAGGAAACCACAGGAAGGGAGAGGGCTCTTGCGCTCATGTTCCCCTTGCAGATTTCCCACAGGCATCTGGTTGGCTGCTGCACGGCAGGGGGTTGGACTAGATGACCCTCGAGGCGGGGGGGGGGGTCCCTTCCAACTCTACAACTCTGATTCTGTGACTAGATGGGCTGTTGGCCTGATCCAGCCAGAGGCTCTTCCTGCGTCCTTAGGTAAAGAAATTTTGCATCAGACCTTTCTGTCTCTGGAATCTGAAGCCAAGGAGGGAGCGAAGGAGCAGTGCCAGTCCCCCCCCCCTTGGAAAGTGAAATAGCTGCTTCCACTTTTGACAGTTTGTACTTAATGCATCACTTGAGCTGTTGACTCCCTGACATGTATTCATTACAGCTCAGGCTCCCCCTGGTCGAACCCTTGCAGGCGGCAAAGCAATTTTCTCTCCCTCCTTCCTTGTTTTTATTTTATAAGGAACGGAGGTGGCTTGGAGGGGAGAGAACCTGGAATTTCATTTTTTTAAAAGCCAAAGGAATGCTTCACTGTATTTAATTGCCATGGATACTTCTCCCAAGGTTCCATGTCCGCCCTGCATCCTTATCTATTGTTTTAACGAAATTGACGTCCCGCCCCCCCGATTAAATTCACTGTTCAAAGTGGCAGTGTTTTCAAATATCCCGCTGTCTGCCAGGAGCCTTGGCACTTTGACCATATGACAGTCTCCGATAAATGGTCGTTACAGCAACAACAAGCCTTAATAAATTATCTTCATGAGTAGGTAGAGGTCCAGCATAGGAGATAAGAGTGTTTGGTCCAGGGAGGTCTGAGTTTGGAATTCTTGCTGAGCTGGGAAGGTGATTGTTGTTTATTCTCAAGAGTTTCTACCTCCAGGGCTGTAGAATAACCCCGTGTAAGGTAAAAGGTCTGGGACACGGGTGGCGCTGTGGGTTAAACCACAGAGCCTAGGACTTGCCGATCAGAAGGTTGGCGGTTCGAATCCCTGCGACGGGGTGAGCTCCCATTGCTCGGTCCCTGCTCCTGCCAACCTAGTAGTTCGAAAGCACATCAAAGTGCAAGTAGATAAATAGGTACTGCTCCGGCGTGAAGGTAAACGGCGTTTCCATGCGCTGCTCTGGTTCGCCGGAAGCTGTACGCCGGCTCCCTCGGCCAATAAAGCGAGATGAGCACCGCAACCCCAGAGTCAGCCATGACTGGACCTAATGGTCAGGGGTCCCTTTACCTTTAAGGTAAAAGATAAAGGACCCCTGGACAGTTAAGTCCAGTCAAAGGTGACTCTAGGGTTGCGGTACTTATCTCGCTTTCAGGCCGAGGGAGCCGGCGTTTGTCCACAGACAGCTTTCCGGGTCATGTGGCCAGCAGGACTAAATCTGGCGCAATGGAACACCGTGACGGAAACCAGAGTGCACGGAAACGCCGTTTACCTTCCCGCCACAGTGGTACCTATTTATCTACTTGCACTTTGACGTGCTTTCGAACTGCTAGGTTGGCAGGAGCTGGGACAGAGCAACGGGAGCTCACCCCGTCGCAGGGATTCGAACCGCCTACCTTCTGATCAGCAAGCCCAAGAGGCTCAGTGGTTTAGACCACAGCGCCACCTGCGTCCCTATAACCCCATGTACACCTCCATGGGCTCCTTGTAGAAGAATGCAGCCCACCTAAACTCTGAAGGCAAGGGCATGCAAAGAGTGGCTTGTGGAAAAGGTCCTTTGTTGGAGCTTTTGAAGTGGATGTTGGGTGGCCACCTGTCATGGGTTCTTTAGATGTGATTCCTTCATTGCAGTTGGAGGCAGGATCTGTGATGATCTCAGCGCTTCAGCAGGTTCATGCCAGTACTGCGAGTTCTTGAGCTGTTGGTTATACGTCACTGTTTGTTTTTATCCTAAGCCTTTTTGTCTTCATCTGGAGAAAGGTTCCCACAGCTACTTACAATGATTAATAATGGAGAGTTCCTCACCTTAGGCTTAACAGTCTAAAGCACATGGCACAGAAGGAAAGAGGCATTGGGAGGGAGGAGGCAAAAGGTAAACTCGGTCACCTGTTCTTAGTTAAGCACACCAGCCTCTCTCACTGCATGCGATTCCAAACCTGCCTATCAGTTTTTCTCACTCACACACGTACATGCATGCCAGCCAGGTCTCGAGCTATTTAGTCCCCTTGGCCTGCTTGCTTTCTAAAGCGACTTGCAACCGAACTTCACCGGAAAGCAAGCAGACCAAGGGAACTAAATAGCTTGAGACCTGGCTGGCGTTAAGAGCTCAGTTGGTTAGAGCGTGGTGCTGATAACGCCAGGGTTGCAGGTTCGACCCCCCCCAACAGCTGCTTATTCCTGCATTGCAAGTGAGTTGGACCAGATGATCCAACTCTGTTCTGTGAATCCAGAGCAGCTTACAGCTGGCCAAGACAACATGCCCTGCCCTCAGTCTCACAACCCGAAAGGACGCCATATGGAAACGAAAGGGATTGGGATGAAGCCAGTGGAGCTGTCCTGCTTTCCTTCTTTTCCTCTGCTGCACCCTGATGTTACCGCTGCCCACACTGGGGTGGGGGGCGCTGGGAGAGCGTGTGTGCGTTTTGCCCCTGCAGCCATTTTTGCCAGTTGGCATCCTGGGTGAGAATCAAACAGCGGGCTTTGCGTCTGCAGCTCACCCTCTTAAACCACCACAGCGCTCCAGAGCTCTCAGTTCCCAGCTGACGGAGCTGTCCTGCTTCCCTTCCCTTCTGTAGCCGGATGGAGGGAGCTGCTCTCCCAACACCCTCGGTAGCTCGCCCTTTTAAACCACCGTGCCACCCCAGAGCTCTCCGCTCCCTTCCCCGACAGCCTGTTGTTCTCAGGTGAGGACGCCGTGGGTGCCAGCGAGGGGCTTGCACAAACACAGGGAACGCTGGGCAGAGTGTCACCCTTTGTGCGCCAGGAGATCTGGGTGGCAGTTCGGCGCTAGTGCCCCATGATTTATGGGCTTAGCCAAGCCTACATTTTGGGCGCCCCCTCCCTGAATTGCTGCCCTGTATTTTGTACTGGTTTTCCCAGTAGTGATGTATGGCAGTGAGAGGTGGACCATAAAGAAGGCTGATCGCCGAAGAATTTATGCTTTTGAATTATGGTGCTGGAGGAGACTCTTGAGAGTTCCATGGACTGCAAGAAGATCCAACCTCTCCATCCTTAAGGAAATCAGCTCAGAGTGCTCACTGGAAGGACAGATCCTGAAGCTGAGGCTCCAGGACTTTGGCCACCTCATGAGAAGAGAAGACTCCCTGGAAAAGACCCTGATGTTGGGAAAGATGGAGGGCACAAGAAGGGGACGACAGAGGACGAGATGGTGGGACAGTGTTCTCGAAGCTACCAACATCAGTTTGACCAAGCTGCGGGGGACTGTGGAGGACAGGGGTGCCTGGCGTGCTCTGGTCCAGGGGGTCACGAAGAGTCGGACACGACTAAACAACAACAACAACATTTTGTTCAAGAGGGCCCATTCCTCTGTCCCTTGCCTTTAAGTATTTGGGAACATGGGACTTGCCTTAAATCATTTTTTTCCAGGGTGGGTGCGACCTCCATCTCTTCTCCCCACCCTGCCTCAGAGAGTTGCCCTCTCTATTTCTTCACCCCCACTGCCCACTTCGCCTTGGCACAAAGAAGGACGCTTAAATAGGGCTTTTCTGTTCCTTCAGGAGAAATTAAGCATTTCTTCTTTTCTTTTCTTTTTTTTAAGCCTACTTAGCTTGTCAGCCTGGATTTATATTGTCATAGTTCACTAGGGAGAGATAATAGGGACGGCTTTGATGTTTGAAGCCACTGCCTGGCCTGGCACAGTGACCGTTTTAGCAAGCAAATGCTAGATCGGGCTACTTTTATTAAAAGTATATACTGCCCTTCCTCTGAAGATCTTAGGACGGTTCCCAAGATAAAAATACAGGCTAAAAGCACAAATAAATAGGGGGAGACAGTAACACACACACAACCACACCCACACACACACCATTTAAAAGGCTGTGAATCAGCCAAATGCTTGGTTGAAGAGGAACGTTTTAGCCTGGCGCCTAGAGATGTATAATGACAAACCACCCTGGAGAGAGCATTCCACAAATGGGAGCCACTGCAGAAAAGACCCTGTTCTCGTGTTGCCACCCTCCAGACATATTTTGGAGGAGGCACACGGAAGAAGGGCCTCAGAGGATGATCTCAGGGTCAGGGTCCTTTTCTCACAGTGGCCAATCGGATGGCTGTGGGAAACTTGCAAACAGGATTTGATCACATGACCCGCTCTCCCTTTCCCTCCAGCTGCGGAGGCGTTAGGAGCCATGGATGGCCTTCTCTCTGAATGACTCCTTCCTCTTCTAAAGCCATCCAAGTTGGTGGCCCTCGCCGCCTCCAGTGGCAGTGAGTTCCAAAGTCCAGCAATTATTATCACTGTCATGTTTGTTTATATCCTTTCTTTCCCCCAGCCTGGGACTCCTGCAGCTGTTAAACTGCTAAGAGAGAACCCCACCAAATGTGGAGGGTTACTGCTGTCCCTTGGCATTGCTGACGGCAATAACGTCCCAAAGGAGCAGCAATAACATGCACACAGCCAGGAATGCGGAGTTTTGCCCCCTGCGTTTATTTTACTGCTCTCCAAAGACAAATTCTCCTGCTTGCTCCCGAGTCTGGAGAATGTCTCAAATTGGCCGGCTTCTCTCCTCTTTTCTTGGCTGGCTTTCCGAACTTTTCCTGTCCTGGTCTCCCAATATCTCTATGTAAACACACACAAACCGGATTCCTTTCGGGGCGCTGGCTGCACAGATCCAGCATACTTTCTCTTTAATCGCTGGAAAGGAAGGGGTATTTCTCTCTTGTCTCTCTCTCTCTTTCTTAATGCTGTTTTTCAAAGGCTCTGTGTTTCCACAGAGGTTGCCTTAATGCCTGTGTGGACTGTATAGAAAGAAGAAGGAAAAACCAGAACTGTAAAGTTGAAAGGGACCTTGAGGGTCATCTATTTCAACCCCCTGCAGTGCAGGAACTACAACTAAAAAAATCCCTGTCAGGTGGCCATCTAACCTCTGCTTAAAAACCTCCAAGGAAGGAGAACCCACCACCTTCCGAGGGAGACTGTTCCACTGTCGAATAGCTTTTACCACCAGAAAGCTCTAATATTTAGTCAGAAGCGCCTTACTTGTCAGTTGAACCCATTGGTTTGGTTCCTACCCTCTGGGGCAGCAGAAAATGAGCTTGTCTTGTCTTCCACCTGGCAGCCCTTGAGAAATCTGAACAGTTTCAGCTCATCGTTGGGCTCCCAATTCCCTTCCGCCCCGCTCAATGTAGCCTAAATGGCAAGGTATGATGGGACTTGTAGTCCCGTAACATCTGGAGGGCCACACCGTTCCCCAGCCTTCTTTATGTTGCTTGTGGACATTCCGTGACATCGCTGCATTGCAGCCAATGGCATGGCAAGGCCGTCAAGTGCTGCTTGTTTGTTTATAAGTCAGCTCGTGTAGGTCTGTTGGTGAGCTGTCCTGACCCTCGCGATGTCATAGAATGCCCACAAATATTCTGTCACTGAGCAGGAAAGGAATCTCCCTATATATTGAGTCAGATCATTGGTCCATTGGCAAAAATGACACAGAAAATAAGAAACCAAAAAGGCATAAAGTTTAATAACGAATGGAATAAATTTATGGTATACATGGAAACAGAGGTAAAAAACCTAAAAATCACAGTAGGTATGATATAACGCTTGTGATGCAAAGAGTTTTCTGAGGAAAAGAAACTGCAGATAGAAAAATGTTATAACACATTCCGAGACGAAGGGAAGTCAATTAGTGTTGTGTGAGTGTTGTGTGAGTTGTGTGTGAGTGTTGTGTGAGTTAATGTAAGTTAATTTGTTGGTGTTTTATGTCAGGCGATGCTTTTTTTTCCTTTTCTTTATTATTATTTCCTTCTTTTATATATTTTTTCTCTGTGTGACTTTGTTTTGTATGTTGTCTTTGTTTTAATTGTATGATGTGACATAATGAATCAAAATCAATAAAAAAAGAAAAAGAGATTGAGCATGATTGAAACTGGCTGGTTTCGCATCCAGATCAGGGATCGAATCCTCGATCTCACCAGATCTTCAGAGGTGATCCAGTCAGTGCAGTTCGGAATGGTCGGCGAAAGAGAGCTCCTCCATCTTGGGGACTGTCAAGCCAAATTGGGTGCCAATATCTAGTAGGAAAAAAGACATAGAAGATACATATACAGCGGGACCTCAGGTTAAGTACTTAATTCGTTCCGGAGGTCCGTACTTAACCTGAAACTGTTCTTAACCGAAGCACCACTTTAGCTAATGGGGCCTCCTGCTGCTGCCGCACGATTTCTTTTCTCATCCTGAAGCAATGTTCTTAACCTGAAGCACTATTTTTGGGTTAGCGGAGTCTTTAACCTGAAGCGTATGAAACCCAAGGTACCACTGTATTTGCAACACCAGTTTCAAATATTGCACACTTTTAATATTCAAATGTCAAAGCTGCATTATTCAAATTGGGATCCCTGTCTAAGGACCTGTTCACCTCATGTACCATTCTGATGTTTAAAAGCAGGGCAGATAGGGACCACGAGCCAACCCGTTCGCTTTCTGTTGGCCAACGCGGCTTTCCCATAGAGTGATTCTTCCATATCCGTTATCATCTTCATTAAAAAGGTTTGTAAAGCATGCAAAGCAGGCAGGCTTATGCAAACGAAGCAATTTTGCTGACTTGCTTAACGAGGACTCCTCTTGGCATTGACTTCAAACGGCCCTGATCGCAGCTCTTGAGCATCACTCTGTGTACAAGTCTGTACAGTAAAAATAAAAATTGAGCCCTTCAGTTGGCAAGCCGTATCAATTAAATTGACACCCATTCCCATAACTTGCTTGGCACGGGGGGAAATCAAGTGGTATAGGACAAAAGAGATGCTGGAGATTTTTCACCCTGCCAGTCACGAGGACTGGAATTTTGATATTTCACAAAATGCCTCCCCTCTGCTTTCTAAATCTCTCTTCATCATTTGAAAATTCTCAGTGTGCATCCTCAATTTTTTGCTTGCTCCCCAACCAAAAGCCTTGGTAATTTTTTTTTTTTAAATATCTTCCATCTTGCCCACACACGTATTCCTAATCACACTTATCTGTATAGTTTCCTTCCATCCCGCCTCTCCTTCGCTCGAGGCAGCTTGCAGATCGATAGAAATGCAACAGCGAAATCCAATTAAAAACCTAACAAACCCAATACACCAAACCAAATCCAAATGTCAGCAAATCAAGCTGACATCAAGTTTGAAGGCCCGCCTTAAGTCTCAAAACAGCCTTCAGGGAGCCAGAAGTGTGGAATGTTTCTGGAGATACTTTGGGAGTTTTTTTCTGTGGCTTCAGCCAGAGGCCACAGCAGAGAAGTCTCTGCTGTTCTACATCAGCAAGCATATCCATTAGAGAGCCAACATCTTGGTCTGGGTACAAAGGTCCAGAGGTGGATTTAGGGCAGTGAGAGGGAAAACTGTGCAGTGCCTCTCCAGCGAAGTGAAGCCTGGAGAGCAAGAGGGATTGGTGTGCACCGACCCCTCTCGCTCTTCAGGCTTCAGGCGGCTATTCGCAAGCCTTCGGAGCGCAGCGGGATCTCCTGCTGCGCTCCGAAGGCTTGCGGATAGCTGCCTGAAGCCCCCGGAGCACAGTAGGAATTCCCTGCACTCCGGGGGCTTCAGGCAGCTTCAGCGAAAGCAACGCAAAGCCTCCGGAGCGCGGGGGAAGCTCTCCCTCTGCGCTTCGGAGGCTTTACGTTGCTATCACTGAAGCCAAGGAGCCTGCATTCGCTCCATAGGATGCACACACATTTCCCCTTCATTTTTGGAGGGGGAAAAGTGTGTCCTATAGAGCGAAAAATATGGCAGTTAGTGCTTGCCCAGCTTTGGGAAGGAGATGGCAAGGCTCCAGGGCCCTGCCAGAGCCCTCACACCTCCTTTCCCAAGCCCTGTGCCTTGCTTTCCCAACTTTGGAAAGGCACTGAGAGGGCTTTCAGTGGGCATCAGATTTTGGCCTCGCAGAGGGCGCCATATTACCAGGGTCCATCCCTGTTTGAGACATCTAAGCATGCGGAAAGAGTACTGAAATCCAAAGGTACGTTAAGGTCAGCTCAAGGCCGACGTAAGGCCAATCTAATAAATAATTATAACAAATAATAATAATAATCTCCAAGAAAGGAGATTCCGATTCAACATCAAGAAGAACTTTCAGACAGTAAGAGCCGTTTGACAGTGGAACAGTCTCCCTTGGGAGGTTGTGGATTCTCCTTCCTTGGAGGTTGTTTTTTTTAAAAAAAGATTTATTCATTTTTCTTCTTCATTCATTACATACATCTCAATTTCTTAATATTTATTATGTATTCCTCCCTCCCCTCCAGGGCTTCCCCCAACTTCCGCTTCTGGTTTCTTTCTCTTTTCACCCACTTTGCTATCTCCTAACAGAGAATCTTATTAATAACATAACATCAAGCCTAAAAACCTAAAAATAAAAGTAAATACACTATAATATTTCACTATTTTCTGAACATTTTCTGATACTGATAATGTGAATGTTTATTTAAATCCTGCCATCAGGTCTATTGACTTTCTTTGTTTCTGTAAATATCATATAAAAGGTTCCTATTCTTTTTCAAAGTCTCTGTTGTCTTTTTCTCTTAGTCTATCTGTCGTTTTTGCCAGTTCTGCATAGTTCATCAACTTCTCTTGCCATTGTTCTTTCGTTGGTATTTCTCCAGTCTCCCAATTTTGTGCAGTCAACTTTCTTGCTGCTGTAGTGGCATACATAAAGTCCTCATTTCTTTTGGTATGTCTTGGCCTAAAATACCTAGCAAAAAGGTATTTCTGGGGTTTTTTTACAAAAGTTATTTTCAACATTTTCTTCAATTCATTGTATATCATTTCCCAGTAGGCTTTTACCTTTTTACAACCCCACCACATATGATAAAAGGTACTGTCTGTGTCACATCTCCAACACTCTTTTCTTTTCGTTTGTATACATTTTTGCCAGTTCAACCGGTGATAAATACCATCCGTACATCATTTTCATATAATTCTCTCTCAATAACATACAATCTGTAAATTTCAAATTTAATTTCTACAATTTTACCCAGTCCTGAAGTTGTATATTGTGTCCTATATCTTGCGCTCCTTCCTTGGAGGTTTTTAAGCTGAGGTTGGATGGCCATCTGTCATGGATGCTTCTCTTGAGATTTCTGCATTGCAGGGGGTGGGACTAGATGACCCTTGGGGTCCCTTTCAACTCTGCAGTTCTGTTAGTCTAAGGCATCATGCAGCCTCTTGTGCAGGGCCTTAAGCAACAACGCAGTCCATCTTCTGCCAGCTCCTATGCCGTGGGGGGGGGTCACACAGCAGTGCCCCTGCCAGAACATCCTCTACAACTTCATCTTTGGATGCAGCCCCTATATCTTCCCAGTGGAGAATGCTAAGGACCTGCATTGCAGGGGGTTGATCTAGATGACTTTTGGGGGTCCCAGCTCTACGGTTCTCTGATTCCATGGACCTACGTGAAATCAAAACCCTCTGATCTCTCCTAAAAGCATAGTGATGGGTCCAATTGTCGTTCACACCCCATAATTTATCCAATTGACCTTTTCCCTAATAATCTTATTTTTTCACCATCAGTCCGCATGGGAGCTCCTCCCTTTTTGGAGAAAGAAGGCTGGATATTTATAAAAACCCGTAAACAAATGATAGATCAGTTCTAACTGATCTATCAATGGGATATAAATATTAAAATTATTATTATTACAATGGGGAGATAGGGTCATTTGAAGAAGGGTTAGATGAATTAAGAAAAACAAGATGTGGCTCTGATTAATGTAGACATTTGTTTTGATTCCAGGCTATAGAAAACAATGAACGCTGTAAAGGAGAAATTTGTATGAGAGTAGATTGAATATTATGTTAAATGGACCATTCTTGATCCTGCTTGTAGAATATATTGTCTTTTAAGGAAACAAAATCTGAATCTTGAAATTCTGTTCATTGTGGTGGAGGGGGTAGTTTGTGTTTATATTTATATCCAAGCAATACGACTGTTGTATTGCAGTTTGCAATGGGAAATAGAAAACTAATTTTTAACAAGAGAGGGAAACCGCTGGATATCAAGAGGAAGTTCAGGCCTCGGGAGCAGGGCATGTTGTTGCGGTTCGGGGGGAAAGTCGTCCCCTCCAGATTAAGCGTGCTGAGAAACCACAAAGTCCACCCTTTCTGGTTTTAGAGGTGCGTGGGGAAATCGTTCACTTTCGACCGGCTTGGCCTCTTCCGCCCACCCCAGCCCCCCCGCCGGCAATCTCGTTCGAACAAGCGAAAAGCTCGCCTTGCCAGCCTTGGTGTGGTGCGTCTGCGCCAGGAGAGTAGCCGGAAAAGCCGATAAGGCTCCCAGGACAGAAGTCTTTGTCCTTATCTCGGCAGAGCACATGTGCTCACTGAGTGTGCATCCTTTTCCTGTCCTCGGATCGGGAGACGTAAACTGACCATCTCCCGACAGCCGGGACTTCAAACGGGGGGCCCAGAACGTCTGCAAAGCGGGAATTTTTTTCTTCTTCTCCCCCCACCCACCCCACGACTTCAGAGGCCAAAATGGCAAAAGTAGGTCGCTCCTTGTTTTGGGAAGCAATGCAGAGAGCTGGCCACGGAGCAGTGAGACAGGGTGGTGCTTTTGTTTTGTTTTCGCTTTTTTGATCCCGTGAAACTTTCTGATAATAACAGCCGTGCCCGTCCAAAACTTTCCTTGTGTATATTTTAGTTTTGACCGGCGCAAATCCAAAACGCTGCCTTGCTGCAGTTTGTTTTTAAGACGTTTCCCAGGAAGGAAAGTTAAGAAAGCTGGCAAGGAGAGAATTTATATGCTTTCGTTCTTCAGCTCAGATTGTACTTAAGTTAGACCCAGAGAGAGGAGTGTGATTTCTTGGGAGGAGTTTTGCAGCAGTGACCCAGCGTTTGACCATCGAGGTCGTTTGGAGGCAGCGGTGTTTTAAACGGCTGTCAGGAATGTGCCAAAAAGAGTTTGACTGGAGCCCCTCGCCAGGGCAGGGCATCCCGGGTGCCAAGCATCTGAAAGCTGCCTTGCGTGGCATTGGCACACGGGCTCCTTTAATAAATAATAATAATAATAATAATAATAATAATAATAATAATAATAAAATAATTACTTCCCACCCTCCCCAGCCGGAGCCGGGCTCAGAGCGGCTAACAACAATAAAAGGAACACAGTTTACATAAAATCACAATCAATTAATTAAAATACATTCTAAAATCAGTTCATTCTAAATTCAATTCAGAATCAAATTAATGACAACCATTGGGCTAGAGTTCTATGAGGATTACAGAAGGGGGGGGGGGTCAGACTGTGCCTTGGCCAAAGGCCTGGTGGAGCAGCTCCGTCTTGCAGGCCCTGCGGAAAGATGTCAAGTCCCGCAGGGCCCTAGTCTCCTGTGACAGAGCGTTCCACCAGATCGGAGCCACAGCCGAAAAAGCCCTGGCTCTGGTTGAGGCCAGCCTAATCTCCTTGTGGCCCGGGACCTCCAAGATGTTTTTGTTTGAAGACCGTAAGGTCCTCCGTGGGACATACCACGAGAGGCGGTCCCATAGGTACGAGGATCCTAGGCCATATAGGGCTTTAAAGGTTAAAACCAGCACCTGATCCTGTACTCCACCGGGAGCCAGTGCAGCTGGTATAGCACCGGGTGAATGTGATCCCGTGGCGAGGACCCCGTAAGGAGTCTGGCCGTGGCATTCTGCACCCACTGGAGTTTCTGGGTCAGTCTCAGGGGAAGCCCCACGTAGAGTGAATTACAATAATCCAGTCTGGAGGTGACCGTCGCGTGGATCACAGTGGCAAGGTCAGGGCGAGAGAGGTAAGGAGCCAACAGCTTAGCTTGGTGGAGACATTGGTGCGCTAATGTCTCCTCCAGCCTTCACCCACCTGCCTGCCCCAAACATTTTGTACTATGCCTTGTAGGAGAGTCCCAGGTTTGCAAAGGAGAAACCTTCCAGTCCTGCTAGCTGAGATGCCCAGGGATGCTCTGCTGGGTGCATTGTGTTGTCAGCCTTGTATTATCTGCAGGGACCTTCCTTCTTCCTGATTTAGAATTTCATCCCAGGGGCCCTGCCCACCCAGGCCAACCAATCGGGTTCTGCTGCTGGACAGGAAGGGTCGTAAGAGACTTCCTCTCCCAGCTCAGGATTTCGCCTCCGCAATGACACCTTTCCTGGCTCTGCAGTATTTCTGTCTCCCTCAGCTGTGATTTAAAAGAAACCGCCTTGCAGCAAGTCAGGCCATTGCCCTGCCTAGCTCAGCGTTGTCTGAACAGCAGTGGCTTTTTGAGGCAGCATGGAAATGGATCACACAGCTAGATGGGATTCTTCTCTCTTCCATCCTCCGCAGGCCACTTTTTGGCAGCAGGTTGGGGCTGCCCACCTGCCATCTGGCGCCGGCATGGGTCAAAACAAAACCATACGTGGACAAAGGTGCTGAGCATAAGTAGAACCTTCTGGATTTGGGCAATGGCTCATCTGGTCCAACATCTTGTTCTTTCCATGGCCAACCAGGTGCCTGTAAACCTGCAAGCGGGATTTAAATACAAGACAACAAGCCCCTAAACTACTGGTCCTTGGCATTAGGTTGTTGTTGTTTAGTCATTTAGTCCTGTCCGACTCTTTGTGACCCCCTGGACCAGAGCACGCCAGGCACTTCTGTCTTCCACTGCCTCCCACAGTTTGGCCAGACTCAGGCTGGGAGCTCCGAGAACACTATCCAACCACCTCGTCCTCTGTCGTCCCCTTCTCCTTGTGCCTTCCATCTTTCCCAACATCAGGGTCTTTTCCAAGGAGTCTTCTCTTCTCATGAGGTGGCCAAAGTCTTGGAGCCTCAGCTTCAGGATCTGTCCTTCCAGTGAGCACTCAGGGCTGATTTCCCTCAGAATGGATCGATTAGATCTTCTTGCAGTGCATGGGACTCTCAAGAGTCTCCTCCAGCACCAGAATTCAAAAGCATCAATTCTTCGGCAATCAGCCTTCTTGATGGTCCAGCTCTCACTTCCATACATCACTACTGGGAAAACCATAGCTTGAACTATATGGACCTTTGTTGGCAAGGTGATGTCTCTGCTTTTTAAGATGCTGTCTAGGTTTGTCATTGCTTTTCTCCCAAGAAGCAGGCATCTTTTAATTTCGTGACTGCTTGGCATAAGGTGCTTCCTACCAAGTCAAGCCATTAGTCCATCTAGGCCATCGAGTCCAACCCCCTGCCAAGCAGGAAACACCATCAGAGCACTCCTGACATATGGTTGTCAAGCCTCTGCTTAAAGACCTCCAAAGAAGGAGACTCCACCACACTCCTTGGCAGCAAATTCCACTGTCGAACAGCTCTTACTGTCACGAAGTTCTTCCTAATGTTTAGGTGGAATCTTCTTTCTTGTAGTTTGGATCCATTGTTCCGTGTCCGCTTCTCTGGAGCAGCAGAAAATAACCTTTCTCCCTCCTCTATGTGACATCCTTTTATATATTTGAACATGGCTATCATATCACCCCTTAACCTCCTCTTCTCCAGGCTAAACATGCCCAGCTCCCTTAGCCGTTCCTCATAAGGCATCGTTTCCAGGCCTTTGACCATTTTGGTTGCCCTCCTCTGGACACGTTCCAGTTTGTCAGTGTCCTTCTTGAACTGTGGTGCCCAGAATGGACACAGTACTCCAGGTGAGGTCTGACCAGAGCAGAATACAGTGGCACTATTACTTCCCTTGATCTAGATGCTATACTATTGATGCAGCCCAGAATTGCATTGGCTTTTTTAGCTGCCGCGTCACACTGTTGGCTCATGTCAAGTTTGTGGTCAACCAAGACTCCTAGATCCTTTTCACATGTACTGCTCTCAAGCCAGGTGTCACCCATCTTGTTTTTGTGCCTCTCATTTTTTTTGCCCAAGTGCAATACTTTACAAGGCAGTTCACACAAAAAACAACACAGTGAGAACACGGAATACATAGTAAGGCAAATATAAAAGCAAAGCAAAGGCATAACTCCTCTCCTGCAGAAACATACTATGATTTTGAGGTTATTGTTGTTTAAGGTTGTTCCAGTCTGTTGTTTTAGTTTTAGTTTGGAGAAAAGGGAATTGAGAGGCCACATGATAGAACAAAGCATGACTTTGAGAAAAGGTATAGAGAAAAGTTCTCTCTCATGACACTAGGAGTTGCGGACATGGAATGAAACTGGGACTGAGGACAAGTAAGAAAGTCCTTCGTGTCGTGCATAGTTAAACTGTGGAACTCCCTTCCACTGGAGGCTGTGAGGGCCGACAGGCTCTTGTTACATTCCTATGCCAGTACTTTTCCGAGCACAATTCAGAGTGTTGGTGCTGACCTTTAAAGCCCTAAATGGCCTTAGCCCAGTATACCTGAAGGAGCGTCTCCACCCCCATCCTTCTGCCCGGACACTGAGGTCCAGTGCCGAGGGCCTTCTGGCAGTTCCCTCACTGCAAGAAGCCAAGTTACAGGAAACCAGGCAGAGGGCCTTCTCGGTGGTGGCACTTGCCCTGTGGAACACCCTCCCACCAGATGTCAAAGAGAAAAACAACTACCAGACTTTTAGAAGACATCTGAAGGCAGCCCTGTTTAGGGAAGCTTTTAATGTTTGATGCATTACTGTATTTTAATATTTTGTTGGAAGCCGCCCAGAGTGGCTGGGGAAGCCCAGCCAGATGCACAGGGTATAAATTATTATTATTATTATTATTATTATTATTATTATTATTATTATTATTATTATTTGCTATCAGGGATGTGGGTGGTGCTGTGGTGTAAACTCTTGGGCTTGCTGATCAGAAAGTTAGTGGTTCGAATCCGCACAACGGGGTGAGCTCCCGTCGCTCTGTCCCAGCTCCTGTCTACCTAGCAGTTCGTAAGCATGCCAGTGCAAGTAGATAAGTAGGTACCGCTGCAGTGGGAAGGTAAATGGCGTTTCCGTGCGCTGCTCTGGTTTCAGTGTTCCATTGCACCAGAAGCATTTTAGTCCTGCTGGCCACATGACCCGGAAAGCTGTCTGTGGACAAACGCCGGCGTCTTCGGCCTGAAAGCCAGATGAGCGCCACAACCCCATATTCGCCATAGTCACCTTTGCTATCGCCTGCTACCAAATCCTTTTAAAACTTGAGGCTCTAGGGGTCGAACTAAGACCCAGTAAGCAGGGGGGGAAAGCAGGCCCAGAGAGCAAAATCAGCAGCGCTGAGTAAACCCTTCCTTACCCACCAAGACCGACGCACCTGGGCACAAGCTGTCGGATTGCAGGACAACAGTTCAAAAGTTGGCCCAGGGATGGCATCGCCCTTGCAGAGTGCCCCGTGAGAACTCCATGTCCCAACATGCCCTTCTGTCTTGATCATGGGCAGCCGGCTTGGCTCAGATTTACGGCGCATTTCGTCGGGACCTGCCAGCTTCCCGGCCCAGCCTCACCTCCTTGCAAACACGGGGCCAGGAGCTGCAACTTGGTTTTGTCAAGGGACGCCTGCGGTGACCTTTTTGCCCCTTTGGGACATAAAATACAAATTGAGAACAGAATGTTATAACAGCTCGAGGTGCTTGTCCTTGTAGCTGCTTAAGTCTGTCCCGTAACGCTGATCTATGGCCCCGTCCCGGGGACTTCCGAGCAACACGCATGAGCAGCTCGACGCAATTCACTGCCACGAAACGTGGTTGAGCTTGGAGAGGGCATAAGACAGTTGGGGACCTTGTGGCAGGTCTCTGGACGGTGTGAACGCCAGACCTGCAAGGATTTCTGATGCCCAGTTGTTTATCGGGGACACCAGCAATATGACAGAGTTTTCACACCACAGTAAACTCTAATAAATGGCTTGTGGCGAATGCGCAATAGCCATTTTTCCTAGCCATCAGGAGCAATGAGCCAGTTGCAGTTACGGTCATCTCCAAACCGGGGGTTGTGGTTTGTTTCGCTTCAAGCCAGCTGTGATGTTGAGACAAAGTGTGTACTAGGCTTAGCAGTCCCGGGTTTCTCTGAGCCAAGGGCCAAGCCAAGGAGGGAGAACATCAGTTGCCCTCCAGATGTTGTGGAACTATAGCTGCCACTGGCTGTAGCCAGCATGGCTGATGATCAGCAAGAACTGGAATTGAGGTCCAGCATTAGGATGTGTCATTTTAGGGGGTGAAACTTAATTTTTGCAAATTTCTTCAGAGAGGGGTCTTAAAAATACGTTTTTGTAGTATGAGGAATACGGACTTGCTATGATTTTTGTCACAGGACAAGGTTTATCTTGGTGAGTCTACGTTTGGTGAAGAAGCACATAAAGTCTTTTCGGAAAATCAAAGAATTTTAATTTTACCTTCTGAAAGTGTCAAGAGCCCTGCAAAAGAAGGAAAACCACACACCCAGCAGATCTGGCTTACAATATTTTGAAGCAGGTGAAGTAATGTGCATTACCATCTAAAGCAGTTGTTCTCAAACATTTTTTCCTCTGGGCCACACTTTAAGAATAAAAATTGGCTCATGCCAGACCAATTTTTTTGGAAAGCGAAAAAGAACAGCTCCTGGCAGTGCTTGATTTTATACACAGTGCTTGATTTTATATATGTTTATACACAGCCTAAAACATAAACGAGCCTCTTACATATGTATCTTAAGTATGTATACGAACTCAGCAAGAGGTGTGAGCTTGCTGTCACCGTGTAATCTCATTTATGTTACGTCTAATTTGAGACAAACGAACTCTCGTTTCCTTATCAACACAAAGAAGCCTTTCTCTCTTCTGATCTTTCATGCTTATCAGAGTTGAAAATCCCTGCGCACAACAACAGGTCATGGAAAAGTAAGGAAGAATAGGCAGTGCTCTTGAAGAGAGGCTTGAGTAATGCTTCTGGTTGTATATCCCCCCAAAATTACAGTGGTACCTCGGGTTACAGACGCTTCAGGTTACAGACTCAGCTAACCCAGAAATAGTGCCTCGGATTAAGAACTTTGCTTCAGGATGAGAACAGAAATCGTGCTCCAGCGGTGCGGCAGCAGCAGGAGGCCCCATTAGCTAAAGTGGTGCTTCAGGTTAAGAACAGTTTCAGGTTAAGAACAGATCTCCAGAATGAATTAAGTTCTTAACCCGAGGTACCACTGTATTTTGATACTATACTGCTCGGTTGATTGTCCTTGAATCTTCCCGCCGATCCTGACACCCTCTCCTGCCATGCCCTTTGACAACCACTGCTGTGAAGAGAGGTGGGCCTCTGGAAGATCCCTGCACCCAGAGTTTAGGGTAAAAGGTAAAGGGACCCCTGACCATTAGGTCCAGTCACAGACGACACTGGGGTTGTGGCGTTCATCTCGCTTTATTGGCCAAGGGAGCCGGCATACAGCTTCCGAGTCATGTGGCCAGCATGACTAAGCCACTTCTGGCGAACCAGAGCAGTGCACAGAAACGCCGTTTACCTTCCCGCTGGAGCAGTACCTATTTATCTACTTGCACTTTGATGTGCTTTTGAACTGCTAGGTTGGCAGGAGCTGGGACCGAGCAACGGGAGCTCACTCCGTCACGGGGATTCGAACGGCCAACCTTCTGATCAGCAAGTCCTATGCTCTGTGGTTTAACCCACAGCGCCACCCACGTCTCTTAGGGTAGCCTTTCCTAACTTGGTGCCCTCCAAAACGTTTTGGACTTCAGTATCCATTGGTCCCAGCCGGCAGGTGAGATGCTGGTGGAGGTACATTACAACTGCATCTTACATATGTTCTGGGATATACACAACTCCCTGCCTCATTTGGGATTTAACTTGTGCGATTTCAACCAGCCAGATGCCAGGGACTGGACTGAGGAGGGATGCTGGTTTGCAGAGTTCACAGGCTGCAAAGGGTAAAACCTGGGAAATATTGGGGGAGCCAAGAGAGAAGCAGGAAGAAGAAGCACCGGGGGGAGAGTGAGCTGGCAGACTCAGTGTCTCTGAAGAGCATTCCTGAACCCCCCTCTCCCAGAACTAGGCGGGCACTGAGGGTGATGGAACAGAAAATTCAGAGGCAGAAAGCTCAGTTCAGCCGGTGCAGGAATGACGTAGAACAAGGGTAGGCAACCTAAGGTCCATGGGCTGGATGCGGCCCAATCACCTTCTCAATCCGGCCTGCGGACGGTCCGGGAATCAGCATGTTTCTACATGAGTAAAATGTGTCCTTTTATTTAAAATGCATCTCTGAGTTATTTGTGGGGCCTGCCTGGTGTTTTTACATGAGTAGAATGTGTGCTTTTATTTAAAATGCATCGCTGGGTTATTTGTGGGGCATAGGAATTCATTCATTTTCCCCCCAAAATATAGTCCGGCCCCCTGCTGAAAAGGTTTGCTGACTCCTGATGTAGAATAAGGGAGATGGAGTGGAGTTGGGCTTTACTTGGAGCAGCGCCATTATTTAATAGAGACAGTGTTCCTTTGTCTCTCTCTCTGCTCTGTGAATACTCAATAAAACCACAGAGCCTAGGACTTGCCGATCAGAAGATCGGCGGTTCAAATCCCCACGACGGGGTGAGCTCCCGTTGCTCGGTCCCTGCTCCTGCCAACCTAGCAGTTCAAAAGCACGTCAAAGTGCAAGTAGATAAATAGGTACCACTCCACCGGGAAGGTAAACGGCGTTTCTGTGCGCTGCTCTGGTTCGCCAGAAGCGGCTTAGTCATGCTCGCCACAGGACCCGGAAGCTGTACGCCAGCTCCCTCGGCCAATAAAGCGAGATGAGCGCCGCAACCCCAGAGTCGGACACGACTGGACCTAATGGTCAGGGATCCCTTTACCTTTTAAGAACTCTTTTTGGTTATCTGTTTGCCTGCCGACGGGGAGGGATTGTAATTCCCTGAAGCCTTGACACCAGCCTCCCAAGCGCGTATGGTTGAAATCACGCAGGCTAAATGCTTGTGAAATGCAATATTACTATACGGGCACAGGAGGTGCCCGTGGGTGCCGTGTTGGAGACCCCGATTAGGAGCTCCCGACCTGGAGACCAGAGCTATAAGGAATTCAGGGCTACTGTCCGTAATCTAGTTTCTGCCACACAACGTTTCTGCCACAAGGACGAACTGAAAGCTTACCCCCACCCCCTGGGCAAGTTCTTAGCTCCCCAGGCTTTGCATCTGAACTTCCTTTGACACCGGGTTGCAAAAAACGAGGGCTCTGCCAACGTATTCCTGGGTGAGCAACGGGCTGCGGGGAAGCCTCCGGGCTTTTCTCATAATCCCTGCTTCTCTCCCGATTCGGGATTCCAGCAAAACAGGAAATGCCTGTTGCTTCCACCCTCCTGACAGGATTGATTGGGTTGTGCAGAGTTAATTAATTCTACCGGCTACCCCACCCCACCCCCCGCTCCCAATTAACAAATCTTATTTTATTTCATGACGAACCAGATTATTTGTTGTTCTCCCTTGAAGCTTCTTTTTTTCAAAATGTAATAAAACGTTTGGCACATATACAGAACAAGGCTGCTAAAAGATTGTGGATTTTCTTTTGCACATATTTATAACATGAAATAAAAGTGGAAAGGGGTATCTAGAGCTAAACATAGAGGAACAAATTTACCTACGGAGATTGAAGATAATAAATTAGCATCACAAGTTTCCAAATAACACAAATGGCTTTACGTTATCCTGTACCTTACCACTCCAGTACATTAAAAAAATAATAATACTCCGTTTCTTAATCAATGCATTATTCTTGTTGCCTTTCCTATGTTTAACCACGCATACGACGTCCCTGATTTTAGTTATCCAGTCTCTCGAGGATGCTGTTCTCAGTCCCCAAATAATAACGCTGGCAGCAGTTAAGAGATGTTGCGTTAATTCCCATTGATGTCCCCCAGCCTCCATTTGCCTAAATAAATAACTAAAGGAATCGCTTTTCTCCCGTCTCCCTTCCCCGCCCTTCCCAGAGGGTAACCAACCAAAGTTCCCAGAGCTGCCAGTTATTCCCAATTTCAAAAGCCTAGTACATGGTTTCCTCATCTCTCAGAAGCCAAGCCCTTCGCTTGTTGACACAGCTTCCTCCTATAATCTCCGCTGGAATCCTTTTCCGTCTTCAGGGTTTTTCCAGGCTCCTGATGGCATCATTTTTTCCAACAGTCTTATCTTGGCCATCTCCTTTAACACCCCATTCTTTTTCTTTAAAAAAAAATTTTTATTAGTTTTACATTTTAATATTCCACACATTTATCATATAAAAGAGAAATAATTAAAGAATCTAAATATCCCCCTACCCTATGACTTCCCTCAACTTCCCCTTCCGGTTCATTAAATGTTTACTACTTCTGCTTAATTTGTTTTCCACTATTTCGTTAATCTTTTAATTAAATGCTCTTACGCTATATTCTTATCATTTTTTTTAATACCATATTTTCTTTCCAATTATGTCTTACACTTAATTAATTACCAAATTGTTGTTTCTTAATCTTTACATTTGTTTCCTTAATTGTGTTTACTCAAATCCTGCCAATGAGTCCATTTCTTTGCAGTATTTCTGTAGATACAGCATAAACGGTTCCCAATCGTCTCTATTGTCATTTATCTCCTAAGTCTTCCCGTGAGTTTCGCCATTTCTGCGTATTCCATAAGTTTAACTTTCCATTTTTCTTTCGTTGGTATCTTGTCGCCTTTCCGTTTTTTAACACCCCATTCTTAATCCACCCGACTGTGGGCCTGTTAGTGCAAATTTCTTTTTTCTTTTCTTTTTTTACTTTTAATTCTGAGTTTTCCTTACTCTCCACCCCATTTCCTCAAGCCTTTGTTCTCCCTTCCAAATCCCCACTGGTTACTTGGCCAAACCTTGTGGACAGAACAGTCTGCAAATCGAAACATTCAGCTGCCTAACGGCTTCATCAGAGGCTGCCATTTGCTGCTGGAGAAAACAGAATTGCTATTGCTCCCTCTCCATTCATGAAATACCTTGTCTTGTCTTGTTAGCAGACCAGCCAAAGGGGCGGTTGCCTATAAGCATGTGCAGAGGGCTCTCGTCACTGAGTCCCCATTGTTGGCCCCAGTTCAATTGAGACTTGGCAAATCACTCTTGTGGACAATTGATTGATTGATTGATTGATTGATTGCAATTATAACCACCTTTTTTTCTCCAAGCAGCTCAATGTGTTTTTCTCTCACTCCTCGTTTTAATCCTCATTTTAACAGCCCTGTTGCAGGGATTAAAATTTCACGAGGACGGGTTTCCTTTGGCTTTTTCGTTTATCCCTCACCAAGACAACTTCCTGTTCAGTTTTCATTTTTTTGAGAGGTGTGTTATCCGAAACTTTACCTTGACATTCCGAATCTTAAAACTGGGAGACTTAAAGATTAAGGCAATAATGACTATATATATACAGAAACAATACCTTGACATGAACTCACTTGCAGTAGACAAATACAAATAGTAAATACAAACTAAGAGACTAAGTACAGATTAAGAAATAAGAAAGGATACAAAACTATATGCAGAACAAAAATAATACACTCTAAACCAGAAAGGGAAGTTGGGGGGTATATTGAGTATGTAAAATGTAATTTGAGTTTCTTGAACGTTTTAAAATTTGTTTTAAAAAACCTTAATAAAAATTATTTTAAAAAATAAATTTCAAAACCAATTGCTAAAATTGTTGGATATTTTTTTTTTAACTCTGCACTGTTGCGCACAGATTACTCATCCTCCTTGGGGAAAGATGACGATTCCCCAGCCTTCCAAGTGCCCAGTCATGCTTTGACTTGATCCGTTTGGCTGTGGGTCAAGACAAAAGAGATCTTTGGATGGGCGGGATAGGCCTCTTCATCTTTCTGCCTCGTCATAAAACAGGCCCTTCCATCCTTGGCTGCAGGTGTGCATAAGCGTCTTGGGCCATCATCTCTGTTGCTTACGCCTCAACATATTTCTCTGTCTTTAGGATCCCAAACAGCTACCGTGTCAGGAAATATTTCTTAAAGCGTGCGTCTCGTGTTACCCAAATCGCCCGTTCGCAAAGGAGGCTTCCTACTTTCTGTCACGTCGCTGCCATTAGGTGTAATTGGGTCACCTTCGCACACTGTCAAATGCCAAGACGCACATCGGACTCACTTGTCCTCAGAGGAGACATGCCCAGAACTGTGACTCATTCAGAAACACACTGTGTAGACTCCTTTGAGCAGGCTGCCTAAGGGAGACAGTGTGATTAATTTGTTTTTTCTCCATTTGGGGAGCTGTAGTAAGTAAGTAATGATTTGAAGTATATATTTTTCCTGATTAAATTCATGCCCTGTCTTTCCTCGCAAAGGAGCCCTGGGCAGCAAATAATGAATAATAATAAAGACATATTTAAAACTCCTCAGAAACAATTCTGATACAGATGCGAACTGCTAAAGATCTCAACTTACTATTGTTATTCTTACTTATTAATTTATACAGTGGTACCTCTGGATGCGAACGGGATCCGTTCCGGAGCCCTGTTCGCATCCTGAAGCAAACACAACCCGCGTCTGCGTGTGTGTGGGTCGCGATTCGCTGCGTCTGTGCATGTGCATGACCTCATTTTTGAGCATCTGCACATGCGCGAGCGGCGAAACCTGGGAGTAACATGTTCCATTACTTCTGGGTCGCCGCGGAGCGCAACCCAAAAACGCTGCACCCCTTTGGGACTTTTTACACAGCAGACTGCTAGTGAATTGAAATCATCATCAGATCATAAATCAACAGGCAGTACAGCAGAGGATTGGCACATAACCAGACCTGAGCGCTAATACCCTGAGACTGCCTGCGTGAAGTTTCCTCCAAGCTCAAGGTGCTCCACCATTTTGTTCTCCGTTTCATCATCGCAGCAACTCTCTGATGGGAAGAACCGTTGGGCAGTGGAACGGACGCCCTCGGAAGTCTGTGAATTCTCCTCTTCTGGAGGTTTTTAAGCAAAGGTTGGATAGCCATCTGTCGGGGATTCTTTCGCCATGATTCCTGCGCTGCCGGGGGTTAGACTAGACAGCCCTTGGGGTCCCTTCCAGCTCTTCATTTCTTGCCTAGCATCCAGCAGGTGCCAGCCAATTTTCACCTGGCCAGCCTGCTTGGAAATAGCCATTTGCTGTACCTGCCTGGTTTCCATAGCTCCCTCGCAGGGAACCCTTCATGCGAGGCATTCCTGGCACCGCCCCGTCTTTTCCCAGATGATTGATGGTCTCCCACCAGTGTCCCCGAAACCGAATGTGCGAGTTTGTTTGGGGCCTGGCACTGCCTTTACCTGTCTCCATGCCCCGCTGCCTTCATGCTCAGTGGCCCGTGGTTATTAAAATTCCTGTTCGATACAGGGGCCTCTGGCAGGCTTCCCTCTCTTCCAGGACTCACCTCGTTTCTCTGAGCTCCAGTCTTGTGGCCAGGCCAGGTCTGGCGTTGGCTCGAAGGGAGTTAAAAGCCCTGTGTTCCTGTCAAAAACTGTGCTCCGCGCACCTCCTTAGTGGTAATTAATGTGTCTCTGGCCGGATTTGCAAAGGCGGCTTTGGAAATGCATCTCGGCCTGTACAGGTTGCTTACGTGTGTCAGAGCAGTCTGTGGAGGGAGCGATCGGCTAGAGTTGGCAAAGGGGTGGTGGAGACATTTGTCATTGTGTAAAGTGTGGCGTCGGAACTGGTATGCAGTCAGAAGGAGAAGGGAGGGAGCCTTTCATAAAATCATAGACTTGTAGAGTTCGAAGGGACCTCCAAAAGTAATCTAGTCCAACCCCTGCAGTGCAGGAACCACAGCTAAAGAACCCCTGACCAACCTCTGCTGAAAAACCTCCTTGGGAGGCAGCCCATTCCACTGCTGAACAGCTCTTACTGTCAGAAAGTTCCCCCTAATGTTTAGTTGGAATCTCCCTTCTTGTAACTTGAAGCCATTGGTTCGAGAACGGCAGAAAACAAGCTTGCTCCATCTTCCGTGTGACAGCCCTTAAGATATTTGAAGATGGCTATAATAACTCCTCTCAGTCTCCTCCTAAACATACCCAGCTCCTTCAACCGTTCCTCATAAGGCTTGGTTTCCAGACCCTTGATCTTCTTGGTTGCCCTCCTCTGCACACGTTCCAGCTTGTCAACATTCATCCTAAATTGTATTGACTTTCAGAACCTCCGGGACGTGGGTGGCGCTGTGGGTTAAACCACAGAGCCTAGGGCTTGCCAATCAGAAGGTCGGCGGTTCGAATCCCCGCGACAGGGTGAGCTCCCATTGCTCGGCCCCTGCTCCTGCCAACCTAGCAGTTTGAAAGCACGTCAAAGTGCAAGTAGATAAATAAGTACCACTCCGGTGGGAAGGTAAACGGCGTTTCTGTGTGCTGCTCTGGTTTGCCAGAAGCGGCTTAGTCATGCTGGCCACATAACCTGGAAGCTGTACGCCGGCTCCCTCGGCCAGTAAAGCGAGATGAGCACCGCAATCCCAGAGTCGTCCGCAACTGGACCTAATGGTCAGGGGTCCCTTTACCTTCAGAACCTCAGAATGTTCCTGTACCTGGATCAGGCCAAAGGGGACCACATATCGCCCAGCATCTTGTTCTCACAATGGCCAACCACAAGGCCATGAGCAGGACCTGGGTGCTTCATCGCTCTCCCTGCTTGTGATTCACAGCAACTGGTATTCATAGATAATTGAATCATGGAACGGTAGCCCAACCCCCTGCAATGCTCCAACAATGGAGGTAGTGCACAGATGTTCCAGTTACAGATAGGTAGCCGTGTTGGTCTGTCATAGTCAAAACAAAAAAATTCCTTCCAGTAGCACCTTAAAGACCAACTAAGTTAGTTCTTGGTATGAGCTTTCGTGTGCATGCACACTTCTTCAGATGTGTATCTGAAGAAGTGTGCATGCACACGAAAGCTCATACCAAGAACTAACTTAGTTGGTCTTTAAGGTGCTACTGGAAGGAATTTTTTTGTTTTGCACAGATGTTGTAGCTAGTATCCTCCATGAATTTGTCTAAGCCTCTTTTAAATCCATCCAAGATGGTGACCATCCATGCCTCTTCTCCCTCCCCACACATACTCTCAATGGCACATCTGCCCAGTAAGTATATGCCCCAGGATGCATTATCTCTTCACTGTATAAATTTATTAGTTTCCTTTAAAATTAAGCCCAACCCCTGCTCTGTCAAATGCAATTTTCCACTGCCTTCGGGCTCACAGGCCCTTTTCATATATATTGTTTTCCACGTTCACGTATGAGGCGTTAATGCAGTCGTCTGCCCTCCTGGCACGGGACTTGGGAATTAGTGTCCTAATGACGGAGAATATGCAGATTTGCTTCGTTAGGAGCAGAGCAGGCAAGCAGCTTCCTGCTAGACCTCCGCTCCAAATCCCAGTGCAACAAAAATAACATTGCACTTGAGATTCCAGGAGTGTTTCTTGGGGCATTTAAAAAAAACTCTGGCTCATACTCTCCTTTAGAAAAAGAAAAGATAGAAAAGATTTGCTTGGTCCCTGGGCTGGCCTGTGCCCAACTGTTAGGTGTATTTGTGTTCACAGGGCTTTGCCCCGTGAAACAAAAGCCTCTTGCAAGCCTTCACTAACTTGGTGCCTTCCATATGTTTTGGGCTGAGCCTGATAGGATTTGTAGTCTAAAAGATCTGAAGGGCATCTGGTTGATGAAGGCAGAACGGTTATTTTACAAGATGGAAGATGGAGCAATCTTCTTTTCTGCTGCTTCTATGTCCTTCACTGGAGGCTTTTAAAGAGAGGTTGGGTGGACCATCTGTCAGAGATTCCTTTTTCCAACGAAGGAGAGTCCCTCCAGAGCAGGAGAAAACAAGCTTGTTCCCTCTTCCATGTCACAGCTCTTCAGATATTTGCAGATATCTATCATTTCACCTCTCAGTCTCCTTTTTACCCAGGTTAACATCCCCAATTCCCTCAGCCGTTCCTCATAAGTCAGTGACATAGTGTGGATGTAGTATTTAAACAGATTTCTATTTCAATTCCAAATCAGTGTTCACCAATACCTCCTCCTTCTTCTTTTTTTATAATATTTATTAAGGGTTTTTTAATTACAACACAAAAACAAAACATACAAAAATATCACATTTTATAACATATTTTTTTATCCTCTTTGGACTTCCTCACATCTCCCGCTCCTACGTTCCAAAATTATAAAAAATTAGTCCAGCAATTTATCACCTTGTCCCCACCTTACAATCTAGTTTTCCAATGTTATATCTTAAATTTTAGATATATTCATTTCACTCTTTAAAACATTTAGCTTAGCCTAATCATTATCTAAAAATTGATTTTTTCATGAATTTAACTTATCTTCATAATTCACTTCATCTGATTCGATGGTGCCAAATAGTTTATGATCAAGCATCCTCCTTAACATTCATACAGTTTACAATATTTTTGCAAATAGTCCTTAAATTTTTTCTAGTCTTCTTCCACCGTCTCCTCTCCCAGGTCTCGGATTCTGCCAGTCATCTCGGCCAGTTCCATATAGTCTATCAGTTGCATCTGCCATTCTTCCAGTGTGGGTAGATCTTGGGTTTTCCAATGCTTAGCAACGAGTATCCTTGCTGCTGTTGTTGCATACATAAAAAATGTTCGATCCTTCTTTAACACCCCTTGGCCAACAATACCCAAAAGGAAGGCCTCTGGTTTCTTAAGGAAGGTATACTTGAATACCTTTTTCAGTTCATTATATATCATTTCCCAGAAAGCCTTCACCTTGGGGCAAGTCCACCAAAGGTGAAAGAACGTTCCTTCATTTTCCTTACATTTCCAACACTTATTATCAGACAAGTGGTATATTTTTGCAAGTTTGACTGGGGTCATGTACCATCTATATATTATTTTCATTACATTTTCTTTCAAAGCATTACATGCAGTGAAATTCAGCCCAGTAGTCCACAACTTTTCCCAGTACCAATACCTCCTTCTGCTCTCCCCAGTCTTTTTACGTTAAGAGAGAGAGAGATAAAATTTGATTCGCATTACCCAATGGCCATAGCAACAGTAAAACATTACAGTATACGCAGAAAAGGAAATTTGATATAAAAGCACCTGAATCAGCAGTCAGTTAGTGGCCCTTGTTCTGATTGTCCTTGCTATGAACCTAGCAACCTTTGCTGTTATCTGCTCATTTTGATCTGATAGAAGAAAGGACATTGTGGCAATGGCTGGGCGCCCTGGGATGGTTAGTACGAGTCGGGTGATGATCTCGTTCCTCAGGTCTTTGTAGAGAGCGCAAGACAGGAGGACGTGTGCCGCTGTTTTGGTGCTACCGTCTCCACAGGGGCAAAGACGTTTCTCAGGCGGGATCTTTTGGAATCGACCCTTAAGTACCGCAGATGGCAAAACATCCAGTCTTGCAAGTGTAAAAGCACGTCTGTATTTTGGGATAAGAAGTTTGTGCAGATATGGGGCCAGAGAATCAAAATGGAGAGGTGGAAAATGAACATACCAACGTCAGAATTTCCTTATAGTGGCCAGGTTGTTCTGATGCTCAATATCTTTTAGACATTGACCAATTAGACTGTTTACTTTAGTGGGGCCCTTTTTATGTTAATATTTTACTGGAGCACTAAGTCTGCCATCTTGGATTTAGCCTAAGCAGTCTGCTGAACTGGGAAAGCACTTTCATTATGTACAGCTCTGAGAAAGTTTTGTGCAGGGGATAATCATTAAGGAAGGTTTATATGAGGCTTACTAGACTTAAAGAATTGTAGAGTTAAAAGGCACACCAAGGGTCATCTAATCCAACCCCCTACAATGCAGGAATCTCAGCTAAAGCATCTGTGACAGATGGCCATCCAAATCTCTGCTTAAAAACCTCCAAGGAAGGAGAGTCCACCACCTCTTGTGGTCGCCTGTTCCATTGTCGAACAGCTCTCACTGTCAGAAAGTTCTTCCTGATGTTGGGTCAGAATTTCCTTTCTTGTAAATTGAATCCATTGGTTCAGGTCCTGCCCTCTTGAGCAGCAGAAAACAAGCTTCTTCCATGTGACAGCCCTTGAGATCCATGAAGATGGATCATCTTCTCTCATATCTCAGCCTTCTCTTCTCCAGGCTAAACAATACCCAACTCCCTCAACTGTTGGGAGGCAGTTTGGCTCACTGACTTCATCTCTCTCCCCTTTCACTTCGCAGGCTGCAGAATCTCCAAAGGAGGACCAGAAAGAGGAGGAGGACCCATCAGATGAAATGGATTCTGGCAACACCGTAACCAGTGCCCTTACCGTGCAGGAGTATTTTGCCAAGCGCATGGCCAAGCTGAAGAAAGCCCAGCGTGAGGATGACTTCAGGACAGCTGAGTCTCCTCCAGCGATGGCTGAGGAGTCGGAGTGTTTGGTAGCCCAGCCCATGAAAAGAAAGTACCCCAAGCATGGTTGTTCTGAAAGTGAGGATGGCCTTGAAGGACCAGAGGCAAAATGTCCCAGGGATCTTGGCTCAAGTGAAGAAGTGGAGAAGCTCAACACCCAGAAGAAGAAGAAGAGGAAGAAGAAGAGGAAGAAATCTAAGCACTCCAGTCCTGGCGGTGGCAGCCTTAGTTGCAACGGATCTCAAAATGGCGCCCAAGAGAAAGGAAGTTGTGGCTCAGGAACTTCCGATGCAGAAAGCAATGACTCAGAAGGGCCAAGTGGAAAGAGAAAGAACAAGGGCAAAAAGCTAGACAGGGATGCAGAGGCAGATGTCAAAAAATTTAAGAAGAAGAAGAAGAGGAAGAAGGAGACACTCTCCAGTTAACAGTTAATACACTCTGCAGACTGTTGACCTGGTTGAATTGTTGGTTTTTGGTTGCCCTAATGTATTAGCCAGGTGCCCCAATGTGCCCACATTCATACATAGAAGTAGGGAGATTATCTCTCCCTCTTTCTCACACATGTACAAACACAAACCATGCATTGAAGGAACACACCAAGAGTTCTCATGAAGCCACATACTGCCCACCCCCTTCTTCTGCCCTGCACAGTCACCTTGAATTTTCGGCAGGTGGGGGTGTGATAACCCCTCACCCTCTCAGGTTCGTTCAGCACAAAGGAGGGTCATCGGGACCCCCTGTGTTTTCTGAAGCAATCCTGGGCTCGTATTCATAGTTCCTTCCAACCCCCAGCACACACACAAAATCACCAAAAGGAAGAGGACCTTCGATTCACTCTCCAAACAAGACAGTTAAAGTCAGAGGAGGACTCTTTCTACTCGGTTCTGGTTTTATTCCGGGCTCGCTTGATAACTTAAGAACCAAATCAGCAAGCCTTCAATCCAGTTGCTCCAGAATCCACTGGTGATTTCGGTGAATTGAATGAATTAACAAGAAACTCCTGGAAAAGAACATCAGTGGTACCCTGATTTCCACATGTTGGCAGATAAGTGATGGGATCAATACAGGTGGTTGTTTTGGGCACACCTGCCCTGCCAGTGGGTGCTGCAGGGGGTCACCTACCTGGGCAAGGTGTGGTCCCCGTCTTCTCAGTGGACCAACAGTAACACCCCAGACAGCACCAGGTGACTGGATGTTTCCACCATTTGCATTTTCCCACAATGCCCCTGGAGGTACACTGCCTCCAGGGGAATTGAGACAGAGGCTAGACCCAGCTCTTTGGAACCACAATCTTTTTTTAAGAGAGCTCCAAGGCAGCCATCACCACTGGGCTCTGCCAGGGTACTGGTACCCCAACTTTGTGCCCTCCAAATGTTTTGGACTATAACGTCCATCGGCACAGTCATGTGACACAGCAGTGCTGGCAGGGTCTGATGGGATTTGTAGTTCTGGAGGACACCAGGTTAGAGAAAGGTGACCTTGGCTCTTTGATTCTTAACACCCGCCATCACTACAGAGCACATTAGGATTGTGTGTTCTGTTTCCTTTCAACACTCCTCCCAGCCTTTTCTCTTAATTATGAAATGCCTTGATTTATGATGCTTCGGTTGGCTTTTCCGGCTTGCGTAAGGACTCGCCATGATATAGGATGCCATACTCATTTGCTGCCACGTTGGCAGAAACCAATCACCCTACCAGGCTTCGGGGAAATGATGTGATGGCTAACCTAGGCAGCCTCTGTAACAGAGCCCCAAAGAAATATCCCTGCAGAGATTGGACGGGGTGGGGTATCTGTTAATTAGTGGTTTGCAAGAAATCAAAAACCTGCATTCCTTAGGTTTTGTTGGCACACTTCAAAAGAGCACCAGGCCTTGAGTGCAGGCAATGAATCACTGCTAGCAAAACTCTGCATCGCTGCCTATTAATGCGTGAATCCCAAGACGCCCTTCAGCCTTGGTTGCTAACTCCAGATTGCCTGTTTGGGTAGTTGTGGGTTTCGGGCTCCCTAGCGAGTCTTCCAAATAATGAAATGAAGCTTTGGGACGGAGGCCTTCTCCAATGGAATTTGGTGTGTGTTGGGTTGTTGTTGTTTTTTTAAGAAATAAAATCTCCCCCGTCTACACTTTGATCTCTGTTTTGGTGTGTCTGCGAAGCTTCACACGCAAAATGCAATTATTTTAACAAAGGGGAGCGCCAATCTCGGTGGAAAATCAGGTGCGAGACCAACACGGTAAACAGATCGAGCAAACGGGGTGTGTAAGAAGCCTGTGGCTGGTTTGGAAATGATCGGAAGATCACCGTATTACTCGTAATCCCTGCACACGCATGAGTACAGTCTGCTCTTTCGCTTTGGCGCATGAGATCGTAGCATTGCGGAGTTGGAAAGGACGTTGAGGATCATGAAGTCCCAACTCCCTGCAATGTAGGAATCTTTTGCCCAACATGCAACCCACGACCCACATGCAACCCACAAGATTAAGAGTCTCATGCTCTAACCAACCAAGCTATTCCAGCTGTTAAAATACTTTCCTCCCTCACATCCCATGTTCATCACTGTTTCCTATCTGCTGCTTCCATCTCGAGCAGCCAGAATACAATTTTGCTGTGGCCCGTCATGCATACCCAGGGATCCCCAAGGTTCCCTAGGAATCAAAATTGTTCCTGCCGTGGCTTCCACAACCTGGTGCTCTCCAGAAGTTTTGAACTCCCGTCAGCTTTTGCCACCACGCTCCCTCCTGCCCCCTTTTGTTTTGAATTTTAACAGGGAGAAATGTAAAGTATTGCACTTGGGCAAAAAAAATGAGAGGCACAAATACAAGATGGGTGACACCTGGCTTGAGAGCAGTACATGTGAAAAGGATCTAGGAGTCTTGGTTGAACACAAACTTGACATGAGCCAACAGTGTGACGCGGCAGCTAAAAAAGCCAATGCAATTCTGGGCTGCATCAATAGGAGTATAGCATCTAGATCAAGGGAAGTAATAGTGCCACTGTATTCTGCTCTGGTCAGACCTCACCTGGAGTACTGTGTCCAGTTCTGGGCACCACAGTGCAAGAAGGACACTGACAAACTGGAACGTGTCCAGAGGAGGGCAACCAAAATGGTCAAAGGCCTGGAAACGATGCCTTATGAGGAACGGCTAAGGGAGCTGGGCATGTTTAGCCTGGAGAAGAGGAGGTTATGGGGTGATATGATAGCCATGTTACCTTTACCTTTAGGTTCAATTCTAATCCTTCTAACCTCCTTTGGGGTAGGTTTGCGGGTTTGGCAGAAGGAGATAGGATCTGCCCACCTGGTGGAAACTCTAGTTCACATGGCCCTTAAATATAAAATATATGATGATCTCCACCATCAGTTTCTAGACCATCTATGTATTCCAACATGGAAACCATAGACAGAGGTTATACGCTTCTTATTACAGGGTAAAGACCAGGAGCTCACCAAGACAGTACCTAAGTTCCTCTATTTGATTTTTTGCCACCGAAGCACGTTACAGGATCCTGCCCTTGCTGGAAACCCACAGAGATGAAACAGATTGTTCGCTTCTTCCCTTGGGCAGGTGGCTGTGCTGTTGGGGTGGCGACAGAATCGCACTGGCTTATTTATTCTGAATGTATTCTGAATGTGGGGGGACGCAGGTGGCGCTGTGGATTAAAGCCTCAGCGCCTAGGACTTGCCGATCGAAAGGTCGGCGGTTCGAATCCCTGCGGCGGGGTGCGCTCCCGCTGCTCGGTCCCAGTGCCTGCCAACCTAGCAGTTAGAAAGCACCCCCGGGTGCAAGTAGATAAATAGGGACCGCTTACCAGCGGGAAGGTAAACGGCGTTTCCGTGTGCGGCTCTGGCTCGCCAGATGCAGCTTTGTCACGCTGGCCACGTGACCCGGAAGTGTCTCCGGACAGCGCTGGCCCCTGGCCTCTTAAGTGAGATGGGCGCACAACCCCAGAGTCTGGCAAGACTGGCCCGTACGGGCAGGGGTACCTTTACCTTTACCTTTATTCTGAATGTGCCTATATGATGCCAAGAAAGGTGACTTGACTTGACTTGACAAAAGTTTGACCATCCCTGCTTTAGAGCAAAACGGGAGCCATCAACAGGTCAACAGATTTCAACTGACATTGAAATAGCCATTCGATTTAGTCATTGCTAAAATAGCCTTTTGCAATGGTGCAAAGAAATGGGAGAGAAGGTGAAGCCATGTTCAGATTCGCCCCTGAATTTCAGAAGGAAAGTGTCGCCTTCATTCCGCACTGCTTCAAACACACTGGAATCAAAGCCTTCAGCTTTGTGGTTAAAATCATCATTCAGTCAACAAAAGTTTTCTGGTTGATTAATTCATCAGGTAAACGGATCAGATGTTGCAGCTTTGATAAATACGAACCTCTTAGATCAGCCTTTCTCAACCTGTGGGTCCCCAGATGTTGTTGAATTACAACTCCCATCACCCCTAGCTAGCAAGGCCAGAGCTCAGGGATGATGGGAGTTGTAGTCCAACAACATCTGGGAACCCACAGGTTGAGAACCGCTGCCTTAAATGAAAGCACCTGACCAGCACCTCCCCAATAAAGGGTGAGCCCCCGATGACATAATAGGCTTAGTGGCCAAACAAAGCCTGGCCAATTAGTGAACCAATTTCTCTGCCTTGTTATACAATCTGCCTGTATCCGTTACCCCTTCCTAGGGCTCAAGGTAGAAACTGGTTTTTTTAAAAAAAATTAAAACTGTATGACAGAGTTGTAGAATGAAATAAAAACAGTAAGCCATGACACAAAATTACAATCATGCTTCACCAAATATACGGTATTTAAGTACCCCACCTGTTATGAAGAATGAGAATGAGAACGGCTAAGGGAGCTGGGCATGTTTAGCCTGGAGAAGAGGAGGTTAAGGGGTGATATGATAGCCATGTTCAAATACATAAAAGGATGTCACATAGAGGAGGGAGAAAGGTTGTTTTCTGCTGCTCCAGAGAAGCAGACACGGAGCAATGGATCCAAACTACAAGAAAGAAGATTCCACCTAAACATTAGGAAGAACTTCGTGACAGTAAGAGCTGTTTGACAGTGGAATTTGCTGCCAAGGAGTGTGGTGGAGTCTCCTTCTTTGGAGGTCTTTAAGCAGAGGCTTGACAACCATATGTCAGAAGTGCTCTGATGGTGTTTCCTGCTTGGCAGGGGGTTGGACTCGATGGCCCTTGTGGTCTCTTCCAACTCTATGATTCTATGATTCTATGAACTTTCTGACAGTAAGGGCTGTTTGACAATTCTCCCTCTGGAAGCTGTGGACTCTCCTCTCCTTGGAGGTTTTTAAGCAGAGGTTGGGTGTCCATCTGTAAGGAATGCTTTAGCGGAATTTCTTGCATTGCAGGGGGTTGGACTAGATCATGGATAGGCAAACTAGGGCCCGGGGGCAGGATCCGACCCAATCGCCACCTAAATCCGGCCAGCGGACGGTCCAGGAATCAGCGTGTTTTTACATTAATAGAATGTGTCTTTTTATTTTAAATGCATCTCTGGGTTATTTGTGGGGCATAGGAATTCGTTTATTTCCCCCCAAAAAAATATAGTCTGGCCCCCCACAAGGTCTGAGGGACAGTGGACCAGCCCCCTGCTGAAAAAGTTTGCTGACCCCCGGACTAGATCATGGATAGGTTAACTAAGGCCCGGGGGCCGGATCCGGCCCAATCGCCTTCTAAATTCGGCCCGTGGACGGTCCGGGAATCAGCATGATTTTACATGAGTAGGGACAGTGGATCAGCCCCCTGCTGAAAAAGTTTGCTGACCCCTGGACTAGATGAAACTCGGGAGTCCCTTTGAACTGAACAAGATTGTTAAGGAGCTACCCCCACACATCCAAGAACAGATCCTCACCAACACACCAACAGAACCTCGACCAGGAACTTTCTATCTTCTACCTAAAATACACAAACCAGGAAATCCAGGACGCCCCATCATTTCAGGTATTGGCACTATTACAGTGGGTGTCTCCGGTTATATGGACTCTGTTCTGAAACCATATGCCATCAGTGCTCCCAGCTATGTACGTGACACCACAGATTTTCTGAGGAAAATACAATCTTTAAATAATCTTCCCAACAATACTATACTAGCTACTATGGATGTGGAATCTCTGTATACCAACATCCCACACAACAATGGTTTACAAGCTATAAGGAACACCATTTCAGATAAAACCACAGCGGACTTTGCCACCAAACTCTGCCAATTTGTCCTTACCCACAACAACTTCAAATTCAGTGATGACCTGTTCCTTCAGATCAGCGGCACAGCAATGGGCACCCGCATGGCCCCACAGTATGCCAACATCTTCATGGCAGATTTAGAACAACGTTTCCTAAACTCCTACCCACTCAAACCTCTCTTGTACCTGCGATACATTGACGATATTTTTATCATCTGGACACATGGTCAACAGACCCTGGACACCTTCCACCAGAAATTCAATGATTTTCACCCCACAATCAACCTAACAATGAATCAATCTATGCAAGAAATACATTTTTTGGACACTACTATAAAAATACAGGATGGGTGCATAGACACCACCTTATTCCGTAAACCAACTGACAGACAAACATATCTACATGCCTCTAGCTACCATCCCAAACATACCAAACAGTCCATTGTATATAGCCAGGCACTACGTGACAGCCGCATCTGTTCCAATTCTACAGAAAGAGACTCTCACCTAAGAGATCTACAGCAAACCTTTTTAGAACTAAAATACCCAGCAGATGAAACAAAACAAAAATTCCTTCCAGTAGCACCTTAAAGACCAACTAAGTCAGTTCTTGGTATGAGCTTTCGTGTGCATGCACACTTCTTCAGATACACATGTATCTGAAGAATACACATGCATGCACACTTCTTCAGATACACATGCTACTGGAAGGAATTTTTCTTTTGTTTTGACTATGGCAGACCAACACGGCTACCTATCTGTAACCAGCAGATGAAGTTAGACAACAGATCAACAGAGCCAGACTGATACCCAGAGAGAACTTGCTGCAAGACAGACCCAAAAAAGAAAATAACAGAACACCTCTAGTCATCACATACAGCTCCCAAGTTAAAACAGTACAACGCATCATCAGAGATCTACAACCTCTCCTGGACAATGACAGTTCTCTTTCTCAAGCTCTGGGAGGAAGACCTTTCATTGCCTACAGACAGCCACCCAATCTTAAACAACTCCTAACCCACAATAATACTACAACCAGACCTAACACGGACACTGGCACCAGAGCCTGCAATAAACCCAGATGCCAACTTTGCTGCCACATACACCCGGACAACACCATTACTGGCCCCAACAACATCACACATACCATCTCAGGACTATTTAATTGCTCATCGTCTAACATTGTGTATGCCATCAAATGCCAACAGTGTCCTTCAGCTCTCTATATTGGACAAACAGGCCAGACCTTACGCCAAAGAATAAACGGACATAAATCGGACATCAGGAATCACAAGACAGAGAAACCAGTAGGAGAACACTTCAATCTCCCAGGGCATTCTATACAAGATCTCAAAGTAGCTGTTTTACTACAAAGGAATTTCAGAAATAGACTGGAAAGAGAAGCTGCTGAATTGCAACTTATCACCAAACTTAAAACCATGGAGAGACCTGGTCTGAACAAAGACATTGGATTCTTATCTCATTATACATGACAAAGCCATTTTTCACCTTCTCACCCCTTGCTTTTTCCTGTAAGACCTATTGCAGTCGTTAAGAGTCGCCAACAGGCTCATCACAGCTATCTGCCAATCACCCATTCCCACCACCCTTCTGAGTAATACCCCTCCCCACCTTCTCACTATATAGAAGGGTCTGGAAACTTCTGTTTCAGTGTATCTGAAGAAGTGTGCATGCACACGAAAGCTCATACCAAGAACTAACTTAGTTGGTCTTTAAGGTGCTACCGGAAGGAATTTTTTTTGTTTTAATTTTGTGACTGCTTTCACCATCTGCAGTGATCATGGAGCCCAAGAAAGTAAAATCTCTCACTGCCTCCATTTCTTCCCCTTCTATTTGCCAGGAGGTGATGGGCCCAGTGGCCATGATCTCCGCCCCCTCCAAAAAAAAAAGAAAAAACCCCACACATGCACACTTTTCTAAAACAGCATTTCAACCCCTCCTGTGCAAGAGACAGATCTCCAGTTGCTATCAACACAATCTAGCTGCAGAGGTGTGTAGGGATAAACTGGGGACATTGCAACTTGTGAATGGTCGTAATTCTTGCCATTAAGCAGAGGAAGATTTTTTCAATAATTTTTATTAAAGGCTTTCCAACATATTCTACAATAAGAAACAAACTAATCTGGAAAGAAATAGTACAGAACAATATGGAAAGAAAGCAGGAAAGAGAGAAGAAATAAAATACAGTGGTACCTCGCAAGACGAATGCCTCGCAAGACGAAAGAGTTTTCCATTTTTTGAGTCATTCCACAAGACGAATTTCCCTATGGGCTTGCTTCGCAAGACGAAACTTCTTGCGAGTTTGTTTCCTTTTTCTTAAAGCTGCTAAGCCGTTAATAGCCGCTAAGCCGCTAATAGCCATGCTTCGCAAGACGAAAAAACCGCAAGACGAAGAGACTCACGGAACGGATTAATTTCGTCTTGCGAGGCACCACTGTAGTAACAACCAGCAAGATAGCAATGGTCCTAATAAAACACACAATTATATATTTATGTATATAGTTCTGTACCATCGTTTAATCTTAATTTTCAATCTTCGCACAGAGTTTCCTCCCCACTCCCACCTGGGAGGGTTATGGTAAGATTTTCAAGCAATTGCACCTGCAGTTAGAAGACTGGCCTCACCTGATGATAGGATGGGTTGAAAGTTCCCTCCTGACTGAGGAATCCACAGGTGGTGCCCACTTTGGTTTAAACAAAATAAAAAAAAATCCTTCCAGTGGCACCTTAGAGACCAACTACGTTTGTTATGGGATGTGGGTGGCGCTGTGGGTTAAACCACAGAGCCTAGGGCTTGCCGATCAGAAGGTCGGCAGGTCGCATCCCCACAATGGGGTGAGCTGCTGTTGCTCAGTCCCTGCTCCTGCCAACCTAACAGTTCGAAAGCATGTCAAAGTGCAAGTAGATAAATAGGTACCACTCCGGCGGGAAGGTAAACGGCGTTTCCGTGCGCTGCCCTTGTTCGCCAGAAGCGGCTTAGTCATGCTGGCCACATGACCCGGAAGCTGTACGCCAACTCCCTTGGCCAATAAAGAGAGATAAGCGCCACAACCCCAGAGTCGGCCACAACTGGATCTAATGGTCAGCTCATCCCAATAACAAACTTAGTTGGTCTCTAAGGTGCTACTGGAAGGATTTTTTTATTTTGTTTTGACTATGGCAGACCAACACGGCTGTAACTAGCACTTTGGTTTAATCACTCATCAGTGATGAATGAGGGCTCTGATTCTCTGCAGACGAAGACCTTGACTCCCCGCAATGGTCTTCCACCCGGCTGCTGTCTTATGGGAAGGAAAGCATTTTTGCACAAAACCACAACAGTGAGCATTAGGTTCCAAAGTCTGGAAATCAAACTGCAAGACTTGGCTTACAGCTCCATGTCATGGCGACCTAAGCGTGAATCCTATTGAATTTGGGTTTAATCAAACCGATCAAGAAAAGATGGATTGGGTGATCATGTGGGCAAGCTGGAATGAGCAGAGCTGAACGTTAGGGGCCAGACATCCTTGGATGTTGTCTGGTCCAACCAAATAGAAGCCCATGTTACCTTTTGCCCCCATTCTGCCTCTTGCATTTGTTTTCGTTGTTTTCCCTCTCTCAAAATATGTAAGCTCCATGGGGCAGAGATCTCTTTTCCTACGGTTTCTCTGCAAAGTTCTAGCTACATAAAAGGATCAGGCTGATGCTCAAAGATCTGTCTAGTACAACACCCTGAATCCCAACTGCCACCTTATATTTAGAAAGCCCACAAGCAGGACATAGAATCACCGAACTGAGTCTTTAGGTAAATTAGCTTGAATACAAGGCAGATCGGAGCAGGAGTCTTTCGGATGCTACTAATCTCTCTCCACGGCCCTTGGCATCAGGACTTTTGCACCCTTACTCCCATTTCGTTTCCTGCTTTCAGAAAACCCACACACATATATACACAACCTTTGCTAAAATGGAACCATCCAGTTGATTCGGACTACAACTCCCATCAGCACCAGCCTGCCTCCTGAAGAGAGTGTTTCATCGGCAGTTAATCTTGCCCATATTCTAGCAACTGATGCAGAACAGCAGATGTGGCTAATGATAGCTCGGGGGGGGTGTGTGAATCCTATAGAATTGAGCCTATAGAATCATAGAAGGGACCCCAAGGGTTGCCAAGTCCAATGTCCAAGCCCTAGTAGTCTTCTAAGCTAAACCCCTAGCACAGCTACTATACGGGGCTCAGATTTGGACTGGTAACCACCTTAGTACTTTGGAAGCTGTTCAATCAAAGTTTCTAAGGCAGATTTTTTTCTGCACCGCCATGCATCCCAAACGCATCATTGCGACTGGAGGCAAGTCTCCCTTCAGTAGAAGTACGGACTTGGCAAAGAACTCTTAACTTCTGGCTCCGCCTAAACTCAAATCCCCCTGGTTTACTATCCCTAGTACTTCAAGACTCCCATAAAAGTGCCTGGCTTAAAACAGTCTATCAAAAACTTCACTCTTGTGGCCTATCCCCACAACACGTACTCACTATGGGCCCCATCTCAATATCTAAAAGATATTGAGCATCAGAACAACCTGGCCACTATAAGGAAATTCTGCCCTTGGTATGTTCATTTTCCACCTCTCCATTTTGATTCTCTGGCCCCATATCTGCACAAACTTCTTATCCCAAAATACAGACGTGCTTTTACACTTGCAAGACTGGGTGTTTTGCCATCTGCAGTACTTGAGGGTCGATTCCAAAAGATCCCACCTGAGAAACATCTTTGCCCCTGCGGAGATGGCAGCACCAAAACAGCGGCACACGTCCTCCTGTCTTGCGCTCTCTACAAAGACCTAAGGAACGAGATAATCACCCCACTCGTACTAATCATCCCAGGGCGCTCAACCACTGACACAATGTCCTTTCTTCTATCAGATCAAAATGAGCAGATAACAGCAAAGGTTGCTGGGTTCATAGCAGGGGCAATCACAATAAGGGCCACTAACTGACGGCTGATTCAGGACTTTAAATTGTGCTCTGATATCAAATTTCCCTTTCTGCGTATAATGTACACTGCTACCTCTGGATGCGAATGGGATCCGTTCCAGAGCCCCGCTCACGTCCTGAAGCTAACGCAACCTGCGTCTGTGCGTGTGCGGGTCGTGATTTGATGTTTCTGCGCATGCGCGTGACGTCATTTTGAGCGTCTGCATATGCGCGAGCAGTGAAACCCAGAAGTAACGCATTCCATTACTTCCAGGTCACTGTGGAACGTAACCTGAAAATGCTCAACCTGAAGCATATTTAACCCGAGGTATGACTGTAATGTTTTATTGTTGCTATGGCCATTGGCTAATGCGAATAAAGTACGTTCTATCATCTATCTATCATCTATCTATCTATCTATCTATCTATCTATCTATCTATCATCTATCTATCTATCTATCTATCTATCTATCTATCTATCTATCCAATGTCTTGCAATGCAGGAATCTCAGCTAAGCATTCATGACAGATGGCCATCCAATCTTTGCTTAAAACCTCCAAGGAAGGGGAGTCCACAACCTCCCAAGGGAGACTATTCCCTTGTCGAACAGCTCTTGCTGTCAGAAAGTTCTGATTCTTCATTATGGGTAGTGAGGTATTTAAATTTCTTTGATATTTGGCGGAGTATGCTTGTGATTTTGTTATTTCGTATAACAGCTTGCTGTTTTTATTTCATTCTGAAATTATGTCTTACCTTTTTAAAAAAGTTCTATTTGTTCCTTACCTGTTGTGTGGGCGGGTGCACTCTAACATGTTTTCCAGTATTTCAGGCGAGATTTCTCACCTCACTCCTGGAGGTGATGGAGACTGAACCCGAGACCAGTTTCCAATTGAAGACCATGTCCCAAAGTGAAGGCCAAGCACCTAGAGATTGGTCTGTCTCTGTCTTGGGATTCCTCCGTTGAACGGGGTTAAACCACGTGCCCCTTGGCCAACTCTGTAATTCTATGATTCTATGCATGTTGTAGGGACACGGGTGGTGCTGTGGGTTAAACCACAGAGCCTAGGGCTTGCCGATCAGAAGGTCGGCGGTTCGAATCCCCGCCACGGGGTGAGCTCCCGTTGCTCGGTCCCTGCTCCTGCCAACCTAGCAATTCGAAAGCACGTCAAAGTGAAAGTAGATAAATAGGTACCGCTCTGGCAGGAAGGTAAACAGCATTTCCGTGCACTGCTCTGGTTCGCCAGAAGTGGCTTGGTCATGCTGGCCACATGACCCGGAAGCTGGACGCCGGCTCCCTCGGCCAATAAAGCAAGATGAATGCCGCAACCCCAGTCGGCCACGACTGGAACTAATGGTCAGGGGTCCCTTTACCTTTACCTATGCATGTTGTAAGAAGAGGGTCAAAATGGTTTGAAAAGGTTTCCAGCTCTAACTATCCCATTTTGCTCCATGAGGGTGGGTGGGAATAATAATAACAATAATAATAACAATAACAATAAGAACAACAACAATGATGATGATGATGATGATAGTGATGATGATAATTTATTTATACCCTGCCCTTCTGGCTGAGTTTCCCCAGCCACTCTGGGCGGCTCCCAATCAAGTGTTAAAAACAATACAGCATTAAATATTAAAAACTTCCCTAAACAGGGCTGCCTTCAGATCTCTTTTATAGATAAGGTAGCTGTTTATTTCCTTGACATCTGATGGGAGGGCATTCCACAGGGCGGGTGCCACTACCAAGAAGGCCCTCTGCCTGGTTCCCTGTAACTTGGCTTCTCGCAGTGAGGGAACCACCAGAAGGCCCTCGGAGCTGGATCTGTGTCCGGGCTGAACGATGGGGGTGGAGACTCTCCCTCAGGTATACAGGACCAAGGAAGAGACCCTTCTTTCATGTTCTGAATCTACACCAGACCAACAGCACAGTGTAATTCAAAATCTTGCACAGTTCTGCTTCTTAGAACAGAGAGGGTTGCCTATCTTTTTGTCTCTCTGGTCTTTGGTAGTTTTCATTCAATAGACAGGTACACAGCACTCTGTACATGCCCAAAGTCATTCTGGGGCTGAGGGATCCGGTGACTTCTGGGTCTCACTAAGCCTCTGGAGATGGAGGAGGAGGATGAGATTAGCATTTTGCAGAGCATCCCTTGCCAAGCTCTTCTTGGAGGAATCGTTCCGCAAGGTGGTTCCTCCATTTCAAAGGATCCAGAATCTCAGAAACGGGTTTCTCCCCACCCTTCCATAATCTTGGAGGTGGAGTCGGAAATTGAGGTGGGTTGCATTTGCTTTTGTATGTTAGTTTCCAATGGGCACTGGAATAGGGGTGGGGGGAGTTTGATTTGAATTGCCACCCTCTTATGTGAAGGCCCCAGAGGTGTGAGGATTCTCTGGGGCTGTTCAGAGGTGGTGGAAAGGGATTCTGCACCTGCTCAGGGGCACTGACCTCCTGTCCTCACAACTGGATGTGTTCCAGAGTTGAACCCAGTTGGTAAAAACAGGGGCACTCTGCACCTTCTCAAGGGTACTCTGCACTTGCTCAGGGGTACTGTCGTCCTGGCTTCACATTTGCCCTAATAAAGTCCAGCTGGGCTGTGAAAAGAGGGGCGCTCTGCACTTGCTCAGGGGTACTGTCCTCCTGGCTTCACATTTGCCCTAATAAAGTCCAGCTGGGCTGTGAAAAGAGGGGCGCTCTGCACTTGCTCAGGGGTACTGTCTCCTGGCTTCACATTTGCCCTAATAAAGTCCAGCTGGGCTGTGAAAAGAGGGGCGCTCTGCACTTGCTCAGGGGTACTGTCCTCCTAGCTTCACATTTGCCCTAATAAAGTCCAGCTGGGCTGTGAAAACAGGGGTGCTCTGCACTTGCTCAGGGGTACTGTCCTCCTGGCTTCACATTTGCCCTAATAAAGTCCAGCTGGGCTGTGAAAAGAGGGGCGCTCTGCACTTGCTCAGGGGTACTGTCCTCCTGGCTTTTGTTGTTATTGTTTAGTTGTGTCTGTCTCTTCGTGACCCCCTGGACCAGAGCACGCCAGGCACTCCTGTCTTCAACTGCCTCCCGCAGTTGGGTCAAACTCATGTTGGTAGCTTCAAGAACACTGTCCCACCATCTCGTCCTCTGTCGTCCCCTTCTCCTTGTGCCCTCCATCTTTCCCAACATCAGGGTCTTTTCCAGGCAGTCTTCTCTTCTCATGAGGGGGCCAAAGTATTGGAGCCTCAGCTTCGGGATCTGTCCTTCCAGTGAGCACTCAGGGCTGATTTCCTTCAGGATGGAGAGGTTTGATCTTCTTGCAGTTCATGGGACTCTCAAGAGTCTCCTACAGCATCATAAATCAAAAGCATCCATTCTTCGGCGACCTCCTGGCTTCACATTTGCCCTAATAAAGTCCAGCCCGGCTGTGAAGAGGTGCGCTCTGCACTTGCTCAGGGACACTGTCCCCCTGCGTTCCCCCACGCACTTAATGGTTGGAAAGGAAGCTGTCCGAGCCCTGGAGGCCCCCCGCGTCCCTTCCCCACGCCTCCCTCCCGACGGCGCCAGGCCCTCCTACCCCTCCCCGTGTTCTCTTCCTCCGGCGAGGCAGGCAGGGCGCGCCCGAGGCGGAGCCGGTCCCTCCCCAGGCGGCCCGGGAGGAAGCTCATAAATAGAGCGCGGCCGGGCGGAGGAGGGCGCCTGCCGGAGCGTAGTGCAGTGGATAGAGGGGGACGCCGCCCGCTTGCGCGCCCGCCTGCCCGGGACTCGCCGGTTCGAGACCCGCCAGCCGCCCTCCTGGCATGGCTTCGCTGCTGGGCTCATACGCCTGGTCCGAGAGACTGGAGTGCTCCGCGCTGGAGCTGCCCGACGGGGGCGCAGCATCTGCCGGCGCCATCGGAGGGAGCCGGCCCGAGAAGGGGTCCCCCGAAAGCCGCATCCGACGCCCCATGAACGCCTTCATGGTATGGGCCAAAGACGAGAGGAAGCGTTTGGCTGTCCAGAACCCGGATCTTCACAACGCCGAGCTGAGCAAGATGTTGGGTAAGGTGGACGCGGTAATGAGCGCGCGCGCAAAGAGTGCGGGAAAGAGCGCAACTCGCTATTCGAGTTTTGTTTTTCAAAAAGTTTTTAGGTTTGTTTACTTTTTAAAAGTTTTAACATTCGGTTCTGTGTTTTTAGATCTCTCAGTTTGCTATGCAGGCCGTCTTATTTAGCCGGCGCTCTGTGCGTAAAAATCCTTGCTGCGCGTAAAAATCGGTTCAGGGCGCGTGGTGACTGTCCAAAGGCATTGAGATCGCGGCGTTTAACAAGGAGGAAAAGCCTGATCCGGCCGCAGTTCAGCAACCTCTAAACCCGTTGAGGTTTACTTGGTGGTCCGTTCCCGAGTTCTCATCAGAAACGCCGATAAAAGAGCCCCCGGTTTGGCTGTATCTTTGGAGTCAATGGGGACTTTGGAGTGATGGGGTTTGGTCGGCGCGCTCAGGAGTCGCTCCGAAGCGAGTCCCTTTCCAGTGGAAGTTCTTAAGTGGGGGAAATCCATCTGGGTTTCCCCTTCAGCTGCGGTTTGCTCAACCTATCGGATCGGGGCCCTCAGTATCTCAGAATCGGGAAAAGCCGGTGAAAAGGAATAGAGTCACTTTCTTTTTCACAAAGTTATCTGATTTCGTAATCTTTTTTTTAAAAAAAAGTGGGCTTTTTTTTTGCACGCGTCTCCCTATTTTTTATTTTGCTTAAAACTACTTTAAAACCGTGTGAAAGTTCAAAAGATGCCTCCCTAATCCCCCACCCTCACCCCCGCCAAAATAAAATTAAAGCTAAATAAACAAATGACCGTGCCTTTTTATGATAGAGCTCACCTTTGCAAATAACCCGTTGGGCAGAATGAGATCAGTTTTCCCGGAATAAAGGTGAGGGGGGAAAGGCCTAAAGTTTATTGCAAACTTCACGTGTCGCAAATGCACACAATAAATCCGGGGGAAAATGTTTTCTTTTAGCTATGTTCTGTGTGTATTGTTCTGAAAAGTGTCAACGACCTAATACTGTATAAACAATATCGTACATATTCTAGGGGAGCTTCTTGGAAAACTTTGAAAGCTCAATGATAGGCGTTCTTCCTGTTTTCTTCCCGAAGTAGTATTAAAGGGCAGGAGGGAGGAATAGCCATATATAACACTACTTTTATTTTTATCTAGGAAATTAAATTACCGCTTTATTTATTTTTAAATAAATGAATAGGGCATTTAAATTCGGTTTTAATGTTGGATATGGCACATCAAGAAGAATACTGCTGGATATATATATTTTTTAAGGAATGAAGGATATTTAAATCATGTATAATTAAATCAAAAACAACACAACAGTTGTGATGTACTTATTCATATCTGTATAGTCGTTGTTTATTAAACTCATGAGTCCCTCAGTTAAGCAAAAAGGTCTCCAAGCCACTGGCAACATATTTAAAAACGTAAAGAGTAAATATTATACTACTGTATAGACACATTTACACAGAAACAGATGCAATGATAGTTTTAAAAAATACACAAAGCAACCCCCAACGACAGCAGCAAGAACAACAACCAAAAAAACACACATTAAGAACAAGGAACAGCAAACAGTTAATCAAAAGTCTAAGGAGAAAAGATAGCATCTCCAGGTATTATTATTATTATTTTATATAGCACTACATGTTAATAAATATTTATTTATCATCTTCCTAGCCATGTTCTACATAAAAAGTGCCTAAAACAATACACTGCGCTAAAACTTTTTTTTTTTAAAAAAAAAAGTTCAGCAGCAATAAGGAAAAAAACACTTATAAAATCAAAATAGCACAAACATATTCAACACTTAAAGCAATTCAGCACATCCCGTATCAAGCACAAATACCAAAGGTTTGTTACACCCGCAACTGCTTGATCTGAATTCATTCTTTTTCTTGGGAGGCGCAGAGAGACACTTTCCCTTTCAAAACAATAATTTTATTTACAATAGAATTTGGGATCAATTTAAAATCACATGTGGGAAACTGGTAATGAGTAGCTAGCTCGCAGTTCCCAGCATTGAATACTTTTCTGCACCTCTAGATGTAACCATTTAAGCCACTTATCCTAAGTTTATGTGTCCGTTGGAAGCAAATTCCACTGAAAGGTGCATTGAGCGTTCAGTCGGAACCAGTTTTAAATAGTGCACAAGGAACTTCTAAATATTTGCATCAGTATTTCAGGTTTGCGCTGCCTCACCCTGACCAGGCTGACTTGAAAATAAATGCCTCTGATTTCAATTGCATTTACTTCCAAGTAAGCATATGTAAGGTTACAGCCATGACTTGCTACGGGGTTGTGCAGAGGGAATATCTGTCCTTGAAAACATTTTTCTGCCCGTGATGTTTTTCATTTGATTTCTCAAATGCTGGAAATTCAGAAGAGGCACATTTTCTTGGCGATCTTCATAACTATACAAACCTCTGTCCCACAACTGAAGAACCTTTACCTGTAAATTAGGCTGCCACCCCTTTCTCCCCACCTGCCCCCAGATTTTCAGCACCCTCTTGAAAGATGCTATGCTCACATTACCCATTGGGTTGCAATGCTGTGTTAGCTTCATTTAAGAGGCGATGCATCAAAATTAGCAGACGCGGCTTACTTAAAGGTCCATGAATCTCAGTGGGACTTCTTCAACTAAAACGTACTTCAATACAACCCACTTTCCCAAGCCTGATTACAGCAGAGATTTATATAAGGTTTGGCCATATCAGAGGTTCCACGTTGAACCCCTTTCCCAAAAATTCCTGCCCTGGGTTTTCCTTTATCACAGCTGCCATGCACTGCCTTGACGTTTCCCTCAAGCTCGGGCGTCATGATCCCAAGATCTCTTTCCTGCGTAATCGCTGCCAGTTCAGTGTATTGTTTTCATTTAGGGTTTGGTTTAATTTTCCTCCACTGTGGACCACTTTACAGCTCAGGGTGCTGAATCTCCCGAAGGCCCTTTTTGCTGCCTGTTTCCCCAGTTTGGAGAGATCTTTTCGGGGCTCTTTGTGGTCTGTTTGGGGTTTTGCACTCCTGAGTCACTTAATGTTGTCTGCAGACCTTATTCCCACACCGACTCCTAATTCTGCACTCCATCACGCTGTGTTACGGAGGATCAAGCCCCAGTAACAATCTCTGGATCCGAAGGAAATTCCATCAATAAGAAAACCTTGGAACACTGGGAATTCTACAGTTTTTTGGTTTTTTTAACAAGATCCCCCCCAGAGTCTATGACCAGGCACTCTTATGCTGGTGATAAATGATGCAAACTGGACTTCATCTGCATTGTGCATTAATTAATTTGCAGGTTCTAGAAGAATAGCTGCGCAGGAGCGAAAAGGGCTGAGGAGTTAACAAGGTTTTCATTTCTGTATCACTTATCATTTCCATTGGTAGACAGCTTGCTATCTGAGATCTCGAAGAGTAGTTTGCCATAGTTAAATAAGTACAAACGCAGTAAGTGCCATGAAATCCATATTATTATTATTATTAAGTAAATCAAATGATCTGCCAGACAAAATATATAAACAATACCCTTGCACAGAAACACAAAATTAATACGAACACAAAATCAATACAAAAAACACAGAGCGTTACAAGGCAGCGTAATTTTGCGTAATGCAAAATTTCAAACAACGTAACACGCAGTATTCACATGACCTCTCAACCTCACTCCCTATCCGTTCCATGCAACCACTACCCTCATTTATTGCCATGCAGAAACCTTCAAAGATGAGTGGAGGGTTGGGACTTTTGGAACATGTTTCTTGACCTGGTGGGGGAACTGTGGCGGGCGACAGAATGGCAGAAACTGGTGTGGGGTGTGAGGAATAGGACTCTATTTTTTGTTTTTTCTCTCTCCCTTTTAACTTGATGCAGAGCAGGCAAACGTTCAACAGGTGCACCTCTCTCCCTGCTTCTCCGAGGCCAGCAAATTCTTAGCTTGTTTATCATTAATAGAACTATTTATTGATGCCGTCGCACAACAGACGCATCAGGGGCACACAATGCTAATGGAAAAGAAAAAAATTAAAACCACGTGACAATGCAAAGTCGTTATACTGATAATAAAACTGCACCTCTTGAAATTCTGCCTGCGAAACTGCACCTGACAGCAGGAAAGGGAAAATAAAAAGATGGCACAGGGTGGAGAAGGGGGGTGGAAAGAAATGATAAAAGCTGCTCACAGACTCTGGGTTGTGCCTACCGTTAGTCCTGCTCAGAGTAGACCCATTGAAATAAAGGGAGCTGAGGTTGCCATGATTTGCATTGGACGGCAGCTTGCTCTGCTGTGATCCGGTGTTACAGTCCAGAGTCTGGTAGCATAGGTGTCAAGGTCTCCCTTTTTAAAAGGGAAATTCCCTTATTCCAAATAGGACTACTCGCAAGAAAAGGGGGAAATTGACAGCTATGTTTGGGAGAGAAGAAGGAGCAGGGTGGAAGTCAAGGCAGGATAGAAACGGCACAGATCTGCCAAGCTCATGGTAAACATTCTTGCTTTAAAACTAAGTGTGGTGCTGATAATGCCAAGGTCGTACGTTCGATCCCCGTACGGGACAACTGCGTATTCCTGCATTGCAGGGGGTCAGACTAGATGATCCTCAGAGTCCCTTCCAACTCTACAATTCTATGATCCTAAGCAAAATTTGATATTCCTCCCTCCTTCTTGTCCCAGGAGCATCGCTCAGCATTTAAAACATCAGGCTCAGATTCGGATTGGTGGATGTGGGTTGATCGCCTGTCCTTAACCAAGTTGGTGTGCATAGTAGAAACACAGGCAGCTGTTTTATGCAGAGTCAGGCCACTGGGTCCATCTAACTCAATATTGTTGACACTGACTGGCAACAGCTCTCCAGGGTCTCTCCCAGCCTTACCTGAACATACATACTGGGGAGTGAACAGCCACTCAGATGCATCTAAATTCCCCCTTTGCTCTTTCTGCGATGCTGCAGATTAGAGTGGCCGAAGGTGCGTAAGTTCGCCCACGAAAGCTTTTGCTCCTTGCGAGGAGGAGACGCTGCCTCTTGATATTTCCTTTTTCCTTCCTTGACGCAGCAACACTCCAGGAACATAAGTGCTCTCAACCTACAAACCTGTTGATTACATTTGCGCTCGCTAATTAAATTAGCCCTGATCTGGCTATAAACAACAAATTCGTCTATTGCCGAATTATTTCACATTTATCTCCCGACCTTCATCAATTTTGCTCCCTCCTGAAATTCTGGGTATACTTGGGTGCCGAGAATGAGGTGTTGGGTGACGGCGAAAGTGTGTACACTTAGGAACATTTAGATGTGAAGCAGGTTTTAGAGGGGGGGTTGTCGGTTTGCTCTGAGGCTGCCGGCACACTTGGCAACCGTGGAAGTGGAGCATGCTTGGCGAAGTCCATTGAGGTCTCAATAGGTCTACTCTGAGTACAGCTAGCGCTGGACACCCCCCTGTAAAGCCTCAAAGTTGCATTTCCCAGTTTTCCAGGGGTGTGCAAAGAATTGCCTCTCCCCATATGAACTGACCCAAACCTTGTGACCAGCTTCTGTGGGCCTTCTTCATGTGCCACACAACACCCCTTCCACATTTATAAGAACTTGATTTTTTAGTGTGGCAGCACCTGCACTTTGGAACTCCCTGCCACTTGAAATCAATTCGGGTGCCTTTGCTTTTCTCTTTTCGGCACCTGCCAAAAACCATTCTTCTTTAGACAAGCCTGTCCGGATGCTTAAGACAGTTGAGGTGATTTCCAGATGTTTTGATTTTTTCATGTTTTTAAGTTTGGCTGTGAATTTTTCTCGGTTTTATTATTTCATCTTTTCGTAAACCGCTTTGAGGGTTTTTTTAAAAAAACAACAACAACAATCAGGCGGTGTATAAAATGTATGAAATAAATGAATAGGTTGCACCAAACGAGCTGAATCATTATTAATTAATTTGCGCAGAACAGACAATGTTAAATGCGTAGCATTGGCGGTGTAACATAATAATAAATTTTTATTTATACCCCACCCTTCCCGGTTCAGAAAACTGGGCTCAGGGTGGCTAACGACAAATTTAAAACACTTAATTGATGCAACAACAACAAAAACAGCATAAACTACAGTATAAAATGTGAGTACCAATAAATTCAGAATTCAAAAAATCAATTTGGGGGGAAATCCCTCCAACAAACATTAGATGATCACCAAGGCTAGCTGGCTAAATTAGTCCTATTTGGGCCAGCGAGGAGACCAGGGGAGAACATAAGCCGAAACTTTAAAATGATCGCAGTCCTCTGCCCTGAGCAGCTTACAATCTCATCGCCAACAGTCTGACCGTAACAGGCACATAGAAGAGGACTGGAAAGGGAGCCAACATTAACAGGGGGTGACTGTGAGCCGGCGTGCCGAGTCCGGCTCTCTGCAGCTCATGCTTTGCTGAATTTCCTCTG